>NC_136732.1:11274000-11734000 GCF_936440315.1 Barbus barbus | reverse complement strand
ACAGACAGCCAGACAAATATATATAGATAGATAGACAGACAGACAGACAGACATATATATATATATATATATATATATATATATATATATACAGACAGACAGACAGACAGACAGACAGACAGACAGATAGATAGATAGATAGATAGATAGATAGATAGACAGACATACAGACAGACAGACAGACAGACAAATATATATATATAGATAGACAGACAGACAGACAGACAGACAGATAGATAGATAGATAGACAGACAGACAGACAGACAGACAGACAGACAAATATATATATAGATAGACAGACTGACAGACAGACAGACAGACAGACAAATATATATATAGATAGACAGACTGACAGACTGACAGACAGACAGACAGACAGATAGATAGATATATAGACAGACAGACACACACACACAGGTAACACAGAATCATTAATGGCTCGTTGAGGGGGAGATTTTGTCACATGTTGGTCTCTGTTTGGGACATACTAATGAGGCCACCGTGCAGCAATTAATGAATGTCTGTTTCTTTCTTCTTCTCCATTTACTTGCTCTTTTTAACAGTGAATGGATGCCTGACAGAGGAATCATGTTAATGAGCGCTGGGTACGGAGAGAGAGGGATCTTTGGGTAAGATGCTCTCATGAGCACATGAGCCTCATGATCAATGGAGAGAAAAGGTGTGTGTGTGTGTGTGCTGGGGGAGAGGGTGTCTCACTGTTACCATAGAGACGAGAGGACAGTGGTCTTGAACATCACTACTGGGCAGGAGGGATGCTCATTCAAGCTGTGGGAAAGGTTATAAACGCTGGTGTGCATGAAAATAAGGTATGGGGTTTGGATAAGACGGAGGACGTGGTTGTATTGAGGTAGAGTTAAAGCTGATCTATTACTAGTCTAGCACAATAATAAACATTTCAAACACTAGGTCCAAATAAATTTATGTTGGTTTTGTAGCTACTGCATTAACGTGAAAAGGCTCAGTGCATCAAGGCATATTTATGTAACGTTCATTTCTGACACGTTTATTGGAATCGTTCATGATGTTGTCGTTCATTCGGCAGATGTGGGAGAATATGTGTTTACTACACAGTCTATGACAGACTGAGTAAACACTGCTCGAATGATACAACAATAACACACGCGCTGCCACCTAGCGGTGACTCAGTGATATAACGCTTCTGATGTGTGGAAAATGCATTGATGAAGATGGTGTTGATGATCCAACCACAACCGTCCATGCAGTGGCTGACATGTAGAGCAAAAAGACCTACTTGCATTTGAGTTATTCTCAAAAATTAAAAAAATAAATCAAATAAAAATGTGGGTGTTATTAACGAGTCTATTGACTTCAGTTGCCATTTATTGATTTCTGTCGCCATCTAGTGGACATACATTGAAAGTGCTACAGATCACAAGACTTGGAGACATAGTAAGTTAGAGTAGGAATACTGTCTTGCTGTTTTTTCTTTTCTTTTGTTAATTCTAAGCAAATTAGCAAATGAAACTGAAGTAAAAGTAATAAGAATTTTGCATCTGCTGTATATTTCAATTGAGATGGGTCCTACACATATTTGAAGGCAGTATTATTTTAGTATTATTTATATACTTATAGTATTTATTGTTTTGAATTAGCTTTTATTTTTATTAATTTTAATTTTAGATTAAGTTTTAGTAATTTTATTAGTTCTATTTTTCAGTTAGTTGCAAAGACAACAGTTTTTTAAGTTTTTATTTTTTATTTTTTTATGTTTACGGTTCTCATCGAATATTTATGTTTTATTTCATGTCGACTTTATTTAAATATTTTTTTTATTTATTTAATTTTAATTTAAATTTTGTCAGTTTGTAAGCTTTTTTTTAATAAATATTATTATTTTGCTTAAATTTATTTTGGTTTTAGTAATTTTAGTACTTTTTCAGGTAATTTCTATTTTCAAGTTTCTTTCTCATCTAATATTTATGTTTTATTTATGTCAGCTTTACTTAAATTGAGAAAATAGCTTAATTAGTTTTAGTTCTCAAAATGCAAAGCAAACTTAGTAAAGCAAAGAAAATAAATAGAAATACAAATGCATTGGTTCATATTTATTACCGTACTGTAGTATGTTTACATTTCTCTTAATATACAACAGATTTGAAGTGTCATATGGGCTTTTATAGTGTCAATCAACACACATTGAACAGTTTCTCTTCAACTGAGCTGGACGATGACATGACTGAATTCAATAATGAAATGCCTTTAACTGAAAATTGAGTGTTTAATCTTGTCATTTTACATTATTGACACACTATTTTCCTATTTTGATATTGGAAAGTTGTTTTGACACAATCTGTTTTGTTAAAGGCGCTGTATAAATAAAGGTGACTTGACTTGACTTGATCTGTAAATCTCTGACCCAGTGAGTGTTGTGTTCATTTTGTGTCACACCATAATCTCTCTAGGTGGTCAGATTAACACATTTACTTATGAAATGGAAGTCACTCATCCTCTGAAAATCACACCTCACATTAGACCAGACCAGCTGTCACTGAACCGACAAAATGTTGTATGTGTAATATTTCTACTCAAACAGGAAACAAATTCAAGAAAAACAATGAATTGTTAGATTGGCAGAATTAGTAGGATTGATCAGATTCGTATGTTACACAACGTTCTAAATAAATAAATTGTTTTGAACCAAACTAAACTTTGATTTGAAAAAAAAGTATTAAAAAAAATCAAAAATCAACTGTGTACATGTCTCTTATGAGGGAATAAACTAATCAAGTTGTTGTATCGTAAATGGCACAATATAAAAACACTGACTTACAGTCTTTGATTTAAGTATAAAAATAATATGTTTTAAATTTATTGTAAAATATTTAGACAGTATACAAATGTACAGATAGTGTATGGAGGCTGACTTGATTATCTCATTCATAATACTCCATGGGAGTTTGCATAGTAACTTCAGGATTATAGGTGCAGAGAATTTTGCTATTTAACACTTTTTTTAGTCATTAAAGGTATACATTTAGAGCACATCACTCAACATGCTGGTGCTGTGTGTCTGTAGAGCTAATCTCAAAATACAAGTTCATTAGTAGTGCTGAGGTGGTGCAGCTTTATTTTTAAAGATCTGAGCTGTACATTACAATCCCAAAGGTTCAGGCTACTCTAGGGGGATTTAACATGTAATTAGCGTACTGTAAATTGCATTTAAGCATTATTAACTATAACACCCGTTATTCTTATCCTTACACTATCTTACTATGTTATCTGGGGCTTGACAGTAAAGAGTTGAAGTTTGACTTTAGATTACCTGAAGAAGGTAATCTAAGGTGGAGAAGAAATTCTGCAGGTGAAACCGAAACATTCCATCAGATTCCTCCAGCTTGTAAAAACTCTGCCACGTTGTTTTACAACGTTGTCTTTCTCTGTGTATTTGAGCAGGTTTTTGATTTTTTTTGCTTCCACTTCTCTAACGAAATCTGAATTTGTTTTGCGATACTCCAGCTAAACACCCTTTGGCTCAGCTTGCTACAGTAGCCACGCCCCAAACTCTCGCTATTGGTTGATCTGGAAAGTGGAACGAGATGGACAGATCTGGGCAGACACTCTAAATATTTCTAAAAGGTGCTTGGGAGGCTCAATGAAAACTCTTTCTTGGGGAGATTTAAACCCTTCAATGGTTTATAAAAGGCAGTGAACAATAAACCAGGTTAAGAGAATGTATTTTGACATAAAAAAAATCTTAACCTCCATATGGCTTTCATTATTTACAATCTTAAACCTGTCACTTATTAGCCACAAATGATTTAGAATAATTTGAATGTGTTTCTTTTAAACTGCCATACTTTTTAATGACCTTAAATGTATAATTTAGTAAGTATCGTATCAACACTGGCTAATATTGGGACAGCAAATGCACATCTTGAATACTTATGAATTACTCATTGTGGCATTATGAATCCCGAATATTTTTGAAAGACCTGACTCAAAGTGTGAAAAAAAGACAACCAATGTTGCATCTCTTGAATTTGAATAAATAAAACTATAATTTTTCAATTAGTTGCAAACTCCCCAAGCTTGACTTGCACCCTTAGAGCTGATGACACATGTAAATGTAGCTCATAAGTAATATTAATCAAAAGCTACACAATCAAGCCACCTGTCTCTCTGATGAATATGCATGACCTGTTTACATGATTTGTATATGAATTTGTCACTGTCACAGCATGAACGCTCCAAATCAGACCCCTCAAACCTCTTTAATATTCAATGCCTTGTTTTTTTTATATATTTCAGTTCACTAAACTTAAAAAATAACCCTTCAGGTGCAAGTTAATCTGTATTAGACAGGAGAATTCACTGCCCTGGAAAAGTAATTTCGATCTTGCGTAGGAAAATGCAATTAGGGGAGAGCAGGGCCACATATTGGTAATGACCTTTATGAATGACATGTAGATAGAGACATTTCAATTTCAATCCTAAATGGGTCAAAAGCACAGTGAGATCTAATGCAAGCCTCTTTCAGTGTGAAATAGCAGTTTTGAGAATTTGGATATTGCAGGTAGAGCTTTTTCATTTCAGAGGAAAGGTGAAACAGGCTTTTTCCCTTTTGAAATGCAACCTGCTGTTTAGCAATAAGGGTTGAATATGACATCAACATCTCAGTTTTGTTTACATGTGAGATATTGCCTCACAGTGAGCCGCAAGCTGTTGCCTGGAGACAGCAGTTGGCCCTTCCTTCATCTTGCAGTCTAATCCGTTCGGCGGGGCGCAGGTTTAGAGGGGTCCATTTCAGGACATGAAACGCCTCCTACTGTACACCTCACATGAAAGCCTCAGGATGATTTGGCTTTGTGAAGGAATAACTAAGCCTAAACAACAGCATCTGCAGGTGCTTCGAGAATTTAAAAGAGAGAAGAAGGCATTCTAAAGTATTTTGCTGTGCTATGATAATAGGCATATTTAAATAGTATTTTTGTAAAACGTTGTACAGCCATCCAGTGGTCAAGTAATAAATTGCATGTCCTGCTGCCTCTGATACACTAAATAATATTTAGGCCTAAATTTAAGATTTATGTATTTGAATTACTTAGAAAATTTACATCCATTTGGATTACACAGTTTTAACAATGACAAACTAATCAACTTAATGTGATGCGTATTTGTCATTCATACATCAATGAAAGACTTATGCAATGCAACGAATAAATAAACTGAATAGGTTTTAAATACACAATAACCAGGTTTCTATATTTATTATCAATAAATCAAGTTTGTTTCAATCTCATACATTTGAATTAAAATTATATTTCTTGTTCCACAGCCAGCCATATTTATACATTATAATTGAATATGTTGACATATTTTTAACAATAAACAGATTCATGTTGATGCTAAGCAATTTGAATAAATGCATTTTGAAAATGCGATACATCATTTAAATAAGAATTAAACAGATGTCATGTTTTTTTTTTTTTTTAGTGTACCTGTTTCTTACCTGTTTGCCTGTTTCATGTAGCCTATATGATTGACAAATATGCATAACATTAAGTTTATTAGTTTATGTTAAAACTGTGTATTCCAAATGGGGCAAAATTTGATATGCAATTCATATACATAACCCTTAAAATTCTGAAAATACATCAATCTTAACTTAATTTTTTTTTAATTAACTACTTTATTTATTGATTTATTCATGAGTGTACTTGAGTTGAGATGTTTAATTTTTTTTTTTTTTTTTTTGGACATTTATAAGATGCCTATGAACAGAAAAATAAGTCTGTTTTGCTTTTTTATTAAATGGTGATATACACCAACAGATGTAATTGAAGACTGGAACTTCAGCTTCATGGCGTAGACTGGAAGGTTTATACTTTAAGGTTACGTTGACATTCCTATGTGTCCTGTAAATGCCTCCGCATGTGAATGATTGTAACGTAATGGAAGTGAATATAGCAGGATATGGGCGAGAGAGATAGAGGGTTTAAGGATTAGAGGGGTATTATGTATCGGCTCTAAATGTATGTCTGTATGTGACCTGGCTGAGTGTCAGAGTAAGAGCAGCCTTACATATCTGAAGAAGCACAGAGCTGATAAATCTGTCTGCTTTTGAGGTTCGGTTTACAGATTGTCCAGTGGCTGAGTTTAAGATATTCAAATACAGCCACAACATTTGACTTGATATGAAACGTTACAGGTTGAGCTCTAGTATCACAGAAAATAAGGTCAACTCCCTCAGTTTGTAAAATCATGCAAGTCTATGGAGCGATTAACATAAGACCAGACGAAAATCACTTAATGGCATTTTCTTTGTAAAGGTTTTATCTACTATTTAATAACTCCTGTTATGACTAGGTAAAACTGCTAAACCTGATAACTTTATATGCACAAGGATATCAGAGAGCGACTGTTCAAATAGAGAAAAGTCCAAATATAGCGTAGTTATATGGAACTGCTTGTGAAATAGAAGTGCAATTCAGCATATTTCCAAAAAGAGTACTTGTTACGGAAATACTATAGTGGACTGAGTGTCATGTTTTGGTAAATTTTATTGTGTTATTTGCAGTTAAAAGAAAATGTATTATAGCCATATCACCCTGCAGCCCAAGACAGGTTGCCCACTGAAGCTAAGCAGGGTTGAGCCTGGTCAGTACCTGGATGGGAGACCTCCAGTGAAAACTAGGTTGCTGCTGGAAGAGGTGTTAGTGAGGCCAGCAGGGGGTGCTCACCCTGTGGTCTGTGTGGGTCCTAACACCCCAGTATAGTGACGGGGACACTATACTGTAAAAAGCACTCTTCAGATGAGACGTTAAACCGAGGTCCTGACTCTCTGTGGTCATTAAAAATCCCATGACACTCCTTGTAAAGAGTAGGGGTGTAACCCCGGTGTCCTGGCCAAATTCCCTCCACTGGCCCTTGTCTATCATGGCCTCCTAGTAATCCCTATCCACTTGATTGGCTCTATCACTCTCTCCTCTCCACCTGTAGCTGGTGTGTGGTGAGCACACTGGCGCCGTTGTCCTGTGGCTGCCGTCGCATCATCCAAGTGGATGCTGCACACTGGTGGTGGTTGAGGAGAGACCCCCCACATGATTGTAAAGCGCTTTGGGTGTACAGCAATACACAATAAATGCGCTATATAAATGCATCATTCATTCATTCATAGCTTAAATGCAGTTAGTTGAACCATTTTCTTTGAAATACTTCAGCAGTAGTGAATGTACTGACACGCATTTAGTGTTGTAACAGGGGTTAGTTGTAACTCGGTCAGTTTGACAAGTCTGAAAAGAGCTGTGGTCATGTCATTAATATCATACACTCCATTCACATTTTTTTTTATGTTACAGAAGAAGTGGCATGAGAATGTGAGCAACATTGTAGATTTTATGACCAAAAAACAGATTTTCAGGAAAGAAACCAATGTTTATTTTTTGCCTAGGAATCATTGTGTTGTAGATACAATCTTTTGACTTACATAACCTAAAGTAGCTGTTTCTCTAGTTTAATTTGATGCTTTGCATTATGCTAACTTAAAACCCACATGCTAAAACAGTTAGCTATGTTATGGCTGCTTGGCGTGGGGATAGTTGTAACAGTTCATTAAAAATGTTACAACCAACTCTTAATGATTACAATGAGTCCAGTTATCCAATCACATCCTCTATTGAGGCAAAGTCATGTGAGGTTTTTATTGCACATCAAGGGATTTATGTAAAATTTGTTTCCATCATAGTTTATGTGCATAAGGTTTTATTGGACAAAAACACTATCCGCCTCAAATGAGCGCATACGCTTTTTGTGCACATTTTTAGAATTTCTGCACATCTTGACGTTTCCATCCTGCATTCCAAAATTCACATAAAAGTAGGTAGATGGCAACACAGCTAGTGACTGAACCCTTATATGAACACAGTACACACACACACACACACACACAGCAATTGTTTTTGTGCTAAATTAAAAAGGAATACAATATAATGTTTTTGTCACTTTAAATGGTTCACTTTATTCAAAACTGATTATTTTTTGTTCTTCAATAAAGTTTTTGCATAAATTGGAAGTGTGGGTCTTATTTCAGCAAATTACTTCACACTGTTACATCTATCCCCAAGCCTGTGTTACAATTTGTAACAACGGAACTCTTTGTATTTGACATTAACTGGGGAAGACGTGGCCTAATGGTTAGAGAGTCGGACTCGTAATTGAAAGGTTGCGGGTTCGAGTCCCCGGCCGGCAGGGATTGTAGGTGGGGGGAGTGAATGTACAGCGCTCTCTCCACTCTCAATACCACGACTGAGGTGCCCTTGAGCAAGGCACCGAACCCCCAATTGCTCCCCGGGCGCTGCAGCATGGCTGCCCACTGCTCCGGGGGTGTGTGTGTGTGTGTGTGTGTGTGTGTGTGTGTGTGTGTGTGTGTGTGTGTGTGTGTGTGTGTGTGTGTGCATTTGTTCACTACTCACTGCTGTGTGTGTGCACTTGGATGGGTTAAACGCAGAGCACCAATTTCGAGTATGGGTCACCATACTTGACAATACGTCACGACTTTACTTTTTTTTACTTTACTTAACTCACATAATCTGTGATTATGCAGTACAGGTCCAAGTGAGTTTCATTTGTAGTAGACAAATGTGGCTATGATATATCAAAGTTTGAGAGATCTAGCACAAACAACCACTGAGTTACTGTATTACTACCATCCCCAGTCTCCCTATATGTAAATGTCACTTCTATTGAAACTAGTATGCAATGTATTTACATATATTTGCATTTACACAGTTGTAGTGATGAAGTTGCAATTTAGTAGGCCTATATTAACTAATTAATATGAAATAATATAGAATATTTCAAATTACTATGACCATTGCATGCTCAAACTCACTAATGTGACCATGTCTTAACTTGAACCTGGAAGTTTTTGGTCCTTTACAATCACTATTTGCTTTGCTTTTTACACATAAAAGAGTTCAACAACATAGCTTAATTTATTGCACACTTTTATCATTTTGCAAACAGATCTTCACAGTAACAATGCCTAAGAGAGGAAAAGAAAACGGAAGCATTTTTTTTGCTCCGAAAACAGCCTCTTGAATCAACGTATCATATTTACAGATATGTACAGAAACACTGAGAGAATTAGGAACATTTTTAAGTCTGTTTGGCCTTAACCATCTCATAATTACTTACTGCCAACTAAAAAAAAACACCTTTGAGTCCAGGTTATGGGCTACTAAAAGGTCAGTTTGTGAATAATCCCAAAACATTCAAGTTTCTTGAGCATTGCACAGGCACTGGGGTTAAACACAAAACACACATGTGGCCCCTCACTTTACACAGATCAGTCAGACTATCAAATCATCTTTACAATATCTGTGAGGAACAGGGACTTCATTTAAAGCACACACAAAACAAATGATCTCAAATGCAAAATAAGACCTAAAAGCCAACAAGAATTCCTCACAAATGTACTCTCTCTTATTAAATAACAATGTGAGCTTTTAACATACAACACACAGCTACTTCCAAAAGGTTCATTCAGAGACCAACTAAAACTGCTTTAAAATGCGATGGCGTGAATATGAGTGAATGAACGAGACTGGAAGTGGTAGTCACCACTGCTATAAAGATAAAAGGCACTCTATTGCCTTTTTGGCCATGGTTTACACAATACAAAATAAGTGAGAGCTGAAAACATGTTTTATACAGAGCAATGGAATAATACATTTTGTTGAAAGGTCAGTATATGCGAGTAATGCTGAAAAACAAAACAAAACAAAACAGTAGGAAGGAAATGATGTCCTATTATAAAACGATCTATCAGCATTACACCATGTCTTATAACCACTTTCCACAGGCAAGTAATTTGCTAATCAGTGCTGGATTCACGAATGACTCTTAAGAGTAATGTTCTTCTTAAGTGTTATTTTCTTTCTACTTTATAACCTAAGAAAAAAACTAAAACATGTGATACCCCCCCCCCCCCCCCCAATTTGTTTTTAAAGATTTATTTTTGGCATTTTTGCCTTTATTATGATAGGACAGATCAGAGCTGACAGGCAGCGAAGTGGAGGGAGGGGGGGGGGGGGGGGGGGGGGGGGGGTCGGTACCGGGAAAGGCCTTCGAGTCAGGATTCGAACTTGGGACGCCCGTAGCGCAACGGCTCTGTGTGTCGGCATACTGCCCACAAGGCAACCCCAAAAACAATTCTTAAGAATGTTCTTGTTGGTTTTCTGTTCTGTTCTGTTACTATCTTAAGAGGTTTGGTTGTGTTAAATATTAAGCATTTCAACAACACTTTCGCTACTTAAAATAACTTATAATATCCATATAAAACACCACTGATTGATAAACAATGTTCGGTCATGATTATACGTCACATGACTTTTTACTGAATTTGAAATTCAGTAACAACTCTACTAAAATGACCCAAATAGGGAACTCATTTTTATTAATAATTAATTACATCATTATATCTTAAGAGGATTTTCATGAATCCAGCCCCAGAACATACATGCATTCTATCCAACTCCGAAAGTCAAAATGTCTAAAATCATATTTGGAGAAGTGCAATGGAACGCCACATTTGTGTAGAGTAGATATGGATGTATGATCACGCTAACATTGCAGCACACAGGGAGATATACACTGTTAATGCTAAACATTCGATTGTAAGTTAATGCATTATTGAGTCCAAGTTCCCATATTTCATGATAATAAAACCAGAGAAACTGGTGTGTAAAACACTGTGGTTGATCCTCTCTGTTAATAATCACAGAACAACAAATGCTTGCACTGAGTACCATTATGTAACCTCCCCAAACGGATTTCTAGGACATCTTCATAGACCATGAAACACCGGCAGGAGCATTTGGTTTGCTATGTCATGTTCTGAACACTGAGCGATGAAACGGATGAGAGATCAGATCCCACGTCTGACTGAATGGAACGCAGCATAATACATAAATATGTGGAGCAGGATTTCAGACCAGTGAGAGTTCACTGTTAGCAAAACAAAAAAAAATAGACTCAGAAAAGAAACAGAAACCAACCAAAATATCTTATCCAGAGGTGTCCAGACCTGCTCCTGCTCTCTGCACAGCCCTGCAGAGTTTACCTCCAACCTTAATTAAACACACCTGAGCCAGCTAATCAAGCTCTTTAAGCCTGCTAGAAACATCCAGGCAGGTGTTTTGTGGTACGTTAGAGGACAGTGGCCCTCCAGGAGGAGGTTTGGACTCCCCTGGTCTCGTTGGTTAGGACAAAAACTCATTTTAACATGAAAGGACTTATCGTTTGCTGTTTCATTCCCTCAAGCCTGTGCCGTACTCTATAATCAAGCACTGAAATCACTCCACCAGATGAGACTGGAGATACCTGCAGCGTGAAGTACGACTAACATCATTATGAGCTTCCGCTAACATAGCATCAGCCAGTCCTTAAGGTTCTCGTTAAGAGAGAGCAGGTGTATTCAGTATGAGGTCTGAGATGGGAAACACTGACTGTGGGCACAGGACGCCTGAAGAACCAATCAGCGTGATTCTCTCGTTCTCCATGGAGATGTTTAAACATGTTCTTCACCACTGAATAACCTCAAATGAAGCGAGCACTTCACCTCTGAATTTCCCTAAGTGAAATAACAAACGTGCCGAATCTGACACAGTGATTGAAGGCTTGATGGCACAATGTGCAATTGAGACGGTGGCTTAGTTCAGATTGCAGGAAATGGTGTGGAATTGTGAACGCACAGGGGAGGATGTGTTTAAGTGTCCTTGCACAGTAGTACTGCACTGCAGTACTATCATTAAAGCTCGTTTACGTGCCCTTATGTCGAAGACCTACATGAGCACAGTTGTGTATTTGAATATATAGATCTGAGTACCAAAATCAGCTTTTGGTTCCAACTCGTCTGTACACTCGCCCGACTCGAAATATGCAAATGTAATAAATTATATCAGCAGACTTGTCAAACAAATCAGGAGGCAGAAAAGTGTGTACTGCAGCTCCGAGTACAGCTCAAACACAAGCCTCGGCCATACAGAAACAACATCTTTGTCCCAGAGTTCCGCATCTACACACACAATAGGGTGGCTCCTCAGAGGCATTGGTGGCTAGTCGTGGAATTCACTGAATTCAGAGTGTGACTCGAGCACAAGCCTCGGTGGGGCTCATGGTGGGGGACTGACTGGCGGGAATCGAGGTTCAGGCCTCACTACCTCCCTCTGTGTGCCTGGTGGTGGTGCGAGGAGGCCTGTCCGTCCAGGTCGTTCTCCACCACTGATGGTAAGCCTTCTTTCTCCACGCAGTCGGCCAGCACCTTGAGCACCAGGCGCAGGCGGCGGTCCATGGCCTCCAGGTGGGGCTGGATGAGGATAGGTGCCAACTGGTCCTGCAGTAACGATTCCTCCATAAGAGAGCTCAGCTTGAACTCCTCTTTAGCCAACAGCTGTAGCCGCAGGTACGTCGACCTCTTGACTCTGAGAGAGAGAGCAGTAAAAGGTATAACTCAGCAAATCAGCTAATTAGTTTAGTGTATAGAGCTCAATGAAAATACATTATAAAAATGGAATTTAAAGGAATGTCTGGAAATTTGAACACATGAACTTAATCTCTAGAGCTGCTCACTTCATAAGCATTTCATTAGATGAAACATTTGTCAGATAGATACAAACAAAAACTCAAAGGTCTTCAGGACGACCCGTCAAGATAAAAGTTGCTTTAACTTGAATTAACAGATAGAAATCTATTACTAATATACAGTAGAAAGTACTTTTCATAATAATAATATTTAAAACTTTATTATTTAAGGAATATCACACAAGTGTTCTTCCATGTTTTAAATTTAATACTTAACCTTTGGCACTTTGTTTGCCAAAAAATAAAAATAATTGATGCAGTTTAAAAGATTAGTTAAATTGTATTATGTATTATGAGAAAAATAAAGAAAAAATAAATAAACATTTCATAGAGCTTTTGTCAGTCCTCTGTCGTGTGTGTCATGTGTTCCCGCCTCTTGTGTCCATATTTGGTTTGTTTCCTGTCCTCGTCTAGTGAAATCATTAGTTAATTCTTGTCCAGCCGTGTTTGCCTAATTGTCTATGATTATCCCTTGTATATTAGTCCTGTCTGTTCAGTTAGATTTCGTCTGGTCTACTCGTTACTCCCCGGTGTTCCTGTTTGTGTCAGCCCTGCCTTGTCTTGCCCTGCCTTGATGTCGTCAGTAAAGACTGTTATTTTGAGTTATATCCTCGTCTGCGCGTTCCTTGTTCCTCCCTGCTGTGTGCACCGTGACAGCTTTATTATTGTAAAATAAATAGATAAATAAATACATTTTTATTTTTATTTTTGATTATTACATTTTTATTAAACCATTATGACATCCTGCAAATTTTGAAATGAAAAATGAAATGAAAAACACCTATTTTGGGAAAAATAAAATTAGTTTCGTCCTTCAAATGTAAATTTGGTGACACTTTAGTATAGGGACCAATTCTCAATATTATGTTGTGTTTATGGGGAAGTCGTGGCCTAATGGTTAGAGAGTCGGACTCGTAATCCAAAGGTTGAGGGTTCGAGTCTCCGGCCGGCAGGAATTGTAGGTGGGGGGAGTGAATGTCCAGCGCTCTCTCCACCCTCAATACCACGACTGAGGTGCCCTTGAGCAAGGCACCGAACCCCCAACTGCTCCCCGGGCGCCGCAGCATAAATGGCTGCCCACTGCTCCGGGTGTGTGTTCACGGTGTGTGTGTGTGTTCACTGCTGTGTGTGTGCACATTGGATGGGTTAAATGCAGAGCACGAATTCCGAGTATGGGTCACCATACTTGGCAGTATGTCACTTCACTTCACTATATATTAACTAGTTGCTTATTAGCATGCCTATTATTAGCATATTGGCTATTCATTAGTACTTATAAATCACATATTCCGCATATGACCATATTCTACATCCCTAATTCTACCCAACACCTAAACCTAACAACTACCTTCCTAACTATTCATAAGCAGCAAGTTAGGAGTTTATTGAAGCAAAAATTTGTATTTAAAGTAAAGTGTGACTGTACTTTTTGTTAAATTTTTAGTAATGTTTTGTTAAACTATATGAGTTTATGATTTCAATTAATTAGACATTCTTTATAAATACTTACATTTATTTTAACCATTAAAAAGTAAAATAATGTTTTTTTTAAAAAAGAGTAAAACTTCAATTCCAATAGGAATGTTCACACAGAACACGTTTTTGCATCAAACGACATGAAAGGCAAGCCGTAGAATTAAAAACAAACACTGGAGATTTATTTTTACTGGATTTATTTTAAACGGGTGCCAAATTAGCATTTTTAGCACAATGTGTTGTGCGCGAAATTCAGCTAAAGACACAAGTCGTGAGTGCAATAGACAGCTGTCTAGCAAATGTTTGCATAGAAAAATAATGTGAAAGTAGTTAAGTGGAATGCAAAACATGTTTTGTGTGAATGGCCCATTAGAATAGCAAATTTAGCCACATGCAGAATGTTAGCAACAAAGTAGGATGTACTATATGATCAGCTTTCAGAATTATGCAAATTGGGACACAGTCAGTGTTTCTTGCAGCCATTCATATAGATTGTTCTTGCAAGAAAACATCAGCCACAGAAAATAAATGTAAATGTGCAATAAAGGATACAGCTAAAATAACAGCAGACAGCAGGATATTGTTGTATCGGTGCTAAACTGAATTACTGCACTGCAGTCACTCTCTCAGTTGGGAGGCTATTGCCTCAATTCAAGAGATGTCTGAAAGTGGAGAAAAACAATCTTACCTGCAGCACTGAGTCAAAGGGACCAGGATGGACATTTCATCATGTGAATGCTTTCCGAATCTGAGGGGTTAGAATAAAAACGGAAGTCAAATGTCTGATATTTTTAAATGGTTCTCTGGTGAAAAAGTGTGGTTAATTTGATTTAATGTGTACTTGTAGTGTACTTCAAATCTTAAAAGCACATTTAAAAAAAACCCTGTACTTGCAAATAATATAATATTAATGAAATAAAAGGTCACTTAAGTGCACTTAAAGAGAGACACTTTCATGACGGTTAGTTAATAGTTAATAGTTTATATATATGTACTAAATTACAACTTTATTTTTTACAAATGTGTAATTACAAATACATGACATACAAGTTTCAAAAGAAATTACATTAGTTCGCCATAAATGTTAGTCAGTGCATTCAGCAGTACACTTTGACCATATTTTATAGACAATAGAATTAATTGTGAAACTACATGTAAAGATGTACTTGAGTCCTACGTAGTGGCTCCAAAAGCACTTTGAATTTCAGCTAAGTGCATCTATTATACACTTAAAATATAATACATTTTCATTTAATTGCAATTAACATGCAAATAAGTGTCTGACGACATTACAATCAATTCATACTTCAGTATATTACTGCCATAATAAGTAGCCTACTCTTTAAAATGATGCTAAGTGTATTTTGTTTTTACTAGGGTAAAGATGCTAAAACATTCAACAACCATTTCCAACATACTATATTTAACTTTTACCAGACATAAAAGTTAGAATATGAAGAGCTCACCAAATTTCACATTCAGGTCTTTTTTAAAGAGGAAATAAAACCCAGCTTAAATCACTTTCTGTCGTTATATATTCATCTTTCACTTTCATATTGGTATATAAAATTGTACTGTACATTACTGTGGTTCAGTGGGACTGAAATGTGTTTTCAGAGGCCATATTTTACATTTTACAGTTAAATTCTTATAAGTATAATAAAATGTATTATTTTCATCCTGCGAAACTGCATATTTAACACAAGTAATGGCAGAACAGCAACTTCAACAAAAGTACTGACATATAAAGAGTAGTCCTTTATATAACTTCATGACAGGACCTTGCAACTTATTTGTAACAGTAAAACCCCATCAGAAATTCAGTTCAGTATAAACTTCACACAAATAGAAGAAAATAAATGTACATTTTAGTCGGGGCTTAGATTAATCTGGCATTGAGAGACCTACGGCTCTACACAGTGGCCTACTTCAGTAACATATAGAAAATGAAAAAGCAGCCACTTCAGTTGGGCAGAATGTCAGTTTAATCAACATCCTTTATCTGTGCGAGCACCTGTGTGACTTCTACCCACTGCGAGCCCTTCGACGGCACACATATTACACCCTGAGACATGACGCCATATGAATCTGACCTTCCTCTCAACATCTACATATTCACGCCTCTTAAGATAGAAACATTCTGTTTCCATGGTTTCAGTGTAAAAAGGAAGAGGCTGTGGAGTCGTGTGGAGCTTTGAGGAGCGAGGTGTGAAGGACAGCGAGAACGTTACACGATAATAAAACGGCTTACCCTCTGCCGTTGTCCAAATGAATAATGAAAGTCTCATTTCCAAACTTCTCAAAAGTCTCGTAATGGTGGCGATCCATGTTGCCTGTTCAACGTGAAAAAGGGGAGTGAAATACAGGAGGATTGATGTGGGATGTTGAACTTTTAACTATTTTATTCTTTAGTAATGATAATTCATTCGAATTCAATTCAACAGTTGATCATTTTAGTTGTCTTAATGACTAATGAGTTGACACTTGAATCAGAATCTATATTTATCCATACACAAGTAGGGCTGGAGGAGTTGGTTTCTATGGTGTTCACACAATGCCCTCACAGAAAAGCACCAGGAACTTCTGATGAGCAGGGGAAATTCCTTCAGATCAACCTGAGGTTAACAGCCTCGCTCAAGGGCATACGGCTCATGAACGGATCAAAACACTCTCAAGCTCAGAAGACACATCCAGAGATCACCCACAGACTCTTAATCTCCCAACTGTGAAGTTATATCTAGCAATTGTGACTTTATTGAAATTGAGACTTTATACTTAACATAGTCGTGGCTTTATATCTCTGTCTTTATATTTCAAAACTGTGTCTTTATTTCTCAGAGTCTTTAAACTTCTATTTGTGGCTTTATATTTTGCAGTGCGACTTTATATCTACAAATATGACTTTATCTCACTTAATATATATATATGACTCCTGTAATTGTGACTTTATATCTCAAAATTGTGACTTTATTTCTCAAAATTGACTTTATACTTTTAGTTAGATTTTTTATTTTATTTCTTGTAATGTGACTGTATGTCTCCCAACTGACTTTCTCATAATAAGGCTTTTTATCTCACAATGTGACTTTATTTCTTGTCATTGTGACTTTATATCTTACTGTGACTCTTTTATATCACAATGTGACTTTGTTTCTTAAATTTGCAACTGCACATCTTTCTATTGTGACTTTATATCTTAACTTGACTTTACATCTCAAAATTGTGAAATTATTTCTCGAAATTAAAACTTTATATCTTCCAGTGACTTTATATATCACATCTTACAATGTGACTTTATATCTACCAGATAGATGTGAGTTTATCTTGCGATGCGACTTTACATCTCACAGTGACTTTCTTTAAAACCTTGTAATGCAACTTTATTTGCTTGCAATGTCACTGTATATCTCCCAACTGTGACTTTCTCACAGTTTGACTTATTTCACAGTGTTACTGCATATTTCTTAAATTTGACTGTTTATAATCTCAATTTATTTATTTATTTTTACCTCACATTGTGACTTAATATCTCACAATGAGTCTGTTTCTTTTTAAACTTGTATATCATAATTAACTATTTATTTTTTGCACAAAAATGGGCTTTTATAGTTCATTGGACATATTAAGAAAGGTGAATGGCTGGCTATTACACCACTTCCAGGAGACATATAGGCTTTTGAATGCATAGGCTTTTATTAGTTGCCCCTATAGGGGCATGTTGTCACAAAAGTTGTATCCAATGAACTGTGTCTCTTTGCTTGGGCAAAAATGGAAAATGTTTAATTTTATATAAGACTTCATGAGTCAACACAAACATTTAATTAAAAAATGCAAAAATGTAAAAATAAAGTTACCTTGAAAAATATTTACTGCAGTAAAAAAATAATAATTTTCTCCCCAGTTTCTATATAAGCAGTCTCCCTACTTCTATATAAGCAAAATTTTATAAACACGTTCAACACTTACCCATTAGAAAGTCAAAAATAGTCATGTCCATGATGTCCAGGAGTCGTGTGCCTCGGTCATACGGAGGAGTCTGTTTGACTTCATCACAATAATCCGGATCCACTTCCCACCTTACAATAGAGAAAACGACTAAGAAACTCACTTCACCTTTAAATTTGAGCTGCATTTTGTCCCTTCTCATATATAACCCTACTAGCGTACAACTGCCATCTCAAACAGGATGGCCCATTGTTTTACTGCACAGATAGGATTTCTATGAGAGTAAGTGAGAAGCGCAGTAGTCTTTTTTGCTGATAAAGCCAGACTGTAGTTTAATGAAAATATGGGGTGGTGCGTGGAGACCTGAGATAATGCAGAGAAAAAGGGCTTACTCAGCTTTCTTGCGTTTGTGGTAGGAGCGGCGCCAGGGGTTCCTCCAGGTCTTGCGCTTAGCTAGTGCCAAGTCAGGAAGAAATGCAGCCAGGGAGCCCTCGATCTGGTCGGGCTTCCCACATAGGGCATGTTCTGTGGAACAGTAGTAGGAGCACTCGCCGTAGAAGCAGATGTTTTTGGCTGCAGAGGTGAGGAAGAATAGGTCTTAGGAAAGAGAAAATGTTCTTGAGGGTCTTAAATTAGACCACCAGTGAAGCAAAGAGAAAGGAAAAGTCCCTCTGGAGTAACATGGGGTTAAGTGTCTTCAAGCACACAATGGTAATAGCTCACTGATCGCCCATTACAGGGTTTGAACCCATAACCTTTCAGAATCCCCAGATACTGTATTTAAGTCAAGTTTTATATAATGTGAAGGGTTTTCACTGATGCATTGATTTTCAATTAATAAATAACCTTATCTTTTGGTTTGCGTTCATCAGGTTAAATAACAAAAAATAAATAAATAAATAAATAATGAATTATATATCATATATTAACCCCCCCCCCAAAATAACTATTTTGTGATACATACTATTAGAAGCAGAATCAGAATGAGCTTTATTGGCCAAGTATGTTTACACATATGGGGAATTTGTTATAGTGACAGAAGCTCCACAGTGCAACAGAAAGACAGCAACAGGACAGGACACAGATAATAAAAGAATAATATACAAATAGGCAATGTACAAAACAGCAAAAACACAATATATAATATAGACAATTATGTGTGTACAGGTCTGATATGTGCAAATTTGAAATGAAAAAATAAATAAAAATAATAATATATATACAGGTGCTGGTCATAAAATTAGAATATCATGAAAAAGTTGATTTATTTCAGTAATACCATTCAAAAAGTGAAACTTGTATATTAGATTCATTCATTACACACAGACTGATATATTTCAAATGTTTATTTCCTTTAATTTTGATGATTATAACTGACAACTAATGAAAGTCCCAAAATCAGTATCTCAGAAAATTAGAATATCAATTAAGACCAATGCAAAAAAAATGATTTTTAGAAATGTTGGCCAACTGAAAAGTATGAACATGAAAAGTATGAGCATGTACAGCACTCAATATTTAGTTGGGGCTCCTTTGGCCTGGATTACTGCAGCAATGCGGCGTGGCATGGAGTCGATCAGTCTGTGGCACTGCTCAGGTGTTATGAGAGCCCATGTTGCTCTGATAGTGGCCTTCAGCTCTTCTGAATGGTTGGGTCTGGCGTATTGCATCTTCCTCTTCACAATAACCCATAGGTTTTCTATGGGGTTAAGGTCAGGCGAGTTTGCTGGCCAATCAAGAACAGGGATACCATGGTCCTTAAACCAGGTACTGGTAGCTTTGGCAGTGTGTGCAGGTGCCAAGTCCTGTTGGAAAATGAAATCTGCATCTCCATAAAGTTGGTCAGCAGCAGGAAGCATGAAGTGCTCTAAAACTTCCTGGTAGACGGCTGCGTTGACCTTGGACCTCAGAAAACATAATGGACCAACACCAGCAGATGACATGGCACCCCAAACCATCAATGACTGTGGAAACTTTACACTGGACCTCAAGCAACGTGGATTATGTGCCTCTCCACTCTTTCTCCAGACTCTGGGACCTTGATTTCCAAAGGAAATGCAAAATTTACTTTCATCAGAGAACATAACTTTGGACCACTCAGCAGCAGTCCAGTCAAGACGCTTCTGACGCTGTCTCTTGTTCAAGAGTGGCTTGACACAAGGAATGCGACAGCTGAAACCCATGTATTGCATACGTCTGTGCGTGGTGGTTCTTGAAGCACTGATTCCAGCTGCAGTCCACTCTTTGTGAATCTCCCACACATTTTTGAATGGGTTTTGTTTCACAATCCTCTCATGTAGGGTGCTGTTATCCCTATTGCTTGTACACTTTTTTCTACCACATCTTGTCTTTCCCTTCGCCCCTCTATTAATGTGCTTGGACACAGAGCTCTTTGAACAGCCAGCCTCTTTAGCAATGACCTTTTGTGTCTTGCCCTCCTTGTGGGCATCATATTTGGACAACTGTCAAGTCAGCAGTCTTCCCCATGATTGTGTAGCCTACAGAACTAGACTGAGAGACCATTTAAAGGCTTTTGCAGGTGTTTTGAGTTAATTAGCTGATTAGAGTGTTGCACCAGGTGTCTTCAATATTGAACATTTTCACAATATTCTAATTTTCTGAGATATTGAATTTGGGACTTTCACTAGTTGTCAGTTATAATCATCAAAATTAAAGGAAATAAACATTTGAAATATATCAGTCTGTGTGTAATGAATGAATCTAATATACACGTTTCACTTTTTGAATGGTATTACTTTTAATGACTAATAATTACTTTTATTTAATGGTATAAATAAACTTTTTCATGATATATGTACGTATGTGTGGTGAATAAATAATGTATAATAGAGTTGTGTGTTCCCGCGTTTATTGTCAAGTGTTCATGAGATGGATTGCCTGAGGGAAGAAACTGTTTCTGTGTCTGGTCGTTCTGGTTCTCAGAGCTCTGTAGCGTCGACAGTTCAAAGAGGGAGTGTGCTGGATGAGAGGATTTTACCAGCCCTTTTGCTCACTCTGGATAAGTACAGTTCTTGGAGAGTGGGGAGGGTTGTACCAATGATTCGCTCAGCAGTCCGGACTACCCTCCCTAGTCTTCTGAGGTCAGATTTGGTTGCTGAGCTGAACCAGACAGTTATTAAAGTGCAGAGGATGGATTCAATGATGGAAGAGTAGAACTGTTTCAGCAAGTCCTGTGGCAGGTTGAACTTCCTCAGCTGGTGAAGGAAGTACAACCTCTGCTGGGCCGTTTTCACAATGGACTCAATGTGATTGTCCCACTTCAGGTCCTGAGAAATTGTGGTGCCCAGGAATCTGAATGACTCCACTGCAGTCACAGTGCTGTTCATGATGGTGAGTGGGGGGAGAGCAGGGGGGGTTTCTCCTGAAGTCCACGATCATCTCCACAATTTTGAGCGTGTTAAGCTCCAGGTTGTTAAGATTGCACCCGACAGCCAGCTCCTTAACCTCCTGTCTGTAAGCAGACTCGTCACCGTCCTGAATGAGGCCGATCAGTGTGGTGTCATCTGCAAAGTTTAGGAGCTTGACAGAGGGGTCTTTAGATGTGCAGTCGTTGGTGTAGAGGGAGAAGAGCAGTGGGGAGAGCACACAGCCCTGAGGAGCTCCAGTGCTGATCGTACGGGTGCTGGATGATAATTTTCCAAGCTTTACTAACTGCTGCCTGTCTGTCAGGAAGCTGTTGATCCACTGACAGACAGAGGTATGTAATGTGTAATTAGCATGTAATGTGGTTATTTGTATAAACACAAAATACTTAAAATAGTAAAACTCCTCTCAAATCTTAAAAGCATATTTATCTAAACTGTGCTCGCAGATGATTTAATATCAATTAACCCTGCTGAAAAAAACTAACAAACAATAGAAACCATCAGATTTTGTAATGGTTTTACTGGTTATAGTGGGAATTGTACTGGTTTTAATAGACAGTGTAATGGTGCCCATTGGTCTCCACTAGTAATTTATCACCTTCTGTTGGTGGCTTGTTAAAACCACTAAATCCTAATGGAAAATGTCCCAAAACACACTACAGAAAACCATTTTCTAATGGTTAAAAGTTGATGGTTTGTAATGTTTGTAATGGTATTTTGTAGTGTAAACCATTAGAATTGATGTGATGTGTTTTTTTTTTCAGCAGGGAAATAAAAGGGCACTTAAGTGTACTTAAAGAGAGATGCTTTCATGACTGTTTCTTAAGATGCTAATAGTATGTACAGTTTTACAGTACCTTTAAAAAGTGCACCTTGTAATAAAATTACAAGTTTTACTTTAAAGTACATTTTAATCATATCATTATGTTTAATTATATTTTGTTTTGCTCTGCTTATTTTGATGTGTTGACTGACATACTAGAGCACATGTAATGTACTTGATTCTAAATTAGTTAAATACATAACATACAACGATTAATAGACATAACATTAAAGTATATTTTAGCTTATCATAAATGTTTGTCAGTACATTCAGCTACACCTCAACCATATTTCAATGCAAAATATAAGTAATTATAAAAAGTCATATACAGATGTATTAAATTTTACTTAAGTGGGTCAAAAGCACTCTAAAGTTCAGAAAATTGCATTTAATATAAATTTAAACTACAATACAATGTCACTTAATTGCAAATAACATGCAGGCAAATTCCCAAAAGCAGGCTTTCTCA
The DNA here is from genome assembly GCF_936440315.1 of Barbus barbus. Lineage (NCBI taxonomy): Eukaryota > Metazoa > Chordata > Actinopteri > Cypriniformes > Cyprinidae > Barbus > Barbus barbus. The sequence goes on along the minus strand of NC_136732.1, from coordinate 11,711,276 downwards.
GTAATAGCCAAATTAATGTATCTATGTAGCAGGAAAAACAGTTGTGTAGGCTATATGATCATAACGCCAATCCCTACCGTCCACCATCATGATGGTAAACACATTTGACAGCAACAACATGCTATGACAATGTTTTGTGCAGCAGCCTTGTTTATAGTGTTAATATAGTTTGTAGAAATTTTTTGTTCTTTGAAATAGGTGACTTCTCCAGATGTGTCTTTATGTGATGAAGGATGCCAGTGATCTAAAATGCTCGGATTCACCAAGGGCTCATTAAACGCTGCTGTTTAGCCAATGATGAATCATTGTGTATAACGCCTTTTTCAAATGTTTCCTGACACGGCGAAGAGGAGCCCTTTCACTTGTTCCCACAAAAACACATTTGTCATGAAAAGTGGAGGCAGAATGCTAATGATAGCCCTGCAGAGAAAGAATATGGCCAATCTGTGTGCCTCATCCAAACACTTACATCATCTAAATGTTGGTAATTTAGTTGCTAAACTTGCTGCACATTTGTTATTGCATGCTTGTTACTCCCCAATTAAAGGCTGTAATTAGCCTAGCATCTTGGCTGGGTGTCGTTAGCTGGTCTACGGCTGGTCTACTGAACACTTTTTGTGCTAATATTTGTCACAGCCCGTAATTGGTTAGTTTAATAGCTCTTTATGGACTTTTTAAGCTGTTAAATAAGGAGTAAGCAGTCAAAAATACATATAGGAAGATGCTAACATGCAAACTATTCAACACATTTAGCTACATGCTAACACTTCTATGCTACAGGAAAGTCTGATTATCAGAAATGTGGATTTTCCCATTGTCTGAAAAGTGCAGTAACCATGGATTTTTTCTTCGGTGAATTGATTACCATTTGCATAACCACAGTTTTACTACAAATACCATGGTTAGTGTAGCAAAACCATGGTTAATTTGTGGATACCATGGTTTATAGTAACCATGGTTTTTTGGTTTAATTTGTAACAAAACCATGGTTAATATATGTAAGGGATATGCGTGAGAAGCCAACAATCAGGGGGGAAGCATGGCCTGATGGGGTAGAAGAAAAGGCCCTGCAGAAGCCACTCATACCTGGGGATACGAAGAATGTCCGCCAAAGCTTTTTGTCACGGGTCACGTCTCGGATCTCCCGTGTCATGTTCACCAGCCTGCCGGCCACCGGGGGAACTCTCCGGAAATCCAGGACTCTGAACACCACAAACAAACGACATTGTCAAACGATTCATTTGCAATGCATTATCAAAGACAACACCTGTGGTGTTTCTTCACGCAGACGTTGCACACTTCACACTCAAAGGCTGTTTTATGAGAACAGTGACACCAGACATTCAACCTCCTGCCACATTCAATAACGAGGAATAAAACAATAAAGTGCGCAAAAAATCCATAGAATAAAGCCATTTTTAAAGTGGCTGGGTAACGATTTTTTCTTCAAGGTGCTACTGCTAAACAACTGAGCCCACTCTTTACTCACTGGCTTTATGACACCTCCATGATTGCTCTTTATTAGACTTTTATTGGCGTTTAAGCATCTGGCCACACACCGCAGCATATAAATGCCCTCTAGTTTCTCTCTCATTTCGTCTTTCTTGTGTACTTTTTTGTGTTGGGCAAAAGTCAGAATTGGCTCTTTTTCAATTATGAGTGAGTTTTTAATTAAATTGACCACAGGCCTCACAAGAAGTTGAATTGGAATGACAGGAAGAAAAAAAATACAGAATGCAATTTTCTGAAATTCAACACAAGATTTTCAATAAAAACACACATATGCATTATTAATATGTGGTTTTTATCCCTTACCATGTAAAATACTTTTCCTCAATTACTAGAACTCATCATGTATTGATGCACAGAGTACCCCTTTAGCATAATTTTTCGAGGCGCAGGTCCTCAATTGCTTTAAATAAGAAACCCTTGGCATTAATATGCTGACGCAAAAGGCACTAGGAATTTTATCTTCATGATTAAATTATATATTGCGTAATAATATTGCCATTATTGCATATATGTTGTGATTTTTAAATTAAAACAGTCGCATTAATTGGCCTCAGAAGACTTGGAATGCAAAAGGACTTGCTTGCAATGCCTTTATACTGTTTTTTATGGTCAGTTTTTGCAATAAATAGCTGTGACTGTACTTATATTTGCCTGTTACATGTTTTATATTGTTCAGAAGTGGGTTAGGTTTAGGGGCTACAATGAATGTATCAATTTATATAAAATTATTATTATTAATAATATAATAATGTGTTTTTTGAACCTTAAACCGCATTACACCAAATACACAAAATAATGTTCTTTTTTAGCAATGTCATATGACCCCTTTAACTTCTTTAAATTCAAACAGGAATTACAATTTGAATATGCATCCTGTTTGCAATTTCAGGTCAAACTGAATTCAATTCTGAATGGTGCACACGCATGCTGGAGGGTTTGTTCATCTCTCAGTCTTTGTCTGTGTTCAGTGGGCCGCCTCAGAGAAAATCCCACATTGCGTGGTGCATAGGCTCCTGGCCTCTGAGAGACAGAAACCCAAGCCTTTGAGATGAAACCACTCAGGGGTCACAAGTTGCAGAGTCACTCTGGACGCAGGCGACAAAGAGCCCAGTGTGGAAACAGCGCATTCTAGGAACATTCTGTCAGACCTTTGTGGAAATAAGCTACAGTATAACCGTGAGGAAGCGGCCAATGGAAGGGGTTTTCGTTGACTTTGAGAGTAATGTAGCAGCTCAATATTTCTTGTAAAATTCAGTTGTTTCTCTCACACTAACAGAATATCAATATATCATTTCACTAGCAAAGCGTTACCACTCAGCTGACAAGAAATTGGCATATCATCCAATGCTTATTCCTCCCCTAAATAAAATACATCATGGACATGACAGGCGCCTCAAATGAGAGCAACAACATTCTGGAGGAAATGGAGTGGGTCTCACAAGCTCAATTAGCTCTCTGACTCCACAAATCCTCTCTCTGTGGGGCTTCTTGTTAAAGTCAGCGTGGAGTTTCTTCTGACTTCTGACTGTAACTGTAAGGTGTATCGACTCTATTGCACTAAGTGCTTTTCAGGCCGCTGTCCAAAAGTCTTGAGTGACATGCGCAGAGTGGCGAGAATATAATAAGAGTTGGTTTGGCTTTCTGACATCACAATGGCGTGAGTGCTCTCGTGCGTAAATGGGAAATGTGTGTGTGTGTGTGTGGTTATGGTTTCTTTTCCCGGCTAATGTCCATTCCAGAGCAGCATCAGAGCACTACAGGTGTTTTCAGTGAAAGAACTGGGAGGAAGCCAAGCTGAAGGTCTCTGTAGGGGAATTTCCTCTTAAAGGCATTGCATTGCATTGCATAATAAAATAAAATAAAATAAAATAAAATAAAATAAAATAAAACAATGCTCAATATACACCATGACACAATAAATTTTAATAATGGACTTTCCTTAAAAACTTTTCTATTTGTTGGTGGTGCATACAATGAAATAAAATAAAATAAAATAAAATAAAATAAATAATAGTAAGAGTTTAGAACATGGTTCAATTTGTTCCAATTAGGTAACTACATAAGTTAACATGAACTAACAATGAAAAATATTATAAAGTATTTATTAATTCTAGTTAATTTAACCTCAGCATTCCTAATGCATTATTAATATTCAAATTTGAATCTATTAATATTATTTAATGGACCTGAGCTGACATGCGGTAACAATGAACAGTTATATTTTTTATTAACTAAAGATTAATAAACACTGTAACAAAGGAATTGCTCTTAGTTAGTTAATTTTAGTTAATGCATCAACTAAATTTAACTGACGGGACCTTACAGTAAAGTGTTACCATTGTTATTATTATTATTAATAACATTTAAACATTTAAATTTAACATTTAAACGTACCTACAAAAATAATTATTTTATTAGATTATTAAAACTAATTATTTTATTAGATTATTTTGAATCAATAGCCATGAGCCATAAGCAGTAGTAATAATGATGGTTGTCTTCTGTAACTAGTAAGCACAATGCCAAGAATAATGGGGGAAAAAAATGAAATAATGGAAAATACAATTTAAAGTTCAGACAATAATGATGGCATTGTCCCCTGTCTGTTGTGCTGCTGAGAGGTTTGCGTTTGTAGCTCCGCTTTTTTATTGAATCTTTACCTTACTTTCACTCTCTGTTGTTTAAAGTGATAATATATAACTTAATTCCCACCATATTTCTGGTATTATCTATCAAACTAATCGAACTAATTTCATCGTTCACTTTTTAAAACCAGCGAATCAGCTGGTTAGCTTGTTACTCGCGGCTCCATTCGAGTTTCTATTCGTGCCTATTATTGTTTTCTTTTTTCTCGCTCCGTTTTCATTTCTTTCTCGCTCCGTTTTTCACAAGTTCATCAAACAACAGTGGTAAGTTAAGTTGGTATCATTCATCAGTCATGGTAATGGCTTCTTCTCCTGCTATTGTTGTTTGCACTTCATGTCACATATAGTATAGTTTATCTCTCTCTGTCGGCGATGAGGGATTTACTTGTAATAAATGCAGGGAAATAGTTAGGCTGACAGAGAAGGTTTCAGAATTAGAGACACGCATCCAAACTTTAGTTGAGGACAGTAAGAATGTGAGGGCTGTAGATACTGCTTTGGATGCGACTAGCTCAGGGAGTCCTGTACATTGTTCGGTTCAGACTGTTGAGCCCGTGCAGCAGGGCAGCTGGGTGACTGTAAGGCGGCCTAGTCGCGTGTAAAAACACCGCTCTTCCGTTCCGATCAGAACATCAAACAGGTTCTCCCCACTCAGTGACACACCCACTGAGAAACCTGATGAAAGTGCTCTAGTTATTGGCAATTCTATTGTATGGAACGTGAAAATAGAGACACCAGCCATCATAGTCCATTGTTTACCGGGAGCCAGAGCGCCTGACATCTTGGTAAATTTAAAAGTGCTGGCTAATGCTAAACGTAAATTCAGTAAGATTGTTATCCACGTCGGCGCTAATGATGTTCGACTTCGCCAGTCGGAGTTCACTAAAAATAATGTAAAAGAGGTGTGTGAACTTTCAACTATGATGTCAGACACTGTAATATACTCTGGCCCGCTCCCTGCTTACCGGGGTGATGAGATACATAGCAGACTGTCGTCACTCAATGGCTGGATGTCTAAGTGGTGCCCGCAGAATAGCATAGACTTTATAGACAATTGGACGAGTTTTTGGGGCAGACCTGACCTGTTGAAAAGAGATGGTGTTCATCCCTCCTGGGGTGTTGCCGCTCTTCACTCTAGAAATATGGCACATAGTCTTAGAGTTCGTACTTGACTAACTGGGGCCCAGGTCAGGAAGCAGACAGACTGGCTAAACCGACTGTCTGCTAGCCGCCTTACGTCACAGAAGTCAGTTAATTCTCAGCACATAGAGACTCCTTCACCCAAATATCACACTATAGAGACTGTGTCTGTTCCCCGAACTAGAAAATACAGAAAACGTCCAAACCAAATTAAGAGTAACAATGTAATTGATGTTCAACAAATAAACAATGTTTACAATACAGAGAAACAATTGATAAAGGCTTACTGAATATCAGGTCCCTTTCTACAAAAGCACATTTTGTAAATTATTTGATCAATGATAATAATCTAGATTTGCTCTGTTTGACAGATACATGGCTAAAACCAGATGAATACATTACTTTAAATGAGTCCACCCCCCAAGATTACTGCTATAAAAATGAGCCACATCCGAAAGGTAAAGGGGGAGGTGTTGCTTCAATTTATAGCAATATTCTCAGTATTTCTCGGAGGGCAGGCTTTAAGTATAACTCATTTGAAGTTATGGTGCTGCGTATAACATTATCTAGAAAAACACGTGTTAGTGATAAATCCCCTGTGATGTTTGTACTGGCTACTGTATACAGGCCACCAGGGCACCACACAGATTTATTAAAGAATTAGCTGATTTTCTATCTGAGTAGTACTGGCTGCAGATAAAGTCTTAATTGCTTGTGATTTTAATATCCATGTCGATAATGAAAAAGATGCATTAGGATCAGCATTCATAGACATTCTGAACTTGGGGTTAGACAACACATTTCCGGACCTACTCATTGTCGAAATCATACTCTAGATTTAATACTGTCACATGGAATTGATGTTAGTGGTGTTGAAATTCTGCAGCAAAGCGATGATATCTCAGATCGTTATCTAGTCTTGTGTAAACTCCATATAGCTAAAACTGTAAATTCTACTCCTTGTTACAAGTATGGTAAAACCATCACCTCTACCACAAAAGACTGCTTTGTAAGTAATCTTCCTGATTCATCTAAATTCCTCAACACATCCAACAGCGCAGAAAAACTTGATGATGTAACAGAAACTATGGACTCTCTCTTTTCTAGCACTTTAGATACAGTTGCTCTTTTACGCTTAAGGAAGATCAAAGAAAACAGTCCGACTCCGTGGTATAATACGCACACTCGCACCTTAAAGAGAGCAGCCCGGAAAATGGAGCGCAGATGGAGGAAAACAAAACTAGAGGTATTTCGTATAGCCTGGCGGGAAAATACCCTATCCTACAGAAAAGCATTAAAAACTGCTAGATCTGATTACTTTTCGTCTCTTCTAGAAGAAAACAAACATAACCCCCGGTATTTATTCAATACAGTCACTAAATTAACGAAAAATAAAGCATCAACAGGTGTTGGCATTTCCCAAAAGCACAGCAGTAATGACTTTATGAACTACTTTACTTCCAAGATCGATTCTATCAGAGATAAAATTGTAACCAATTACAAATTATTGTTAGGCTACAATATTGCATCAGATCCCCTGAGGAACAATTCCACTCATTCTCTACTATAGGAGAGGAAGAATTGTATAAATTTGTTAAATCATCTAAACCAACAACATGTATGTTAGACCCTATTCCATCTAAACTACTAAAAGAGCTGCCTCCAGAAGTCATAGATCCTCTTTTGGCTATTATTAATTCATCACTGTCATTAGGATATGTCCCCAAAACCTTCAAATTGACTGTTATTAAGCCTCTCTTTAAAAAACCACAACTTGACCCCAAAGATTTAGTTAATTACAGACCGATCTCAAATCTCCCTTTTCTGTCAAATATACTAGAAAATGTAGTATCCTCGCAATTATATTCCTTCTTAGAGAAAAATAGTATTTGTGAGGAATTCCCGTCAGGATTTAGACCATATCATAGTACTGAGACTGCTCTCATTAGAGTTACAAATGACCTGCTTCTATCATCTGATCATGGTTGTATCTCTTTATTAGTTCTACTGGATCTTAGCGCTGCGTTCGACACTATCGACCACAACATTCTTTTAAATAGACTAGAACACTTTTTTGGCATTAGTGGAAGTGCATTAGCATGGTTCAAATCGTACTTATCTGACCGCCATCAGTTCGTAGCAGTGAATGAAGAGGTATCATATCGATCACAAGTGCAGTACGGAGTACCTCAAGGCTGTTATGATCAGCATAATATTTGTTATGATACTCAGCTCTATATTTCTTCGTGGCCCAGTGAAACACCAAATTGAGAACCTAACGGAATGCATAGTCGATATAAAAAACTGGATAATGAGTAATTTCTTACTGCTAAATTCTGAAAAAACAGAGGTGTTAATTATCAGACCTAAAAACCCCACATGTAATAACCTAGAACACTATCTAACACTTGACGGCTGCTCTGTCAATTCTTCTTCATCAGTTAGGAACCTAGGTGTGCCGTTTGATATCAATCTTTCATTTGAAAGCCATGTTTCTAGCATCTGTAAAACTGCGTTTTTCCATCTCAAAAACATATCTAAATTGCGACCTATGCTCTCAACGTCAAATGCAGAAATACTAATTCATGCGTTTATGACCTCAAGGTTAGACTATTGTAATGCTTTATTGGGTGGTTGTTCTCATGTTCTGCATGCTTGATCAACAAATTACAGTTGGTCCAAAATGCAGCAGCTAGAGTCCTTACTAGAACCAGGAAGTACGACCATATTAGCCCGGTTCTGTCAACACTGCATTGGCTCCCCATCAAACATCGTATAGATTTTAAAATCTTATTGTTAATTACTTATAAAGCCCTGAATGGCTTAGCTCCTCAGTACTTGAGCGAGCTCTTATCACATTATAGTCCTCCACGTCTGCTGCGTTCTCAAAACTCTGGCCATTTGATAATACCTAGAATATCAAAATCGACTGCGGGGAGCGGCAGATCCTTTTCCTATTTAGCACCCAAACTCTGGAACAATCTACCTAATACTGTTCGGGAGGCAGACACACTCTGTCAGTTTAAATCTAGATTAAAGACCACTGGAACCAGTTGAGCCCTTACAATCTGACTTTGCTGCAGTTGGAATTGAACTGCTGGTTCGTTTGGCCAGAGGAGAACTGGCCCCCCGACCGAGCCTGGTTTCTCCCAAGGTTTTTTTCTCCATTCTGTCACCGATGGAGTTTTAGTTCCTTGTCGCTGTCGCCTCTGGCTTGCTTAGTTGGGGACACTTCATTTCCAGCGATATCGTCGACCTGATTGCAAAGACACTATTTAAACTGAACTGAGCTGGATAATGACATCACTGAATTCAATAATGAAATGCCTTTAACTGAAAATCTTTTTTTTAATTTTTTAATTTTACATTATTGACACACTATTTTCCTTTTTTGATATTGTGCAGTTGCTTTGACACAATTTACATTGTTAAAAGCGCTATATAAATAAAGGTGACTTGACTTGACCAGTACACTGGCAAACTAATATTGTCTCTTCAAACCTTATCATTAACTTCAGACACCTTAAAACAAATTCCCAGACCTGTCATATCTAAACACCTCCAAACATTTCTGTCAAACGAAGATAAAGGCCGAGTAAACACAAAGTAAACACAGTGGGATGCTAAGCATAAACTCTTGGCAATGCTTAAGGTCACATGATCTCATTGTTATTCAGATGGTACCAGTTTGTGTCTGAAACAGACAGACATACAAGAAAATAAGGAATATAGCCAACAGAAACTGGAAACAACTTCCCGAGACTCTCACAACTGGCCCTGCAAATACTCTCTCTTTCTCTCTAGGTGATTTAGTCTTACCTGTCCAGATGAAATGCAGCGATCTCTGCGTTGTGTCGCTCAAAGTCAGAGAAGTAGAAGAAGTCTGGGGGTGTTTCTTGTTCCCTGGTTTGTCTAGAGGACAGAGTAGAAAAAACAAGATTGATGTTAGTTTTCACCTTATTGTCTGGGAATGCAATACTAAAGTATTGCTTACAGTGTTCAACTTATATTGTATACAATATTCAACATTTCAAAGAGTAGCATGCTCCGTTGCTAAATAACTTCACTGTTGAATGTTGAATAAATAAAAATGTGCACATTTTGCATTTATAATCAAATTTTATGTAAAACTATTACAACTTTTAGCAGTCGAATCAAAACATAAGTATAAAATATGTATGTACCTGCATGTATAAAATATGTTAAAAAACATTGCTGACTTTGCCTGCAGGTCATTAACCACACTGGCTATATTTAGAATAACATACTGCCATAATACGCTTGCTATTTATGCATTATACAGTAGGCTATACATATCGGTATGCATAAAACAGCTGTATGACCCACTACTGTACATTTGCCATTATGTTCAGCATAAAACAGAATACTGCAGAGTTTAGACTGTGGAGCTTCTGATTATTTGGTCAGAAAATATGAACATTTATACACAAAACTGGATTAAATGTGAGTTTATTGTATTAATTTTTAATCTTTTAGCCTTTTAATCATACTCTATTACATATTACCAATGTAAATGTATTTTGTTGTGCATTGACAATCAAGAGCGCTTATAGCCTGCAACAAAAGGAAAAGGCTTCCAGCAGTCTTGTTGCGTCAGGTAGCGCTATGCTAGCTTCAGCTAGCTGTATTTACAAGCAGACATCCTGCCACTGTGGACAGACAAATAGACAATATGGACATCTGCCGAGTGGACTGCGTGGCTGGATCAGTTACTAAAGGAATGTGTGTGTGCACAAAGCAGATTTTGGCAGGAAACAAACTGCAGGTGCATGTTCTCTCCACTTACCTATGCGTTCAGACAGACAGATTAAAAGACTCAGACAGACAGGCGCAGAAAGAAATGCCATAGAATCCAGACAGACATGCACCAAACCACAGATCTTAACTCTCAACCTACTACAATGATATCAGTCTCGACAGCTCATGATATCTCTTACACGGTGCTTTCCTGAAACAACTGTAAGAACTTTCCTGGAAGTGTTACGGAATGAGGTCAGAAAATGGCAAATCAGAGCTAAGCTAGGCTAATGTTAGCTCAAAACACATCAGATTGTAGGTGACTAACAAACACAGAGGACAATTGTATTGCTCAAAGGTTGCTCATAACTGAATGGGGTTTCATTTAAGTATCAACTTATGGATATCATCATTAGATCATTTGGTCTTAAAATAATCTGATGAGAAATGTTTTCATTTTGAAATGTGAACTTTGGCAAAGTTTGAGCCATGGTAGAGATCTCTTGTGAGAAAATTGTGAGAATACTTGTGTTTTTTATGCAAGAGAATAAATTGAGATAATAATAGATCTCTACAGGATGACCTTTTTTTTTTTAAAAAAAAAAGCCCTAGCCATCAAACCTCAATAACATTTTATATTAGCGTTAGGCTATAGAGTTATTATATTAACTTTTTCCCCAAATTCCCCATTTTCATCCAGCCATTAACTCTAAGTGCTGCTTATATCCTCTTCCCTCGCCACTGTCAAAACACTAATGGAAAATACTTTTTGTGACTTCATATATTTTCATTTGAGGGACAAAGCAAGCTTTTCGAACTGAAATCCTCCTACACCATTATGATACACTCAATTTCCTGGATCAAATGGGAACTAATGGATTTTTATTTGCCAGATGAGGCCTAAAATGTACTGCTGATTCAGGTGACCTCTCTGGAGAGAGAATGGGTGTGGGGGTGGGGGGTAAAGCTTCTGGACCAGAATGAAACTAGTCACTCAGCAAGTGAATGAAGTGTTGTGTATAACCACCTGGACTAAAGAGTGGGATTGTATTCAGCCAGCGGGAATCCTTAAGCATTGCTGACTACTTAAAGTATGACTACTTAATGAGAGTAGTCAAATGAGCAATTATTCTGCAAAGTAACATACTGTGTAGTTCATTAGCCTAGTTCACTAAAAAATGAAAATTGTGTCGTCATTTACTCACTCTCATGTTGCTGCAAACCTGTCAGACTGGGGGACAATTGAAGTCCCCTTGTGAAAAAGACTTACGCCTAATTGTGCTGATTGTGCACAGTCGTGTACTACAAATAATCTACAAGTATGGTAAAAACAAAGTATATATAAAAAATGGACTGTACTTGCAGATAATATAATATTAATGAAATAAAAGGCCACTTAAGTCTACAGAGAGACACTTTCATGACAGTTTATTGCATACTTCTCTTTGTAATAATGTCAAATATAAAAAAATACTTTAGAGTATATTTGACATTTTAAATTGTCTTTTGTTGTGCTTAAAAGAAGTACACTTATTTTGATGTGCTGACTAAGATACTTAAAGGGATAGTTCACCCAAAAATGAAAATTGTGCCAACACTTACTCACCCTCAAGGCATCCTAGGCATGTCTGACATTCTTCTTTCAGATGAACATATTCAGAGTTATCTGTTCCAATATGTATAATTGCAGTGAATGGTGCCCGTTTCTGAATCCGAAAAAAAAAAGCATCCATCCATCATAAAACTACTCCACACGGCTCCGGGGTATTAATAAAGGCCTTATGAAGCGAAGCGATGCATTAGTTTAAGAAAAATGTAGATTCTTAAAACTTTATAAAATGAAATGTGCAGCTTCCGGTCAATCAAGCAGGCCCGTTCACGACAAGGCAGTCGAGCATATGACGTAGGCATAACGAAAGGCGCAATGTAAGATCCGGAAAGAAGACTGTAGTCTCGCGAGAGTAAGCTCCGAGGAGAAGCGTGTGATCTCGTGAGAACAAAGTTTTGTTTACAGCACAGGGAAACCATGTGAACAAGTAAATTGTATCTGTTTTGATTAAAATGGTGGGTTCGTGTCGATACCCAGAATGTTTAAATAAGTTCATGACAGGTGTTTTGTTTTGCTTTCTCCTCTGTGCATCCGTGTTCTTCACTCTCTCGCCGGATCTTACGTTGCGCCTTTCGTTTTGCCTACGTCATATGCTCGACGGCCTTGTTGTGAATGCGCCTGCCTGAGAGACAGGACGCTGCACATTTCAGTTTAGAAAGTTTTAAGAATCTATATTTTTCTTAAACTAACGCATTGCTTCGCTTCAGAAGGACTTTATTAACACCCATGATAGATGGATACACTTTTTTTTTTATTCAGAAACAGGGGCACCATTCACTGCAATTATACAGATTGGAACAGACAGGACAATTTTGAATATAACTCTGAATGTGTTCGTCTGAAAGAGGAATGTCAGACATGCCTAAGATGCCTTGAGGATGAGTAAATCTTGGGCTAATTTTCATTTTTGGGTGAACTATCCCTTTAAGTGCATGTAATTACTATAATCAAATACTATAAAATAATGACAATGTAAAATATAATATACACTACTGTAATTTTAATACTATACTACTATAATTTTAGCTTGTGGTGTTTTGTTATTACATTTAAAGTAAATGTATTTCAAACTGCAGCTTTATTATTACAAATATATTTACATGCATGACATCCAAGTTTCAATATAAATGCGATTGAAGTATATTTTAGTTTATCGTAAATGCTTGTCAGTACATTCAGCAGTACATTTGAACCATATTTCAAAGACAATATAATTATGAAATTACTTATAAAAATGTTCTTAAATCCTTTTTAAGTCTACTTAAACAAACACTCAGATAACTGCATTTAATATACCTTAAAACTATAAACTAATTTTCATTTAATTTTGAATAACAAATAATTAAGTGTCTGTAAACATTACATTTAGTTCATACTTGTAAGTATATTCTTTTAAAATATTTCTGTGATAAGTACTCTTATTTAATAGTACGCTAAAATGTATTTCAGTGGGTTCCAATATTGTTATGCATTTCAGAATATCCTCTATTTATGTTCCACAGAAGAAAGAAAGTGATCTTATTTTTTGTTTGTTTTTAGTCTTATTTTTATAGTTTTAACCATATTCATTAGCAATAACAGTCAAGAGAGTACAGGGAATGATTGGAAGATGCAGGAAAGGGGAATAAAACAGGCCCGATCTGCATCACCACGGCACGTGTCAGAGCAAGTGCATTAGCCATGACTCTGAAACATGAATAGAAATGACTTTGAAATGTATATTAATGTATATCTGTATAGTTATGAATTTCATGCAAATGCAGCAGAGGATAATATAATAGACAGTGACTCAATTTTCTACCCAACATGCAAAATAGCGGAAAAGCAATGCTTTTTGTTTCTCATTATGTCCTCACATCCCCCATAACAAAACAATAGCAATGTTTTTTCAAATGCTCTTGACATAGTACATCTCCGTCACCTTGCACTGTGGATAAAAAACGCTCAGAGCACTTTACTGGATGCGCCGTTGCCTCTTACTGGACTGTGATTGGCAGGACGGTTGCCACGGTCACCCTGACCCTGTGTGCAGCCTCCAGTCTGGAAAGAAGTCCTGGCGGTTTAACATGTGACAGCTCATGGCTCTAGGGGATGGTGGGTGTATCGCTCAGCGGTCGAGCCATATTAATGTGCTTTTTCCGCTGAAGAATGGGCAGATCAATTATGTTGATATAAATCTCATTGGCAATAAAAGCAGAAGACAGCCTGCGTATTTGTTGTTTGCCAAGTGGTAGCAATATGTGTGTCACTCAAAACGGATACACAAGTCACTGTCCGCATAGGTACACAAAGATGAGTCACCTCACAGTTAAACAGCAGCCTGCTGAGAGCACTTCAAGGACAATCTGTGACAATCTTGACATTAAACAAATATAGCAGAGTATTCTAATTGATATTGCCTCCGAGAAATGACGCCTAATTTAGTTTTAACTCCTGTAACGTAAAACTGATGTTAAATACTTTTATAAACAACAAACAAATTAAACAAATGCAAACATAAAAGGCTTTATTTTCTGGCAGATGGCTCTGATGAGCTTTGAACACACGATAGTGGGGATCTCAGCCACATTTCCATAGCATGACATGCACGTCGTCTGAAAAGTAATCACATAAAGAGCTTGCTGGGTTCAAGCCAGTGAACAAAAATGTGCATCATGTCCCATTATACTGGTAAAATGATATGGACAGAAATATTGGGACACCTGATCATCACATCAACAGGGACTTTAATCACATTGCATTCTAAATGCACAGGCATTAACATAGAGTTGGTCCCCCTTTGCAGCTATAACTGCTTCCACTCTTTTGGGAAGGCTTTCAACAATGTTTCTGTTGGAATATCTGCACATTCATCAAGTAGTGCATTTCAGAGGTCAGGCACTGTTGGACCAGAAGTCCTGGCTCACAATCTCCGTTCCAGTTCATCCCAAAGGTGTTTGATGGGGTTAAGGTCAGGGCTTTGTGTGGGCCAGTCGAGTTCTTCCACACCAAACTCATTTTCAAACTCAACCATGTCTTAATAGAACTTCCTTACAGGTAATGTCATGCTGGAATAGAAAAGGACCTTCCCCAAACTGTTCCCTCAAAGTTGGATGCATAACATTGTCCAAAATGTCTTGATATTCTGAAGCATTAAAATTTCCCTTCACTGGAAGTAAGGGGCAGAGCCCAACCTCCATACCATTATACCACCTTCACCAAACTTTACAGTTGGCATTATGCAGTCAGACAGGTAAAGTTCTCCTAGTATCCACCAAATCCAGATTTGGGATTCGTCACAGAACAGGTTTCCACTGAGTCCAGTAGCGGTGTGCTTTACACCAATCCATATGACCCTTGGCATTGTACTTGTGACGTGAGGCTTGCATGCATCTACTTGGCCATGCAAACCCATTCCATGAAGCTCTTTCTGCACAGTTTGTGTGCTGATATTATTGTCAGTGAAAGTATGGGGTTCTTCAAGCTATGCAATCAAAAGAGCAATGGCGACTTTAACGCACCATGCACCTCAGCACTCTGTGACCTGCTCTGTGACTTTACATGGTCTTCTACTTCGTGGCTGAGTTGCTGCTGTTCCTAAATGCATCCACTTTCCAATAATACCACTTATAGTTGACCATGGAATATCTAGCAGTGATGAAATTTCATGAACTGAATTGCAAAGCATGCTTGAATTCACTGAGCTCTACACAACGACCCATTTTTTTTATTTTTTTTTACAAATGCAAACTGCATGGCTAGGTGCTTGATTTTATACACCTGTGGCAATGGGTCCGACTGAAACGCTTTAAATTAATAATCAAAAGTTACGCCTTAATACTAAAAATTTACAGTGTGACTGCTACTTAACTCAACCCCATGTTGTTTAATTTATTTTTAATATGCATCTAATTTACTTTTAGGATATAATTTTTGGAATTTGACAGGCCTTGGCCACTTTCTATTTTTATTGTGTAGAAAAGATTGATCATTCTTCAAAATATCTTCTTTTATCGTCTACTAAAGAAAATAAGTCAGATACAACTTTTAAATTTAATAATGCATTAGTAAATGTTAACATGACAAATAAGATTAATTAATGCCTTAGACATATTTTTTTATTGTTAGTTCATGTTAACTGATGTATCTAACTAATGTTAAAATTGTTGCTAAATGGTTCCAATTTTTATTTTTGGATGAACTATCCCTTTAAGAAGAAAAAAAAATACATGAAGAAATTAATCCTCTTTAGAAGCCCTTTTAGTTTTGATGGGGCAGTCTCTTGATTTGAGAGAGACAGACAGAAGGGAGGACAGGTCAATCAGACACACAAAAACCTTGCGAACAGAATATGCTGAACTGGCTATATGCGTAATTGTCCCTGCAATGTAAACCAAAATACTAATAAAATCTCTGGTCTGGAAACAAGCCTTCGAAGAAGACAATAAGAAATGTGGCATGGAAGTCATAAACAATATTGACTTTAAACTAAATTATATTTTTTTCTGTGTCACTAAGGTGACAGAGACAGCCAAACTCCAATTTAAGAAATTACAGTAAATGTATGAATCATCTTTTTGCCACTGAGTTTTTAGACAGTAATATATGCTAGATCTGAATATCGCAACATCAGCAAACAGAGATGCTAACTTATTCAACATGCAGTGTGAATTGTCTCTCTTCTCCTACTCTTCAAAAACTATTTTAAAAGCAAACCAATTTCTTTTTTAAAATTGGTTTTGCCACTTTTTAGGAGAAATGTTTTGGCATTACATGCATAAGAGTCTACACGATTTATTTTAATAATAATTTTAATAAGCAAGAGATTGCACCCAAAAACTCTATAAACTGCAGTAAATCTTTATTTCTATGTATTCAATTATCAATTTAACAAATATTCTCTAAAATGTGTAAAAAATAGAAGCAATTATGAAATGGCAGTATCTTAGCCCAGCAGATGTTTTTGTTTTTTACATTTAGATATCTCTTCTTTTTTGACATTGCTAGAACGACTGAATGAAACTGCACTTTTACAGCCAGTTGAGTGCCGATTAAATATCAATATGAAAACATTCACCAATTCTACTTCCAAAATATGACATACGTCTATATGAAGCTGGTTATTTGACAATCTTCAATGTTATCCATTGGAAATGATTAGATTGTGAATGTGATCTCTATGACAGGTGGTTGGAGAGGAGAGATTCAAAAAGAAGAGATACTGAGATATTACATAATGATTAAATATTAGAAGGCAATTTTCTTTCTATAGAATAACATACACTGATAAATAATCACGAATAGGGCAATGCATGTGTATTAAAAAAGTAAAAAGGATCATGCATAAACAGATTGATGACCAAACAAAATTCATCCAGACATCACAAAATGACGTAATTCATAAAATAATTGTTCTCAAATTGTCAGTGCATGACAGCACTTTATAGAAACCTCACTAGGAAGTCCCACCGAACTTAGCAGGGTTATGAGTGCACATCCTAAAATAATAATGGCATATCATCCAGGAATAGCGACAGCTGTCAGTCAGCTAAATCAGCAGCACACGACAGCACATCCAGATGGTTTTATCCCGCCACAGCTGTCCCAAACCATGAGTACCAAAGTGCCAGAGCTTCAACACACCATTTTTTCTCTCCCTTTCTTGTTTTTCCTCTCTGTTTTAGCTCTCCTGCAGTGTTTCCCACAGGTATTAAAAAGTCAGTGCCACCTGCTCAAACTCAGTGACCCGTGGTGCTGTCGGTACTGGAGGGGCCGAGGGCAACACCTCAACACTGTAACCAACACCTGAAACCTTTAAGCAGGTCATGAATTCTCCCTGAGTGCTGAAACACACAGAAATGAGCTCCTGAGCTCGGCCCACCTGTGCAGAACCTCCTTGAATCCTGTCCATACTCAGATCCAGATCCAGGGGAGGGATCTATCATTCGGACATAATCCCGGATATGGTTACTGCTCCAATGACATGACTGATTGTTAGAGCCCACGTGTAGACTGTGCTGGAGAGGATAGGTTAGCAACTCAAGTTTGACTTGAGCACACCATCTTTCACATTGGGATAGAAAGAGAGATATAGCAAAATAAAAAAAGAGCATAAAGGAAACCTAAGTAAAGATATAGGTAAGTATGAGAAAAAACACAAGAGAACAACCAGTAAAAAAGAGTCAGAATGATAAGGAATTAGAGATGAGATCGGCTGGAGGGTCTAGGCAGGTCCTTAATACAAAGCAAAGTTCTACATCCATCCCGAGAGATCAAAGATTTCAGAAACTAAAAGAAAATAAAACCTCTACGGAATAACAGATTTGTGCAAAAGGCCTGAAAACTGAAGGATGAAACATTAGTGTCTTCAGAGGGCTTACGTAAGCCAGTGCAAAGCATATTATACAGTTTTATCTGCTTATGAGGTTCCCAACCTAATTCAGGCAAACAAATCTTTCATACAACTGTTGAAGTGGGGTTTTTTTCTTTCTGTTTTTTATTCTTTGTGCCCTTTGCTTTTACATAACCTAACTATTTTTTGAGTGAATTACGCATAACTAATGTTTTGTGAATTTACTACAGATTTCATTAAACATATAAATAATATAATTTAAAATAAAGTAAATTTACTTAAATAATAATAAAAAAACAAATAAATAAATCAAATGAATGCTGATCTTTTGAACGTTCTATTCATCAAGGAATCCTGGAAAAAAAATGTAGCAGGGTTTCCGAAAAATATTAAGCAGCGCAATTTTTAAAGAAATTAATACTTTTATTAGGAAATGCAAATTAAAGTATTTTAAAGTGAAAAACATCTATAATGTTACAAAAAAACATAAAGTAAATAAATCAATCAATAAAATAAATGCCGATCTTTTGAACGTTCTATTCATCAAGGAATCCTGGAAAAAAAATGTAGCAGGGTTTCCAAAAAAAAGCAACACAACTGTGTTTTGAATTTGATTGAGCATCAAATCAGCATATTAGTATGATTTTTGAAGGATCATGTGACACTGAACACTGGAGTAATTCAGCTTTGCCATCACAGAAATAAACTACATTTTAAAATGTATTAAAAATAGAGTTATTTTCAAAATATTAGTTCATACGGTACTTCTGATCAAATAAATGAAACAATGAGCATAAAAGACCCCAAAATTTTACATAGTAGTGTATATTTAAGATTGAAATGAAATGACGTCTGCCATATGTTTGGATAACTGGATTGGGTGCGTTTGGAAATCAATGAAACTTGACACATTTTCATAAGCCCTGTAATTAATACAGCAATGATTTTTAGGGTTTAATTTAACTCTGAGATGCAATTAGGTTTCGGAAGCATGTTCAAGGCTCCGACCTTAAAGTGTGATTAATAACTAGTGAAGAGGTTAGTACTGATTGGATGCTGCAACAGCTGATGTCAGGCATGCAACAAAAGGAGCGGATGTTTCTAGTGACATTTTTGTCGCAAACGCTTTGCTTCACAACTTTAACATACATTAAGGGACATACAATAACTAGAAGCAGTGCAAATTACTGCAGTAATTATATTCCAGGGTTAAGAGAATTAAGGGTCATTGTGATTTTTAATTAGAATTGCCCTAGGGCGTCCTAGGAAGATTATAATACATTGATTTAATTTCTCTCTCTCTCTTGCCGTGCTAAACCTTTTTCTCTCCAAATATAATTGACATTTTCCCCAGGCTGTGGCTTCCTGATGGGTGGAGATTCAAGCTTGTGTCAGTATCTATGTCTGCATGTCGCAGTTCCCACCCAGCATGCCTTGAGGTGTTTCCTTCTGTCACCTTCATCATGCTGACCAATGCTTGCCTTTTGACATGAACTTAAATCTTTTGTGTTCTCTCTAAGTCTTCTGTCACGTTAGGACCCAAACCAATGGACTACAAGGATCTGTGTAAACAAAGCAATCCAACCAGTGGCTGCCCTGCTGTAAATTGGAGCGGCCTCCAGACGTCCCAGCATCCTCTCTGACCCCCTGTGTCTGTCTGAAAGGAGTGTGAAGCCTGGACATATGTCAGTAGGTTGTTTTTCTGCTAGTTTGCCACTGTGAGAGCACATATGGATGACATGCTTCTCAAGGTCTCTTTAATTAACAAGGGAGAGAGTGAATACTAGCTGAGAATCTAAAGGGGAAAAACCAAAATGAATGAGGCGACAAAGCCAGACTCCTGCTCAGCACTCGAGACCCCTGAGGCTCAAAGCACTAATTGCAATTCACAGACAGACTCAGAAATACCTCGAAGAACAGACTGGTCATTGTCTATTCCACACATAGCCTTCATTTTTTGCTTAAATATTCTTGGAATATTTTAGTCAGCGTTCCTTGCACCAAATTAGGTTTTCTTTTTCCATACTTTTTGACACCTAGAATTAAACAGGCTGTGCTGCTACTGTATCTTTAAGAGTTCTATATGCAAATGACCTCTGTTATGATTAGCTAACTTCCACATACCAGTAAAGCTCATCAGGGGTCTGTTTCCAAAAATCTTAGCCAACTATGGTCATAAGTTTTGTCATTATCAACACAGTTCAACAATTCCGTGTTTCCCAAAACAAATGATTAGTCGCAAAAAAATGCAAACTTCTGTCGTTAGAACTACAGTGCTCACGATGTGATTACACAAGCATGGACTTAAATAGATCATGCACAATAAGCAAAATAACAATCAGTTCAATTACATATATTTCATTCAATTTAAATGTAAATATACATTTCAATTTATATATTTTAGCCAATCCAATCTCATTGGAAAACATAACTATTTTACAAAGTGGTGATTTCATAAAAATTCCTATGATTTGAATTGTATGAAAACATACGTTTCTTTTTTTTTTTAAATCATTAAAAAAAAGTAGGCATGAAGTGTGAGATCATACAAATGAATGAGGTCGTTCAAGCCACCAATTCACTAAAATGTAAAATAGTTACAAATCGCCATAAAATTATGTTGATTTTAGCATGACCACCATCAATGTCGCTTAAATGTGTAAAAGCATAAATTAACCCCCTGGAGTACGATGTAAGAGGAAACCGGTATTGAATGAAACATCCAAAAAAAGCTAAATACGACATGTTCGTTACAGCAGCAATTCAGAGAAATTATGTCGAGGAGAAAGCTGCTGACTGAATGAACCACATATACAACTGTTTTCTTTAGATTTGCGTAAATAAACTATAGTAATCTGACATTAATTGCTATTGCAATATGTTTAATTATCAGAAGTTATTACTCTATCATCTGCGCATGTTAGTAACGATCATGTTACTACAGTTTTGGGAAACTGCTGCAGCTTGTTCATTTTTCCAGCAGTGCATCATGCTATGGTAGCAAAGCAGCGAGTTATGTCGTTGAATGGGAAATGTGCCCCA
Organism: Barbus barbus; assembly: GCF_936440315.1. Taxonomy (NCBI): domain Eukaryota; kingdom Metazoa; phylum Chordata; class Actinopteri; order Cypriniformes; family Cyprinidae; genus Barbus; species Barbus barbus. The sequence goes on along the minus strand of NC_136732.1, from coordinate 11,690,239 downwards.
GGGCTGGCCAAGTTGCTGAATACCGAACGCGATGAGACACACCTGAAGTTAATAATGTCGCGTTACCATTAAATGCAGTCTGCTACTCTTCTTCAGAGACCAATTTTTTCTCCCTGCATGCATAATGAAAGGGAGTGGGTGGGGAATCCTGTAAGATGGAAAAGTCACAATTTGACATTTGAAAAACTTTGTAAGAGAAATAATTCTACTAGCTCTATCCTGTGAGACTTGATGAATGGTTGCTTCAACTTTTTCAACATAGTCAAACTCGAGCACGTTCCTTTACTCTGTTCACAAGGCTTGCTGGAGAATATCAAAACCTATGAAAGCTTCTTTGTAGCTCAGAGGTTCCCATTTGCTACCACAGACCCTCTTCGATCTCTGAGGAAATATTGTGAACCATATCTTCAGCAGGGACCTTTCCATAATTCATAATCCTCATCTTGAAATGGATTTCTTGGAAGGCAACGGTGGCAAATTCTTTTTTCCTTTTTGCTGGCAGTGCAAAGAGCAATGAGAGGAAGCCAAGGTGGCATTGAATGAGCTACCGACTGAGCTACTGAATGGAAATAAGAGTAATACATACACATTCCACTTCATTGCAACCAGTCAGAGAGGAATCAAATTAAAGTTGATTATATTCTTTGTTTAGTGACATTTTATGAATGCTGAGATTAGTGCCAGTGCACACAGCATGGCAGCCACAAGCACTTGCAACACACGCTTGAGGAACATTATTTGTCTGTGGAGCTGATAAGGTCCAGTTACCCACTGTTTTATTTCTATTGCACTGCAGATTTGTGCTTTTCTGGTTTCTGGAGTCAGTGAGTTGAACTTTATCAACTTTGTAAACTAGTTCAACTGGTTTCTTTTTAAAGGAAAAGCTCAAAAGAACAATTCATTCATTGACTCAGAGATCCGGTTTTAGTTGTTAACAGCTCACTGTAGAACAAAATAATTTGTGAACTGGGTTGGTGACATGACTTTTTTTTTCAAGATCTGTTATATTACACATACATATATTTTTCAAAACATTAAAAATGCAATTTTCACATACCTTTAATTCAAATTACTTAGAATTACTTCTAATATAATCCTTCTATCTTGAGAACATAATGGATTTCTGAATTCATGTAACGTGGTGTGACTGCAAACTTTTTTATACTTCTGAATAATTCATGATATTTGTAAAAAACAAACAAACAAAAAAAAAGTACCTTGAAAAATATATTGTAAAAATATTTTTGAAAATCAAAATTGACATGTACTTAAAGGGATAGTTCACCCAAAAATTAAAATTCTGTCTTTAATTACTCACCCTCATGTCATTTTTGGGTGAACTATCCCTTTAAGGTGCAAGGAAGACATTTCATTACTTTTTACTTGATGGTTAAACCATACAATATTTTTAGATGAAATTTAAGATTAAAGTTGTTCCTTCCTTCCTTTCTTCCTTGCTAACTACCTAAAACCACATGAAACCCAAATGCAAATGTAAATAGTAAAGTTGGCTCGTGTGTTTTAACCATAAACCAACACTGACACTGACCCAACAACGAATTTAGTCTGTTCCTCATACAACGCTATGATATCACTTCAGAAGACTTGAAATATACTCCACAAGTCGTTTAATGGAGCTTTATTGGGGATGAATATTCTTCCCCCAAAATTTCCCCCATTGTTTTCCACAGAAACAAATATCATCATACAGATTTGGAATGAAACGGGGCTTAATTAATAATGACAGGTTTTTCACATCTAAAGAAGTTCCAATACACAGAATGCAAAAATATAAACTTATAATTTATAGCACAGCATTTATAACATTTATTAACAATCCATCAGAAATACCAGAAACTGCTGGAAAAAAAAACTAAAAAACCTACACTACATTTTCAGAATTACTTGCCCCCAAATTTTTACATAAAAATACCCATGTGTTTACATCACTCCAACTTATTTATTTCTCAGATAAAGTTATTTTTTCTGCTGTTCATCTGTTATCGCCCCACACTCCAACAACGAAGCCTCTCAACTGAGCAGCACAGCAAGTAAATAACAAACGGTGCTAGAAAGTTAATGGATGTGTATTGTCAGCCATGGAGGGAATGGCGGTCCATTGAAGATACACACAAGCGAGCCATTACAGCAGGACCAGATAATGAAAGCACAATCACAGTTTAAGAGTGCCACGGGCTGGTCATTTTTCCTCGTTCCTAAGCTCTTTGTGCACAGAGCCCAGATTTACCGGAATAATGGGCAGCCGAGATCCAGAAGAATTCCCCTCCCGAGAGCCGCAGTCAAAGGCCTCAATCCTTCATGGCTTCAGAGAGCACACAGAAGGATGGATGAGGTGTTAGAGGAGGAGAGGGCAGGCGGGGAGACGCTTGGTGTTTTAGCTTTACTTCCCGGGCTTACAGCCAGCTTTGGTATTAAAATATGAGTGCCCAACTAAAACCGAGAGAGGCGGCGAGCAGTGATCAGGAGCATTAATGATGACAAGCCCAACCACTTCCAGCTTCTTAACTCTGATAGCATAACATATTAAGCACTTTTCCTGTGTCTTTCCCAGCACACAAAATCAATTGGTGTTTATCAAGCTCCTATCCCTGTGCCGTCTTGTATATCGAGTTGTGGTCTTTTAGCATGCAGCGTGCACCAGTCCAGGGATTGATGGCAATCCGAGTTGCTGCGCCTGGCGAAATTGCAGGATCTGCAAGAGGGTCATCTGAGCGCTTGACAGCCGCTAAGAACGAGTATAAAAAACACCCTGTTCTTCCACCTGAGGGCTGACTTTACATTCTAATCTAACAAGCATTTTTGGTTAAATGAGAAAACACTACAGACAAAACGGAGCCACGCTTCCAATTTAAAGGTGTTGTTATTGCCGGGAGCACGCAATTGTCAGGGGCTGACGGAACATCTCTAAAAAGACATGACTCAAGCTGTCTCGCCGCTGTGCATATTGGGCTACCATTCTTACTGCAAAGCATACAAACGCTGAAGATGGACAATCTGCCTGATGGGTTCATATAGACAGAATGGACATAGTAGGAGCAGAGGACGAGAAAAGCAGAGTAACACAGAATGACCATAACAATTTAATTTCTTCATAAATGTAAGTGGTCTTATTGTGCAAAATTCATCAGTGCATGTTGATCTTAAGAAAAAAAATGTTTCTCATAATCTTTCATCAAAATGTAATCACTTTCTCTGCCTCTGAAACAACTTTATGCTGATGCAACCAAGGTTGCGCTGGGAAAAATAATATGTAAGGGATAATGTAAGTCAGTAATGAAAATTATTTTCTGCTGAATATTTTGCTTCCCTCAGAAATACACCATTTTATTGCATCACACATGCAATTTCATGTTGTCAAATACTACAGAAGTGTAGCAAGGTTTAAAGCAATAAATGCAGCTGCAAAAAGCTGGATATTGCACTATACCAACCTAACTTGGTACGACCAACTGGTAGCTGCTTTGTTGCTGGTCAAGCTAATGAACAGTTTGGGCAAACCAATAGCAGTTTTAGAGCAGCTAATAATAACTGGCTTGGAAGAATTAATAACTATTTTGGACCAGCTACTGACAATCCAAGAGCAGCTAATGACCAGCTTGAACTAGCTACTTGCAATCTTGGAGCAAAAACAAACAAACAAAAGCTTGGACCAACTGATAACCATTTTATACCAGCTAATGTAAACTTTTGACAAATGAATAACCATTTTATACCAGATAATGACCAGGTTGGACCAATTAATAACAATTTAGGCCTGCTACTGACAATCTTAGAGCACCAAAAACTAGCTTGGACCAATGAATAACCATTTTATACCAGCATATGACCAGCATGGGACAATCAATAACCATTTTAGACCAGCTACTGTCAATCCCAGACCAGCGAATGACCAGCTTAGACCAAATAATAACCATTTTAGGCCATCAAATGGCAATCTCAGGCAAGCTAGTGACCAACTTGAACTAGCTAACAACAACTTTAGAGCAACAAAAACAGTTTGGACCAACTAATAACAATTTGAAACCAGCTAATGAGCAGCTTGGACCAATTAATAACCATTTAGGCCTGCTACTGACAATCTTAGTGCACCAAAAACTAGCTTGGAACTACTAATGACCATTTTAGACCAGCTAATGACCATATCAGACTAGATAGTGACTAGCTTGAACTAACTAATGACAATCTTAGAGCAGCGAAAAACAGCTTGGACCACCTAAATGCCATTTTAAACTTGATAATGACCACCTTGGGCAATTTAATAACCATTTTAGACCAGCTATTGACCATCTCAGACCAGCTAGTGACCAGCTTGAGCAATCTCAGAGCAATGGAAACTGCTTGGACCAACTAATAGCAATTTTAAACCAGCTGATGACCAGCTTGGACCTATTAAAAAAACATTTTAGACAGCTATGGACAATCTCAGATCAGCTAAAGACCATCTTCTTATAGACCAGAAAGGGCCCAAATTGAACTAGCTAATGACAATCTTAGCGCTAGAGCAGTCAAAAAAATAAATAAAATAAAAATAAATAAATAAAATAAAATTGGCTTGGACCAACCATTAACCATTTAGCTAATGACAAGCTTGAAGCAATTAATAACCACTATTAATTACCACTTTTGGTCTATTAATGACAATCTCAGCAAAAATAGCTTCGACCAACTAATAACCATTTTAGATCAGCTAATGACCAGCCTGGATCAGCTAGAAGCCAGACACCAAAACACAGCTATTACAGCTATCTGAACCCAAGTATCTGAATTTTGCTTCAGTTGCTTGGCTGAGTTGTAAAGAGGCCAGTATTAACTGGAAATAATCTGAATCTCATTTGGGCTTTTGAGTCACCAGGTGTGCTCTGGCTTTGCCATCTCCTCTCTAAAGTTATCCTCTCAGACAAACTCCTCTTAACTTTTGACTCTTAACATTTGACTAATGAATCTCAGCAGAGTTGTTCTCTTCCTACATGCACAGCGCTGAAGGCTTTTGGAAAGGCTTTATGTTTTGAACCAAGTTTCAGGAGTTAAATACTTTTGTGAGTTTTGACTAGATGAAGTCGAAAACAGATTCTAGATATGAGAATCTGGCAGCTGCTGAAGTCTGATCAACAAATCTAGTGAGAATGAGAAAGACAAACGGCGACACAGAGAAAGAAACAGTGAGAGAGGGAGAGTGAGAAAGAGATACGGAGAAAACATATTCTGTCAACTCTCCATCTGTGTCTACTTAAACAAACTGGATGTGCCACAGAAACGACCACAATAACAGTGCGGCTTTTCACAGCTTTCAATTTTGGGCTCTTTCCACAGAGTTCAACAACAACAACAACAACCTAAGAATACACCGCGCACCCTCTCGCGGCAACTGTCACTCTCTTAATTAAAACTGCTCATTAAAACGTCATTTACTGGTGGCACATGATTCATAATAGAATTGCTGTTGATTTAGAACCTTTTATTTAGCTGACAGATGAATGGTTATATATATATATTTCTTTTGAAATGCAGATGTTTCTTGTTTTGTAGCATTCTGTCTTCTAGGATCCAAAAGTGAACAGCAAAAGTGCTTGTCACTTATACACAATAGGGCAGAAATGCATTTAGCTAATTAAGGTAAATTAAAAAGAGAGAGAAATATTAATCATCTAACATTACTTTATTAGCACTTCCAACCTATTATAAACATTGATTCTATTGCTATACGTTCCTTTTCCAATGCATTATTATTATTATTATTATTATTATTATGAAACACAAATGTGAGTCTAGTGAGCCCTATAGCTACTGTATATGAATACTTCCAATATATTGGAAAACATTCGGAGATTTGAACCTCTTGAGGAGACCCTTTCTTTTTATTCCTCTGGTACAATGTTAGTGAACCCATCATCTTCTCTGTACGGTTTCTAAAACTGTATCTACTTCATAAATAGTACAAATGCATAAACGGCATTTAGTGGATTGTGGTCTTGGTGGAATGCGGGCGGATGGTGGTGGCTTTCCAGGATAAAGGGCTTTTAAAAAAAGACTAGACTTGTTTTTCCCTTTCGTATATTGAGAACTGTTCACTGCTGGAACTGAATTCGAAGATTCTTTCTGGCCTTTCCGGGTATCAGAGTTATACTTCTACACTGAGCTCCCTGGAAGGTATTTTCAGTCTAGGCTCCAAACACAAGTAACACTCTCAGGCCTCTCAATGGTGTTTGCTTGATTACTGCAAAACTTGAAGTGCTTGAAGAAGAACCTGTCGGCAATTGTGAGCAAGGGCTGAAACACTTCTCAAATAAAGCCATTTAGGCAAGATTGCTGAGGGCCTTATGACCATTATAACACATCATTGTGTTCCACCTCTAACTGTGAGCTGAGTTAGGAAGAAAAAACATCTTTGTCCATGGCATTTCAGCTGTGCCTTGAAGCATAACAGTTCATGAAAAAGACAACGGCTAAATGTCCAGGAAAACTGCAGCTAGTACTGAGCTATGCACTGAACATTCACAGTATGTTCACTTTGGTTGATCTGACAACATAAAGTGAAGCGACATGAGATGATTTTTATAAAGCTTTTAATTTGGCCATTAGGTTTCATAAAGACTTGAAAGTATGAGAGCATAAAAACAGATGTTTTAATAGTGTCTCTGAATTAAACTTCAGTAGCACAAGCTGTGTTACTGTTTAATTCATGAATCATTTCAAACTGTCCATTTTAATTAAATGATTAAAATCACTGATTTACGCATTAAAATGTTTATGAAAATACTGTTCTTTATTACTGTATATAGTATGATTTACTGTATAGTATTATATATTATGATGGGGAATATTGTTCATCTGACGAAAAATGTGGAAAGCATGCCTTAGATATTTTTAGATACTACATATTTAGATATTTTTGTTCTAAAATAATATAAATCTGCTGGCAACAATGACTGGTTAAATCGCCTAAATAAACGTTTACTTTCAGACCAAAATCATAAACACTGAATATTATCAAAATCCTGAGAAATATTATTTTAGCTTCATTAACCAGCACTAATTGCAGCTCTGCAGAAGCAGGGTGAAAAAGCCAAGCTGTAGGATTACATTCCTTCAGCTTTGACCATGTGATACCTGACCCGATGGTCAGAGATCTGAATATATCCTGGCTAGAATGAGAAAAAAGAAAGGGTTTGTGTAGAGATAATGATTGCTACACTCCTTCATGCTTGAGGAAAGAGCTTAATTAAGATGTAGTTGGAGCATATTCCAGTACTAGTGTAACTTTGAGAAGTCTTGGCCTTTCTTTACCTATTCTTCTTCATTAAGACATCGCTCTTAGTCCCATGCTTAAGTGTGGGATGGTATTCCTTCATTTATTAAAGTTTTGTCATTTTACTTGGAGGTAAAGCGGCAGTTTGAGATATTTAAATGCTTTTTCTTCTTGTAAATGGAGATTAGAAGTGAAATCCACCACCATGGCACTGATTTAATGATCACAAAGTGCGGGAATGAATCCATTTTTTTCTAATGTGTGCTGAAATTTTCCTTGGCTAATTTAAATGTATTCATCCATAACATAATTGAAAACGCCACACATCTAAATGAATCTACCATTAGCATGAGCGGAAACACAAGTTAAATTTTTTTAGCACCTATGCACGATTCATTACACAAACAGGTTGGCATAATCACAGACATTAAATCTCCCCGTACAATTAGAGTGCAATTACTGATGGAAATTTTAATAAAACATGTACGTTACGATGTGAAGTGCCTTAACCTGAGTGGTCTTAAAGATGTTCTGTCTCTTCTGTAAGATATTACTGGCAACACATTACTGTTCTTTGTCCCTAACTTTATTCTTTAGAGTCTAGCTTCTGAGGCTGAATGTGCAGGTTATCGCACATTTCTGCACATCCCAGATTACTGGGGCCTGACGTGCTGTCAGGGAAGCTGTATCTGTTCGTTCCATTAACATGAGAGGATTAATGAACTTGTCTGGAGATAATCTCAAACTCAAAGCCTAGAGATCACAGATTTGTCAGTTCGTGTGGGCCATTATTATACACTCCATTCTTTTTCTCATTCAGTTTCTTGAATCTGCTAATAATGCAGAGTCACTCAAAAAGATTTCAGAACAAGAAATTGGTAAGACAAAAATGTATCAGGGGCTGTCAAGGTCCAAAAAATAAAATAAAAAAAGCACCACAGTCACACATAGTCCTTATGGTGCTTTTCTACCATCTCCATATGTGTTTTACAGAACAAAGAAAAATGCATGAAGAGTAAATAAGATATTTAGGTGAACTGGTGCCATTGGCTTTATCAAAATCCGTGCTGTGTAGATGCCATCAAACAAAGAATGCATTGGGGGGATCATGCACTTACAGAGGAAGTATGAGGGTAAATGCACAACACTTCCCTATTGACCTACACTGTAAATATGTTTCTGTAAAAATATTTTTTGTTTGTACAAACTGGAAATGAGTCAAAATGTGGTAGTCGGCAGCCTGCCACAGATGATGTTGATAGAGCTTTATTTGTATTAAATCTGAAGCATTCCTTTAAGCCACCAGAAGCACTCTGTGGCTTTACACTTGCACACTAGTCAAGCCTAGTCGAGTAGCTGCGGTACAAGATAGACTGTATGCATTGCTTTTCAAAAATTAAACAACAGAAGGGAATAGCATCTGGAAATCTTACAAAAGAAGGGTAGACATTCTGGAAATAGTTTTGAAGAATGTGGACAAGGTGATATGGGTTGGAAACAAAAATACAAGATGAGACAAAGACCTTAGCCAGAACACGTTCTGTTTTAATGGCACTGAAAAAAAAAGAAGATGGAAAGAAATTTCAATTGAGGAATGTTTTGGTAGCACAAGATTATTAGAACTGTGAGTTTGACTGGCGTCTGCTGTGATGAGAGAGGATGGACAGATCAATCTTAATGCAGCTATAATACACAATGGACCATCTGCTTTCTCAGCCATCATTTATGATCACAGATCACAGATGGATCAATGTGGAGGCTATAATGATAAGACAAATATGCTCAGAAGTTTTAAAAATCTCATTATAATGTTCTGGAAACGTTTTTTAAAATGCATTTTGATGACTGGGACGAGATTACTGTAAAACGTCCACACTGCTGTTTCAGTGCTTCAGTAGTTACTCTTACCTTGTTGTCTGCAGGGGTGAGATTGCTGAGGTTTTTATTGTTCAAGTTCAGTGATTAATTCTGACACACATTTCCCTTTGTCACATACAATTCAGCAGATCTGAGGGCAGAGAGCGGGGACGCAATTGAAGATATGAGACAGAAAAAGAGCTGAAGAGAAAGGAAGAGAGTTAAAGAGGGTAGGATAAAGAGACAGGTAGAATAAAAGGAAGAGAGACAGGAAGAAGAGGAAACAGGTGAAGGAAAAATAGAGAGAGAAGGGTAAAGTGGGAGGGTGAGAGAAAAATTGAAAAGCGAGGAAGAAGACGAGTAGACAGTTGAAGAGAGAGACAGGTAGAGAGAAAGGAAGGGAGGAAAAGAGAGTGAGACAGACAGGTAGAGACAGGAAGAGTGATAGGAAGAGACAGACAGGTAGAGAGTGAGGAAGAGAAAGTCAGGTAGACTGAAAGGAGAGAAAGAGACAAGTAGACAAAGACAAAAAGAAAAAATATTGGATAGAGAGATAGGTAGAGAGGGGAGGTATGAGACAGGTAGACAGGAAGAAAGACAAATAAAAAAGGTAGAGAGGGACAGTTAGAAAGGGAGGAAGAGAGAGCGAGAGATGTAGTTTGGAAAGAGTGAAATGAGGAAGAAAGACAAGTAAAAAGACAGATGGAGAGAGACGGGTAAAGAGTGAGGAAGAGAGAGACAGGTGGACTAGAAGGAGTGAAAGAGAGTAAAGTAGAGAGAGATAGGAAGAGCGGGAGAAAGAGACATGTAGAAAGGGAAGAAGACTGATAGACTGGTAGAGGACAGAAGAAGAGAAATAACCAAAGAAGACTAGAGAGAGAGAGAGACGAAGAAAGAGGGAGAACCAGGTAAAGAGGGGGGAAAGGTAGAGAGGAAGAAAGACAGATGGAGAGTGATGAGGAGAGAGGGACAAACAAGAGGGAGAAAAACAAATAGAGAGGAAGAAAGTGAGAGAAACAGGTAAAGGAGGGAGAATTAGAGAAGTAGAAAGATAAACAGATTGAGAGGGTCAGAAAAATAACTTGAGAGGCAGTGAGAAAAAGAGAGATAATTGTGGAGAGGGAGAATAAAAGTTGTGAAGAGGCTGACAAAGAGAAGCAGGAAGAGAAGCAGAGAAAAGGAGAAAGAGAAGCAGAGAGGGAGGGGGTGGTGAGCGCAACAGGTAGGAAGGGAGGCAAGTCAAAAATTAGGGAGAGATTTGAAAATGTACTGTAGGGACATAAGAGGGAATACGGGGTGAGAGAGGTAGTGAGGGAGAAATGAAGACAGGAAGACAGGGACAGAATGAGACAGACAGGGAAAGAGGAACTGACATGACAGTCATACAAAATCAGTGAGCGTATGCTCATGAGAGAGAGAGAGAGAGAGAGAGAGAGAAAGAGAGAGGGTTGTTATCTGAGCGTGTTTTGACTGCCTGGCATCTTACAGATGGAATCACAAAGAGGGGAATGAGAGATGAGGGGGGTGGGCAGAGGGTCACATTCGCTGAGCAGCCCAAACTGAAACTAAAACACAATGCTGAGATTGTGAAGCAGGAACCGCTCCAATCTACGGCAGATGTGGTTCCCAGCATTATATGCGGCGTGTGAAGCATGACTGATGGGGGAGGTGTGGAGGAATCTGACCAAAATAAAACACAACATGTTTCAAATATCCAAATCAGATGGTTCCATGTAAATCACAACATCTGAGGACACTAGTTTCACAAACATGCAGAAGACAGTCTTCCCTTGAGTTTCCCAGTAAATCTATGAAATAACACCATCACACAACAGCCAGGAGAAGGAATTAAAAAAATAATCCAGCACCCCTCCCATCATGTTCTTAGCTCCAAACGAGAAGGTGAAGCTTCATCAATCTCAACTGATTGCCCAAAGATCTTTGAACAAGTATGTATTGCATTCCAAAAGTCAGAACTAACAAATTGATCTCAAATGTGCCAATAAAAGCCACAGTGAATAACTAATTCCCTGGAAGTAAGGTGAAAACTCTCTAACGGGACATCGTCTGTGAAATCTGATTCTGTGCTGTTTGATAGCACAACTCCTGTTGGTTGGCTTCCTGGTGCATAACAACATACTATCAGGGAAATAAATTGTACTGTGGTTGTTCTCAAGGAAGATGAGGAGGAACTGAAAGAACAAGGGCCAGTGCTCACAGAATTCAGAGCTAGCATCAGATTTTGCCTTCGTCATTGAAGCTGAGTCACCATAGTGCAGCAGGACTGTCCACGTTTACAATGGCCTTCCGGAAGTATTTTTCCTGTTCCTATTTATATTAATAGGAATAAGAAAGAAGAAGGAGAAGACAAAGGTACCTTTGAAAAGGCTCATGAAGTATTGTGAATTATGCAATCAAATCAGCAACAGTATACAACACCTTGCTATAAATCAAGGGTGTCCAATCCTGCTCCTGGAGGCCCCCTTAGCTCCAACCCCAATAAAAAAACACCTGAACTAGCTAATCAAGGTGATACTAAGCATACTAGAAACTTCCAGGCATGTGTGTAGAGGCAAGTTGGAGCTAAACTCTGCAGGACAGTGGCCCTCCAGGACCGAGTTTGGACACCCCTGCTATAAATCCAAATAACATAGTAACTACATAACATACCTCACTCCACTGTCCTTAAGAGGCATATTTGTGACTGATTCTACTGGCTATATTTTTCTGTACTATCCTCCTTGTTAGCACACCTGCATCTCACACTGGTTGATGCTGGTTCAAATCAAACCTGTTGCAGGTGAGTAGGACCAGTTTCATTGATGCCGTGACCTGGATAGGAGTGAATTTTAGGGGGGTGAATGTAACAGAGGCTAGCCAGAAAAGCCTGTGCTGATAAACCTCAGTCTTCTGGTCTCGAAAGGCATGTTAGTGACTGACACTAGAGGCCACATCCTTTAGTCTCCCATGCTGCTTGATGTTGGTTTGAATCCCACTTATTGCTGCATGAATAGGACCAATTTCAGTGGTGCCATGACCCAGATTGGAGTGAGCTTTAGAGTGGTGAATGTAACAGAGTCTAGCCAGAAAAAGCTGTGCAGGTAAATCTCACTCCTTTGGTTTTGAAAGGTGTGTTAGCGACTGACACTAAAAGTTGCATACTTTAGTCTCCCATGCTGGTTGATATTGGTTTGAATCAAACTCATTGCTGCAAGAATAGGACCAATTTCAGTGGTGCTGTGATCTGGATGGGAGTTGAATGCAATGGAGGTTGACTAGTAAGATTTGTTCAAGTAAACCTGAAGCCACCCATGCTGGTTGACACTGGTTCAAATCCTGTCTGTTCTGGCATGAGTAGGACCAGTTTAAATGGTACCGTGACCCGGATGGGAATGAGCATTAGGGGGTGAGTGATGGAGGCCAGTTAGTAAGAGGGTGTGCTGGGGATTGACACCAAATTCTGTGTGCTTTAACTATCTATGCAGGTTGACTCTAGTTCAAATCCCATTCTGAGTGGTGCAAGTAGGACCAGATACAACTAAAGCTATTTAAACAACTGTAAATCTGTGGTAACCAAGGGGTCAAGGTGGGGTTGGTTAGCATGACCCCATTAGCCCCTGCTGGTGCATTCTGAAACTACACCATCTAGAAGCTAAAGCATCTTTTGTTACTGACAGCCATTTAAAATTGTATAAGTATTCTGGCTAAATAAAAATGGAAAGCAACATTTATTAAATAATAGACTTTTACAAGTGCTGTTTTTTCCCAGTTATTATAGACCATAATATTAAGTATAATAAGCAAAACTATTGTATATGTATTAACTATAGTTACAATGGTAATGCTTTTGCAAAGGAAGTTTTTCAAAATAGGACTTTCAGTCTTAAGTAGGGGTGTGCGATACTGCAAATTTTGGTATCGATCCGATACCAAGTAAATACAGGGCCAGTATCGCCGATACCGATACCGATTCCGATACTTGTCATGTAAAAAAACATAAATTTAAATGACCAACAACAATTAAAAAAAAATAACAATACTAATGTTGATATGACTAATATTATATTCACCTTAAAGCTACGTGGATATTATTTGCCTTTCTAAAAGGACTTTGCAGGCAGAGGAGCCCAGAACATGAAAGCAATAAACAGTTTCCTGTTAAGTCTTTTCCTCCCAAAGAAAAGAGTTATAAAAATAATTAATGTGGCTTAATAAATTAAGAACGTAATATTAAAAGACAAAACTCATTATACACCTTATTAATGTTGCAAACTAGATATACAAGTAAGCAGATGTGCCCAGAATATGAAAGCAACGCTCAAAGTTTTCACATTATGTATTTTCCTCCCATAAAAAAACATTATAAAGAAAAGTTTAACGTAAGTGGCTTATTGAATGAAGACATTGATATGAAAAAGAACTATTAAACCATAACTTGTTTATTATTGAAAGGATTTTAGTATGTTATGTACGTACTGTATTTTCTGTTTGTTTTATACATGCTGTAATATTTGTTTGTTATTATCGCAATAAAACAAAACTGTGATATGAAAAGGCCAAATTCGGTATAGTTTATAAAAATATATAGGCCTACTATGCATGTACAGGTAAGCAGATGAAGCCAGAACATGAATGCAACACGCTGATTTTCATTTTCTCTAATTGCAATATAAAAACATTTAATATGGTGCAATTAATGGAGGAAGACAGTGATAAAGACCAAATAAATAAATAAAAGCTAAATTCGGTATACAGCTTGTTAATAAAATATAATATGTTGCAAGCAGCTGAGACCAGAATATATATGCAAACATGCTAAACAACATGTTAAGCATTTTACTCCCATAGAAAACCATTATAATGAAAATTTAAAGATTAAGAAATCATTTTAAAAAGCTAAACTCAGTCCACACCTTACAGTGTTACTGTATAAAAAGATCTAATTCGGTATGCAGGTATAATATGCACTATGTGAAGGATTTCCTTCCTCCCCTTTTCATTTCTTTTGTAGCTCGGAGTTCCGTTCCATCTCTCACTGTATCCGCTCGCGCTCGGAGCCGCTGAGTCACGTGATGGCATGACAACCAAACACAGCGTAGCAGGGGAGGAGCAGCAATGTTTGCATAAGAGATGTGAAAAGAGCGGCATATGCACCCAGACATGTCTACACTGTGTTGTATGTATTAAGCAATGTTATTACGTGTATAGGAGAAAAAAATAACCTAAAGTATCGATCTTATCAGGCTAGTATCGATCCGATACCAATACCAACGTTGGTATCGATACTATCGATATTAGGATCGATACGCCCACCCCTAGTCTTAAGATCTCAACACTTGCGATTCACCACACACACGCACACACTCCAAGTCCCCATTCAGCTGAGCAGAGAAACAGACTTCCCTCTGTGCACAGAACCTGGATCAGTGCAGAAAGCCGTGCAGCTGTGCAAGACAGCTGTCAGGAATAAGGCAGATAATGCGCTTTGACATGTTGATTCACTTCTTGCTGGCTACGAGCAGCCTGCATCGCTTCAGAAAGGCATGCATTAATGGAGGTTCCCCTTCAAGAACTCGAGCTGTGTCGAAAACGCTAGGGGAACGCCTCCAGCGTGACCACGCTCTGAATCACATGTGCAATCTGTCTAATGGAAGGGTGAGATGTCACGGGTGGGTGACGTAATCGACCAGGAAGCATAAAAGCTTCTTGTCATTCAGCAACCGCTACTCTGTGTGTGTGTCTGTTGATCTGTGTTGTGAGTCTTATTTAGTGTTCTTTGTCCCTCACAATCACTGGAATAAGCTCCACAATGTCTAAAAGTGCAGAGAAAACTAAAAACTTGGGCGAGACCAGATCGCATTACAGGCTGTATGTTCCTCCCTGCAAACGATCACTGCTGGGGATACACACAGTCCGTGTGTGGTCTGCTTGAAAGCAGAGCATGCAGAGTCAGCTCTCGAGGGAGCTGACTGCCTGCTTTGTGAGTGTTTGTCACTGCGTATGCTTGCTCTCGGAAGGCTCTCTTTGAGGAGGGAGCTTTCACCAGCGTTCCTCGCGGTGCCGGTCCCGCTTCTGCACTCGTGGGAATCGCAGATGGATCAGGTGGAGGCAATGAAGACGGGCGAGCCCCTATCTTCTTCCTTTCCCATCAGATCCAGCGTCCACTCTCTGGGTTCGGAAGCCCGCCCCGTGGTTTCTTCCCCCCGGAGAGAGGGCTTGACGCTCCGCCTGGTCTTCCTCTGAGGAGGTGGACGTGTAGGACGTCAATGAATTGTAAAGCTGCAGTGTTTGCACAAGCATATTATGAATGACGACATCATTATAGCAGCGTAAGAAATGCTAGAAATGGAGTTTGCGCTGTCAGCTCTAAAGAAAAGGGGCTGATTGTGCTTCTCCCTGCCGTATGATCACGCGAGTGAGATCACGGGGATCGCAACATGGATCTAGCGGATGGGTTGGAGACGGGTTCGCCCTATCTCCACCTGCATTCCCCATATCTAGTGCTCTCGCTTGGGTCTGGAAGCCTGCGGTGTGGTTCTTCCCACTTTGAGTGAGAGCTCGCTGTTGCAGCGCACGTTGCCGAGGCGATGCGTGCATTACATCATTCTCATTCTTATTATGAATCATTTTCATATCAGACCATGTTTACTCATCTGGTTGTCTTTCTGCATTTAATTTTGAGGAATTGAATGATGTATTTCATTGGTCTGCCAACCCTGCCAGTGTTCCAGGGCGCAGTGGTCTCCAGCGAGCGCTTCTCTCAGTTACTTCCGCCCGGAAACGTAGCGGAACTGAGAGGCTCGCCACCCCTTTGGGGGCCTTTAGAGCAGCTAGAGCAGCCATCCCCTGCCGGTCTTCCGCTTCAGGGCACCGAGCTAGCAGCTCTAAGGACACCAGAGGCCAGTCTAGAGAGACTGGTTCCCTTAGTAGGCACCTGGCAGTGAGGGAGCCCCTGCTAAGTGTGTCTCATTGGGTCCTGCCTGAGCAGGCTCTGGTTCTATCAGTCTAGTCTTCCTATAAATGATGCAGGTCTGAGGACCGTCATTTCAATAGGAGACTTCAGCCGAGGCAGTCCTGATACTATGGTCCAGGACTCATGAGGGCAGGCCCCTCAAGGGAAGATCGGCATACACGGTGCCCGTCTCTCCTCAGTGCCCTCGGGAGATTGGTCTGCCAACCCTGCCACATACGGTGTTCTAGGACGCATCGGTCTCCAGCGAGCACACATCTCAGTTTCTTCCGACCAGAAATGTAGCGGAACTGAGATGCTCGCCACCCCTTCGGGGGTCTCTAGAGCAGCTAGTTTGGCCGTCTCCTGCCGGTGTGCCGTTCCAGGACACTGAGCTAACCGCTCTGAGTACACCAGAGGTCAGTCTCGAGAGACTGGTTCCCTTAGTAGGCTATTTGGCTGCGTGGAAACTATTGCCAAATGTGTCTCCATGGGTCCTGCATACTGTAGAGAGAGGCTACAGAATCCAGTTTGGTTCTCCTCCGCCTCAATTCAACGGGGTGAATCCTACTCTGGTGGGCCCTGAGCAGGCTCTGGTAATGGAACGAGAAGTAGAGTACTCTCTTGAGGAAGGAGACCATCGAGGTGGTCCCTCCTCACGAAAGAAAGTCTGGGTTCTACAGCCGGTACCTCATAGTTCCCAAGACGGATGGAGGGTTGAGACCCATTTTAGATCTGTGTCAGCTGAACCGCTCAGTCATGCGACTGAAGTTCAAGATGCTCGCAATCAAACATGTCGTGTCTCAAATCAGGTCCGAGGACTGGTTTGTCACGATAGATCTAAAGGACGCGTACTTCCATGTCGCGACCCTTGTACAAGCTGGCGCACCAGATCCTTTTTCTCTCGCCCTCGTGCACTCCCGAGGGATACACACGGCAGGGACTTGGAAGTCCGGAGGCGTGGGCATCTCGTTCCCCTAGCGTTTTCGACGCAGCTCGAGTTCCTGAAGGGGAACGTCTCAGGTTACGTATGTAACCATGGTTCCCCGAAGGGAACGAGACGCTGCGCCTCGAGGCCACAATTCCGGCACCCCTGTCAGCGCTTGCTTCATTCCTAGAAGCTGACGCTGGCTCCGCCGCATGTGCTTTTATGCTTCCTGGTTGATTATGTCACCCGCCCGTGATGTCTCGCCCTTCCATTGGACAGATTACACATGTGATTCAGAGCGCGGTCACGCTGGAGGCATTCCCCTAGCGTTTTCGACAAAGCGTCTCATTCCCTTTGGGGAACCATGGTTACATACGTAACCTGAGACGTTTCTTCCACCCTCCTCGGGGGCTCCAACATAAATTATTTCTGCTTGGAGGACTTGGAAAACATACAGATACGACTGGATGGCTTGGATTTAACCACCAACTTTAGCGGGTTGTTCTTGTGGTAATGGTGCTAATGGTAACCATGCCAAACCTACAGCCCTTGGTCCATAGATTAAACATTTTGTCCTTTTCTCATTAGGGTTTACCAGCATTTTATGTTATCTAGATCTGACTGCATCATCAACAATCTGTTACAGTCAGATTTGACATTCTGTAATCCCCAAACATCATGTCTTTCAGCAGGTCCCACGTCTGCCACTCTTAAAAATCCTACCCTTCTCCACACACAACGCATAAATGCATCACTTCAGCTTAACTTCCTGCCACGGCTGAGGGCTCAGACAGCGTGCTCTAAACATCACCCCAGTTGTCATATTTCATGGAGTTTGACATGTGAACTGCCGTAACAGGATTTGAACCTAAAATATTCTAAGCCTCTTTTACTATCAGAATATTTCAATATGAGATCCAATCTGTCAATATGATGACAAATGTACTGTTTTTATTTATTTATTTTAAATACGCTTATCCATTGACCATAAAACATTTTTTTATCATGCATCTTTTTTTATTCCTGCCTATATTTTTAATCAGCAAATTCTCTCCCTTTTTCATTTTAGATGACAAAATGCATCTGAAGCTGGGAATAAACCTGAATTTTACAACTGGATTTTCTATCTGCATTCTAAAACACAGATAAAACCTGCTTATTCTGAAAGCCCCCGATGCAGGTTTTGACATGCATTGTGCTTTAGCAAAATGATTTCCCATGTCATAAATCATGGATTAATAACATAAAGGTACATGCAATCTGTCCTAATGCGTACCATGAAGACACTTGGTTTGTGCATAGCCCACAACAGAACCTAGAAGCTGGAACACAGAGATACCATAGAGTTCCAGTGACAATCAGAGAGAGTTTGTGGGTGATGGTCTCTCCCTGGGTGAGCTGTATGTAATATTCTACATGACATGAACATATTCTGCATTATAGCGTTGAATGCACAACAGCTGTAGCCCAGAATACTTTCTCTGTTGCTGCTGTGAGAGTTCATATCAAAGCACTGCAGCAGTTTCAGAACCAATATGAGGAAAAAAATTATTAACATCAAAGAAGTGGAAAACTCAAACTTGGCTCTTAGCTGAAAGATCCACAAGCTATTTTGCTGTGTGAGAGTTTTGGTTCCTGTTAAGGCACATCCAGTCTGGCATACACTTTAAAGAGCTGCTCACCGACCAAACTTCTAGCTTGTGAATAAACGAGAGCTGTTTGAGGGTTCATAACAGTGTCTAACACAAACATGCTTAGTGGGACATGTTCCTCAAGCAACAGCCTTTACAGTCCTGGAACAATATTCCTATTAACCAGTCATTGGCCTTTTAGAGGTAATGATAAGTTCCAGGAGTCAGAGAGTGAATTATGGATGGATCTGATAATAAAGAGAGGAAGTCAAAACTAAAAGTTGTCACACATAAGCACCTTGCATTTGCATTCAAGGCATGTTTATCAGTAAACATGTTCCCTCAGAATCGAAATGAGCAAAAATAAATATTACAAGCCTGAACACTGCAGAAATGAGAATAAATTGATAAAAACCAATATATGCAATATAAACAATCATTTTTTTTATCTCAAATCTAGTTGTGTTTATGCATTTTGTGGCTTACATGCCTTGTTTTTGGACTTCTATTAAAGTGTGGTGAGTCTCTGGTGTTTTTTTGCCCTGTGAATCAAACCTTTGACTTCGGCATTGCTAACATCTCACTCTAAAAATGGGAATGTGTGAGTATTTACATATTAACATTTCGGTAACCACAAAAGTTAAGATTAGAGGTCACTAACAGTCATGTTGAGTTAATGAGATTTCTGTTCAAATGCTTCCTGGACATACGTTGACAAAATCATCCATCATTATTTTTCACTTTATAGATATAAAAAGTATATGACAGATATGTTTTTTAGATATGAGTTTCAATACTTGTTGTTTGGCGAACTGCTAGGGGTGGCTCAAGACTTTCTTTCTTTCTTTCTTTCTTTCTTTCTTTCTTTCTTTCTTTCTTTCTATTTGACAAAAAAAGTAGTGAATACACTCAATTTGTCAAGGATAACACAAAGTTTAAAATAAAACTTGTTTCCATTGTGGTCCTTGATGTAAAGCACAAACTCTACTCCCGGTAACACTGGCACTGCATTATACATACAAAAATTACAATAAAATTCCACATTTACAAAAATTTACAGTCAAAAACAACCACGTACGTAATACAAATTCATCAACAAAACAACCTACTTAAGAGTCAACTTTTAGCTTTTAATCTAAAACTAACCATATTCAAAATACCTTTAATATCCAGATAACGTATTCCACAAAAGTGCCCCAGAATATCTAAAAGACCTACGATCATACATAGTTCTATTTGATATTAAACAATTCCCCACCTTAACAGACAACTTAGAAACCCTATTCAATTTTTTTAGACCCAAATAAAATGGATTCCGTTTTACCTAAATGCAACATCAGTTTGTTTTCAGAGAGCGAGTCTCTTACCTTACAAAGCTCCTTACCTAAATTCACTTGTATCCTACCAACATCCTTATCTGAAATGAATAAAGCAGAATCATCAGCATATAAAAACCAATTTTAAATCACAAACTGCTTGCATGTCATTTATGTATATAAGAAACAAAAGAGGGCCTAAAACACTTCCATGAGGGACTTCATTTTTAACCAGAGTTTCCTCAGAAAGAACCCCGTCAATTTCAACCTTCTGAACTCTCCCAGTTAAATAAGAATTCAACCATGCTATCACTTTACTTGAAAAACCCATGACACTTAACTTGTCTAAAAGTACTGAATGATTTACTGTGTAAAGACAATGCGGTTGCGTGAGATGAATTGACAAAGAACATACCCTGAAAATGAATGACTGATAGATTTGTTTAATTTGTTGAAGAATTGCCTGGAGGAACTTTCCCATGAACCAGTTATGTTAAAGTCTCATTGTTAGGGTTAGTAATAATGCTAACACTAGTTGACAAGAATGTTGTTACATGAACAACAAAATATGTTGATTCAGGAACATGTCCTGGGTAAATCATGTTGTGCAAACAATCTCAGCATCTGATTTACAGTCTCTCATTGTTGTAACTTGACAGATCACTGGAAGGAATCTTGATTGTCAAGTTTGTAAATCTACTCCAAACAACAACATGTCTCCTTCCTTCTCTTGTGAAAAGAAGTGAACTTATTTGTATTGAATGTGCACTTTTTTAATCTTAAAAGTAAATTTTTAAAAACTTACGTAGTTGCAGATATTATAATATAACTGAAATAAAAAAGCCATTTAAGTGTATTTAAAGACGGTTTCCTAACACACTTGAGTAGGCTTTTAAAGAACATTTTGTAGTAATGGCGAAATAAAAGTATTTATTTAAAAGTACAGTATATAAATATCATTGTTTTAATAATCTTTTGCCATGCTTTTAAGTAAACTTATTTTGATGTGCTGACTAACATGCAAAAGCACATGTAAAGTACTTAATTATAAATTTAACTGGCAAATGTAAAATTAATACATTTTAAATGTAGTAAACTGCCTCTTTTTTTTTTTTTTTACAAATTTGCATTTACACATACAATTAAATGCATGATATAAAAATTATTTCAAATAATATAAATGCAAACTATAATCTTTTTTCATTTAATTGTAAATAACATGCAATTAAGTGTCTGAAAACATTACATTCAGTTCACACTTAAGAGTTTTTTTTTTTTTAAGTATATTATTTCTTTAATAGGTTCTCCTTTTTCACAAGGGCTTTTTTTCTGTCTCTTTGTCATTTTCTAATCTTATCTCTCCCTCTCTCCTTTCTCATTCCATGGCGATCAGTAGCATTCATTGCTGTGGTGTGGAATAATTAAACCATTCAGTGAGCATGGCTTTCCTGTAAAATACAGCTACACCTTCCTCATTTTGATGGGATGAGTGCTTTTCCGTGGCACAAGTCTGACCGGCTGGTCTCTGAATGAACATAGAGAAGATAGAGTGAAAGGTTGCACAATGATTTATTGCTGCATTTGCACCTAGATCCCAGTCAGATAACTCAAGTTCAATAAAATCCTCTCACATACACACACGTGTGGCTTTCTAAGACTGCAGGAACAGGAGCTGTTAGCCCTCCATGCGCCTGCAGATAGATTAGCATCCAGCTCAAAGCAGCAGCACATCAAAATAAGCTTTGATGCTTAGTAAAGCTGCACAGAGGGGCAGGTGTGGGAAAGAGTGGCCCCATGCGTCAACGAGGATTCTGGAAAATACTCCCAGCTTTTAGAGCTGGAGAAACCTATAGCCTTGTCGGAGTGGGAGATAGATGTAGAGCCTTGGAAAAGGGGGAAACCTGCAGCTTTATTTGGGAAGAAAAAGCACCTGCTTGGAGCAGTGAGGGTGGCCAAAAACAACGCCGAAAAAGGTTGGAAGCAATCAAGCATCCCCTAGCAATTATTTGATCACAAATGAGTCAGGTATCCCTTGCAATGTTGTTTCAACAGAGGGAATATGGCAGACACACTACGTCGATCCGCCCTCTTTTATGTGTGGCTGTTACAGCTTCTGCTGGCAAATATCCCCGAGAGCGTGTGATAGTGTCTCGCAGTTTTTCATTAATGCGTAAGCCTGGCGATGTTAATTAAAACCAGACTGATCATTACCCACCAGTAAAGATCATATGGATGCTTGTGCTGCCGGCCTACAAATGCCGAACACCACTGAGGAGTTACTCTAATAAGCATTAAGCTCAGGTGCAGTCTTTAGGGGCTTAAAGAATTATTATTTGTTTTTTAAATGGGGATTTGTAGGTAAATAACTGCTTATTCAATTTATCTTTGCTTTGTTAAATATCCTAATAAGGGGGCTTAAAGGAATACTCCACCCCAAAATTTAACAAAATCACTGAGTGAAAATGATTTAGCCACACTCATGTGATTCCAAACCTGTATGTATTTCATATTTTATCATTTCTTTTCCCTGTAGAACACAAAAGAAGAAAACTATATTTTATATTTTATTTTATACTCAAAACTATATTTTATAGAATGTTGGTAACCAAAAAGATATTTTGAATAATGTCGGTAACCAACAAAGAAATACTGAAGATTGTTGGTGACCAAAAGTATATTTTTAAGAATATTGGTAAACAAAAGTATATTTTGATGAATGTTGGTAACAAAAAATAAATTTGATAGAATTTTGGTAACCAAAAAGATATTTTGAATAATAGTGGTAACAAAAAATATATATTGAATAGTAGTAATGTTGAATGTTAGTAGTTAAAATGTTAGTAAGTTACCAAAAGTATATTTTAAAGAATGTTGGCAACAAAAAGTGTATTTCGAAGAATGTTTTTTTTTTTTTACTAAAATTATTTTTTGAAGAATGCTGGCAAAAAAATATATATTTTGAAGAATGTTGGTAACCAAAATGATATTTTGAAGGATTTTAGCAACCAAACATTTAGGTTCAAAATGACTTCCATAGTATATTTGTCCATACCATGGAAGTGAACATGACTCAACATTCTTCAAAATATATTTTTGCTTACCAGAATTCTTCAAAATATCTTCTTCTTATTTTGCTCCACAAAGGAAAGAAACACATATGACTTAGAACGAAATGAGGGTGAATAAATGATGACAGAATATTTATTTTTGGATGGACTACCTCTTTTAAGGCCTAAGAGTTAGAAAAATGATGTGACTTTAAACTGATTGTGTCATTTGTTAACCTCATTCTATTTTTAACATACTTCTCATATTTTACAGATGTAGAAAGACTACATCTATATGTACCATAATCATCTTGGACAACATCCAAAAGCAGAACATGTTTTTGTTGAAACACAAAAGGCTTAGTCCACGCCTCTTAAATACACTTAGTTTTTCTGAAAAAACTGGTTCTCCACTGGGCGTGCATTCATTAAATTGAAAGACTGCAATATCACTTACTTCATAGGTTTGAACAGGGCTTGTCCGTAGTTCTGGAATGACATGATGAGCTTCAGCTGAGTGCCACCTGACTTCATAGCTGTGAAGGAAACATAGTTACTGTAACACCAGCCGACCAGGTTTCTAAAAACAGTACAATATGCACACACCCACACACACTAACACAATCTTCTCTTCCAGCATTCATGCTAAAAAACCTTCTCTCTAACTCACACAAGCATATATTAGCAGCAATGTCTTGCAGTCTTGCAAACAGTAGTGATGATTTCTTAGTGTATTTCATCAGACTGTCAGAAAATCTCATGAATATATGTAGAAGCAACCATCTGCTGTTAATGAGAGTGGAAGAGCTAAATGGTTGAAACATCAGTAACGAGTTATGGCGCACATTTGTGAGTTACTGCAATATGACGGTCTCACGGTACTTCAAATTAAGGGACACTTGTTTTTTTTGTGTGTAATTCACACCAATACAGTACATTATATGTTAGAAGGATTACATTTCTACCTAAAATATATGCTAAAATATGTATTTTTGCGAAGAAAAAAAAATGTGATTGTTTCTTGAGGACTGTGTGAGTAGTACCACATCTTCGTAAGCATGAAAAACGTCCTCATGGTGACCTAAGAACTGCAGGTATTAAACAGCCCCTGATATCTCTTCAAAGGAAGGTAAACAGACTTTCATAAGAATGAACCAATTAACCATATGGGCGTTTCATCACAAATGAAGTCCCTTGCAAGTGTATAGGCCTTTGGCAGCTTAAGTTAGTCACAACAAATCATATTTACTACAAAGCGAATAATCCCCCAAAATTACACCATACTGTCTACAGTGATGTTTCTCATGGCTTTCCCAGCAGGGGTGTGTCAGTGCATGTCTCAAAATATCTTTTTAAATGTCAGATCCAGACAGTCGAGTTCTGGAAGTCTTAAAACTATGAGAGAAGTCAGGATACTGACCTTAGATCAGCAGAAAACAATTTTGTCAGGCTGATTAATGAGATTGGACAGCAAAGATGCCTGATATGGCTTTACGTTGAGTAATCCAAAAATTCTGTATCATATTTCCCCAGAGGGTACCTGTGCAATTCTGCAGCAGTAAAGTCTTATTGAACTCATTAGATGAGCTGAGACACGTCAGTTGGAACCAAGCCATAATGCCGTAGCTCTTAGTGTTATTATCTGGTGGATCTGGGTCTACACATACACAAATAAGTATTGTTAAACCACACATCTTTTGATTTGCTTCAATCCCTGGGGAACTGCTCTATTTATTTGATTAAATCAGTCCTATTTTTGCTAAATGTTTCCAGCAAAACACTATTTGAGAGTTATTTTTGAAAGCACTGCAATCACAACAGTTATTCACTGAGTGCTAAATTTATAACCTTAATTAATCCTAATATGACTGAAATTACCTCAAGCATTGTGTTATTTGTTCCAGAGGCTGCACTGAACCACGCTGTAAAAAGTGAACAAAGACATTTCTTATTGCACCATAGGAGGTGTAGAGTAATTTTTTAATGTTAAATATCTTTCCCTGTTTAATATGCAGAAAACTATAATTAAGCCATTTGTAACTTTATGAAAAGTTAATATATTTGAATGTACTAAATTACAACTTTATCATAAAAAATGGTGTAATTACAAATATATATTTTAATACGGCAGTACACTTTAACCATATTTCAAAAACAACAGAAGTATGAAATTATATATAAGTGGGTAGAAAAAGTTCAGCTAATTGATTTTAATATAAATTTAAACTATAATACATTTTCATTTAATTGCACATAACATGTAATTTAGTGTCTGAAAACATTACATTCATTTCACACCTATTCTTTTAAACTATATTATTTCCATAACAAGTACTTTTTAAAAGCTAAAGTGTACTTCTTTTTCACAAAGTTGGTGACACTAGTGATGCAGAAATTTCTTCACTATTAATAATCTATTTTCAATACCCCTTAAAATGACTTTATTTGCTGTCAGGTTTATTAAATGATATTTTTAATTCAAATAAATCCTTTTCATTTAGATGTTAGCTACCACACAAGGCAAAAGGAATTTGATGTTTCATAAGAGCATCACAATACAGAAAAATAAAGTCACGTAAGATCTTCAGGTGGACTTTCAGAGACTAATGGAGGAAGAGTTGTCAATCATACTCTCTCTTGGGAATAAAAGGACGTGCGCATCTGCCGCTTCTGCCATCATTCTGCCTACAGAAATAGGTCCTGATGTTCACTAGCCATCTCAAGTGCCTGAGTGCATGCACACATAAACATGTCTATGCGGATTATTCTGTACACCTCAGAAGCTTCTAACTAAAATACATCCAAATGGCACTTTCCACGAATAGGGGACAAAATATGGTCTGAAACTCTTTACACTGAAGTCGAATTTGTCCTTTTTCAGCATATAAAGAGATAGATGCTGCTTAACCTTCAGAATTCTCAACCTCAGACTAAATATTATATTATATTAAATATTATAATAGCAGCTTTTTTTAAGTATTGAAGCTCATTTCTGCCACATAAGAAAAAAAATTGTGTTAAATAAAAAGTTTATTATGAAATAAAAAGTTGAAATGATGACTTTAAAAGTCAAAATTAGGACATACAAAATCAAAATTATGCGATGAAAAGTCTTTACAAGTCGAAATTATGACTTAATGACTTTATATTCGTCTGACACTACATAAGTGGTCTAATGAATTGTGAAGAGTAGTATGTGGGACATTCTAAAATGAATTGGCTTAAAACAGTTTGGAGGACAAAGTTCAGTACACACCTTAATAAATAATAATAATTATATAATCAATAATTAATAAAGCATACTGTTTACAGAAAAGCAGAATATACCCCAAAATATGAACACAATGCATTGAATTTGCACCTTAAGCATTTTCTTCCCCATATAAAACCATTATAAAGAATGAAACACTTAACGTGGATTAATGGAGGAAAACTGTGATATAAAAAGTCCAAATATTTATTTAAAATGTATACTGTGTACAGGCAAGCATATTATTAAATCAGTGATTTTTTGTCACTGTCTTCTTCCATTAAGCTTCTATGTGGTAGAAAATGCTACCGTGCAATTTATTCTACTTGTCTGTACACAGTATGCTTTATTAATAAGGTGTGCACTGAACTTGGTCCTCCAATGCCACAGTTTTAAGCCACATTATGTGTTTTAGAATATCCCACATACTCCTCACAGTTCATTAGACTACTATCTTGTGTCGTGTCTTGTCAGACCAAGTCAAGTCTAAATTTTGACGTGTAAAATCATAATTTTGACTTTTTATTCTCATAATTCCTTTTTATGTCAAACTTTTGACTTTTTATATCAATTTCAATTTCAGTCATAAATTAATCTTTTTATCTCATAATTTTGACTTTTATGATGTATGACACAAGTGTGTCATTAACTTTTTTTTTACTTAAGTTTATGGTGGAAATGGGCTTCCATATTTAAGAGATTTGTGACTTTGTTACCATAATTTAGGACTTTTACCAACCCAGATTTACATTTATGCATTTAGCAGACGCTTTTATCCAAAGCGACTTACATTGCATTCAAGTTACAGGTTTTTTTTACATTTTATCAGCTCTTGCTTTCCGTGGGAATCGAACCCATGACCTTGGCGTTGCTAGCGCCATGCTCTACTATTTGAACTACAGGAAAGTTATGATTTGTGTTGCATTTTTATTTTCGAGATTTTCTAAATTAAACAAAGGTTCTTTTATGCACCCAACTGGCAACAGGGTTGGAGATTTAGCCAAAATAAAGTAGGGGCAAACTAGTTTAGGACAAAATGTTTGTTTATAGTTTACAAATTTATTAATTTCATTTGTTTAACCTAGTTCTTACAATAGCTTTGGTAAATTGGTTAGCTTTATTGACAAGCTTTTGTTTTTACATTTTTATTGTACTATTTGAATACAAACATACAGTGTTTAGAAGGGTTTAAAACATCTTATGTTAGATAATAATCTTATAATAATTTATGTAAAATATAACAGTTCTGACTGCTAAAAACATGGAATTTGTGCATCTAATGCTTTTAAAAAGTAATGAGAGAGTGTACTCTATTAATGGAAAGTGGCAAATATTCCCAAGCAATCCCAGTTTCCCCATTCCTCATCCACACGCACACAGACTGCACATACATCAAATAAAGCCCATCTAGCCCCTAAAATTCATTGTAATTCAATCACAATTACACTTTGAAAACCATTGACCTACTTGGCTCATGTCATTCCTACAATAGCTCTAAACCACTTGGCAATAATTGCTTTTGGGATGGCAGCACAGGGCCTAGAGCCTTCCCACTTCATCTGGGCTGCTTCATTAGACAGGAGCAGGTCCTGTACCCGAACTCACCTACGCTGGTGATCTTCTGGGAGACCAGGTCTTTCAGCAGGGCGCCGATGACGGGGTTGTGTCTGGAGTAGAGCTCGTATCGGTTAATCCCGATGTGGAAGCGAAGCCAGTTGGGATATGACTCAGCAGCGGCCTCCCCTGCCGGACTGTACTCCTCCTCCTCCACGTTCTCCTCATTATGCCTGTCAGTAAAGGACGGTGAAGGACATTAGTCACTACTAACACACATGCAGCCTAACAAAGACGAAAAATATATTTTTTTATCTTTCTTTTATTTTTAAACATACAAGAACTTTCTAACATTAAAGAAATTAAAATGAGGGGAAAAAAACATCAAACTTTGTAAGTGTCTTTGAATAAATCTTGATATATTTATATATGAACAACAGCAGTATAATATTGCTGCTATAATATATGCAGTATAATATTATAATAGTGTAATAAAGGCCTGTTCACACCAAGCATGATAACTATAAAGATATAGTTCTAAAGATCGTTCTCGATATTAAAGAATAGCAGAATCCACAACACAACTATAACGATAAACGATATCATTGGAATCACTTTCAGAACGATTTTTCCAGTTGATGAATGATAAAAACATTGACAGCCAATCAGAATCCGTTCTGCTGTAACGAGCTCAAGAATTTAAAGCGGCAGACGAGCTTGCACTTAGAATAAACAGACGATATCATTCGCTGGTGTGGACACTAATATCGTTATCTTTATAGTTATCGTTTTTGGTGTGAACGGGGCTTGGGTGTCTATATAATTACTAGGCCCAGATCGATTCTGTATATATTTTCCACTGATTTGCTATGGAAATTAGTTCAATGGATTTCAACATGATAAAACAAAGCTGAAATTACTAAATTTTCATTTCACAATGCATGCAAAACTGAATTAGCCAAAAGAAGTACACGGCAGCTTTCAAACAGAGCACTTTTTATGGAAACTTTTTATACTTTGAATGAACCTACCTAATTGAGAACTCAATGTAATGTTTTTAGACACTTAACTTTTGACTTTCGACACTTAATATTATTTACAATGAAATTAAAATATAATATAGTTGAAATTTATACTAAAAGCAACTGGTCGAACCTAAGAGTGATTTTTTTGACCCAGGTAAGTTTTTATTCATTAAACAGATGCACTGCTGAATGTACTGACAAGCATTGATAATAAACTAAAATATACTTTAATGTCATTTCTATTGAAAGTTGATGTATTCAAGCTTGATGTATTTAAATGTATTTGTAGTTACACATTTGATATGATGAAGT
This sequence comes from Barbus barbus, assembly GCF_936440315.1. NCBI lineage: Eukaryota > Metazoa > Chordata > Actinopteri > Cypriniformes > Cyprinidae > Barbus > Barbus barbus. Next base: position 11,661,103 of record NC_136732.1, on the reverse strand, counting down.
TGCCATTTAGTATATTTAAAATATATTCACTTTAAAAGTAATATCAAATAACACACTATAGTTAAAATTATAATCAAGTACTTTACATCTGCTTCAACATATAAATCTGCACGGTTTTCGATGTAATCAAAAATCAGCTTCATTTGAGTTACAATTACTCACTTTATCCAATTTATTTTACTTTATCCAAAGAGCAGTCTTTATGTTTTATTTCAATTGTTTGATGTTTTATTTATTTATTTATTGAAATTATATTAAAAATGAGCGTGTTTGAATGTGACTGATGGCATGCACAGATAATACCGTGATGACAGTGGAATACATCAGCTGTACTTCATTTCCCTGAGGCTCCTGACCTCACAACAATACACGACAAGCATGAGTTCAGTCTATTAAAACATTGTGTCACATCAAAACATGAAAAGGAATATTAAACAGTAATGTGACAGCATCTGCATGACAAGCTTGTCACATGCATTTTAAGTGATTAACAAAACACTGTTAAATCGGCCTTTTAACTCAACTATTCATGTTTAGTTCATCTGGATCTGGATCCGGATCAGTCAGGCATGGTTAAAAGGCATGTTTAGTTAATTCAGGCATAGTTAAAGGCAGTGAGAATAAGCTATCCCTGAAGGACGCTAGAGCTTGCCGGGTGAAGAACAAAAAGAGAGGACACAGGAGCAAACAAAGGGCATGACACCAACAAAAACCCCTTCAGCTTAATGCATCGGACAGCTCTGAAGAAAACAACACATCACACCAGAGGAACATAGATGAGTCCTAGCAGCAAAGCTTTTAACACTCACAATGAGTCAGTATGAACTGGAAATTATAAAAAGCACCCACAGTATCATTTCTTTCCACAACATACGCGCTCTTGTTTTTACCTCTAGATTTAAAAACACATGCACCTCTCTCCTAAATTATTGCTTTTAATCTCTATTGCCATTGAGAATCTGACTTTATTATGATTATTACTCAGAATGAGAAAATTATGACCCCTGGGTGTGATGTGAGAAACATTTATTCTTAGCTGAAAGTTGTTTGTGTAGCTCTTAATTTCCCTGGTGGTTTAGGATAAACACATTTACAAGACTCTTCTCAGTTTCTGTATATACACATTCTGTAGGTTATTGACTATAAAAAACTATACCAGGGCATGTTGTCACAATGGGTGACAACACAAATATGATCTACTATCTAAAATGAAAAAAGTATTTCTCCACAGCTATATCTATTTAGAGTATTTAACATACCTTTCAGCTAAATTTGAAAACAAGAAAACACAAAATACAAAACAATTCACGAAACAACACAAATTATCTTAATATGACTTTTGGTAACAAGGTGCTTAATACCAACATAAAACCGCTGCAAGATAAAACTCACATTTTGTCTATTTGGAACTTATTGGTGTGACAACTAGCACCAGTCTCCATTCATATTTTAATTATACAAATAACTGGGATATAAAAATAATTTCATATGCATAACAATATTCAGTCATGCCATTCTACTTTTCCAGCTGCTTTGTGATAAAATATGAGCAATCACCTTATGCTTTTCTTTATATTATCTCTTTAGAAGGAAGACTGGGGCAAGTTGTCACATTTTTTAATGCTGTGAATATTTTTCAGCACAGGTTCATTTTCTTATACGCCTGGTTTTGTCAATGAATAAAACAATGATTGTGAATCATTTAGCAAGGCATGCTGTCACTAGAATATGCGGTTGTCACAATGAAACCTGCAGTTTATTAACACTGATTTAAGAAAAATCTTTGTTTGAAATATGAAATCTTCTCCAGCTTCCGGTCTCTTTTAGTTAAGCACATAAACGGGACTTCATGGATAATTTTTATACATATGCCAGCATGTATTTCACTCCAGGTTTAAAGAAGCACTTGCCATTCTTGTTGTCCGGCAGCTTTGGGGAGGAATCTGATATCATCGTTGAGGTTGAACAAGGTGTCATCTTCAGAGAGATGAGGCAGGTCGGTCTTATAGAGGGGATGCTCATAGAGCGCCTTCAGTCTGGAGGAACCCTGGACAGCTCTCTGCTTCACCGTATCTCTCATCAAACCCCTCTTCTCCGAGCCCAGCTGCAGCTGTCTCACTCTCTTTTCAGACTCGGCTCTCTCTGTCACCTTCTCCCGTGAGTGCGAAGTGAGATTGGAGTTGGGTTCATTGCTGAAATCCTGCAGTAACCTCAAAGAGTGTTTATTAGGCCAGCCCGGTTCGGCGGCGGCGGCTCTAGCGCGCTGTTTGGCCCAGGATCGAGGCTCCTCGCCCGCTGTGTGAGCGCAGGAGCAACCGCCTCCACCTCCAGCGCTGGAGCTCGATCCCGCCACGCGCTTCTCCAGCTTGGGTAACAGGTCTATCATGATGTGCATGGTGCAGGCGACGAGAAACACCGTTAAAATCAACACGCGAAATTTACGAAATAGGATCATCTTTATAGGCTACCTAAAGCACTTGCCACAATATGATACAAGCTCTAATAAAGAGATTCAGGGGCGCATGTGGTGACTACTGTAATCCGCGTTATGATTTGAGATCCATGTTCAAATAGGTGCGAAAATCTTCTTCTGCATCCTGCGGTTTCCAGATGTAGCCTATCAAGAAAGATTTCTTTTCGGCATAGTTGCGAGTAGCGCGATTTTGATTTTAGGTGAGGTTCAGATGTCCTGTCGCATCCTCACAGGTTCATGATAAAGCGCATCTGTAAAATGTCCCGGTAAATAATGACAAAACACGAGGAAATCGCCGCTGTGACTTCTCAAGAACCGCACGGATGTCGGATCAGTCCCATGCGTGGATATCTTCAGTATGTGAGGAGGGAGATAAAGTGCATTAGTTCTTCATGAGGAGCAGTCAGTGACAGGTGTAGATGTATCAGTGCCCTGTGTGTTAAATATTGGGATCCTGCCTCTCCTCGTCACAGCATTCAGATTGGCTGAGTCCACGAGACTCAAGGAAGAGCGACTCAAAGATTTTCGGCTTGGAATGTCAGTGCAGTTCCTTCTTGTGAAGACAGAGGGCGCTGGTGCGCATTAGACTGACTTTGCTGGTGATTGGTGGCGGTAACGGTGTTCTAACTTACATTAATGGAAAGCTAAATAATGCTTAAAAGATCAGAGCATGCTATATATGAGCCAAAGGCTCTTGGTATTTTGAATGTGTATCTGTTAAAGAAATCAGTCGAAATAAAACTCATGTCATTTTATATTTTCTTCACCGAGGAAAGAAATTCATACAGGTTTGTAAACGGCACAAGGGTGAGTGATTGAATAATGTTTGTTAATGTTACTCATGAAAGGTTTCAGTGTCTGGTGTTATGGGATTGATCTGTTCAAGCTCAGCATTTACGTTTTTAAAGTCAAATACTGTATTGCGATATGCAAGAGCTATCCATAAACGCTTGAGACTTCTGGTTGGGAAAGATCAGTTTAAAGTAGCCTACTTTATAGACAATTTGAATATAATTTACCAAACCGATAGTTACCAAGTGGAGGATTGAAACCAGGCAATTGTCAATATTTTCATCAGAACAATGGAAGGATTTTTTTTCACCACCATAACAATACACTACACTACTTGATTAAGAGTTATGAATTTGATATGGCAGTCTGCCATGGTTTATGTCTGGGGCATGTATTTTGATGAGAAAGCATTTATCTTCTTTTCTTTGTCTTAATAAGGATTATTACTGACTCAAAACAAGCAGATGAAAACTGATGTCTCAAAATTAATTAAAGTTTAACACATAGCCCTGGGGGTGGTGTGAGAGAATGTTCTATTTTTTAATAAATCTGATTTAAATGTAAAATTGAGAAAACATAATGTGGGGAAATCTATGCAATTATGCCAGAAACAATAGGTGATTTGTTCTTGAACACCACCTTTTGAGCTCCAGGAAGTGTTTGAAAACAATTCATTTTACTTTTCCTGCTTTATACCTCATTATGTTTTTTTTTTCGTTTTTGTTTGAATTACAGTACATGTCTGCATGCTGCTGCTAGTGTTATGAAAAATTCAGTGTCAGCGTTCTAAGTCCTGCTATAGGCCTACGTGTTGCCTCTATTCGCTCCCTCTTCCCTTATCTGTGCTGCAGGATCTAGCAGCTGTTGCTAAAATTATCCCTAATATTTCCTAGATCTGCTGTTGAAGTATTAGCTGGAGCCAAAATAGTTTTGCAGAAAAACATTTGTGGGTGTTTCTTCAACTACTTTATTAAACCTAACAGATAAATGGAACTTTTTGTTATGCAAAGGTCACATTTAAACTTTTAAAAAGTACATATTTTGTAGGAGAGATATGAATATGGTGTAGGAGAGATTTGAATATGGTTTCAGAAAATGTACCAAGACATGATGTGTTCTGTCCACTCTTGTAAGCAGAATACTTGTAGTATATAATAAATTATATCCTCATATAATTCTCAGTGGGAAAATATGGAAAGATAAGGTGTTCTGTATGTAAGTATTACAAAATGTATTCTCGGTTGACATCGTCATACCCGTGTAATCTGAGCTCATCTTGGAGGATAAAACTGCTAAATTTTCTATATATAGAACACATTTATGAATACAGCACGAGGGTGAAATAAATCAGGGTTATATGTAGGCCAGGACCCCTTTGTTCAACTGCTAAATGACTTTAATGAACGTTTCCATATTTTGCACTGTCCTCCTTAATGTAAGCCAATTTCATCTCCTTTTCAAGATATAACAAAGGATCTGGAGCAGTAAAGATGTTATCCTTTCTGCTTCTATCCTTCGCTGTTATGCTCATCTGACGTGATCCGGGAAATCTGAGAGCTTGTAAGAACACGCCATTGTGTTTATTATGAATCAAACAGTAGAGTGCTTCATTAATAGCTGGCCAAAGGGAGTGTAACAAAAGGAGAGCACCTTTTGTACCTCTCATCTTTTGACATAATCTTCTCATCACAACCTGCATATTAAACATGTTTACCATTGTAGATCGGCTTGTGATAGTGTCCATGTTGTGAAGTTTTCAGTTGGTAAGTCACAACCCAAAATTGCTGGAAATTTGCTGTTTAAAAATTTGTTTAAAAATTTGCTGGAAATTTACTCACCCACAGGCCATCCAAGATTTAGTTTTTGAAGTTTGTTTCTTCATCTGTACAGATTTGGAGAAATTTAGCATTACATCACTTGCTCACCAATGGATCCTTTATAGTGAATGGGTGCCATCATAAGGAGAATCCAAATAGCAGAATTGCTTCACAATTTTATTTTATTTTTTATCTTCAAACCATTGCATCTGGCTAAAATATGAGTCCATAATCCATTATATTGCTTTCTCCAATGAAAATTGTCTCATCATGAGATGAGTCATGAGAGAAATCTGCACAGATCAAGGCCTGTTTACAAGCGAAAGCAGTTCAAAGCAGCTCTAAACAAATATGTCAGTGGATTTTGATGTGAGAGGACAACAGGGACTTGTGCTAGTATCGGCCAGATGGGACCAGTTTAAACTTAAAATGCTAAATTAAACATTAAATATTAAAAGATGCAGCTTTTTAATTTACAAGATGTTATTTGATGTACTGAAGTGGTGTGGATCACTTGTGGATTTTTGTGATGCTTTTATCAGCTGTTTGGACTCTCTTTCTGACGGCACCCATTCACTGCAAAGGATCAGCAAGTGATGTAATGCTAAATTTATCCAAATTGTCCTGATGAAGAAAGAAACTCGTATACATCTTGCATGGCCAGAGCATTTTCAGCAAATTTTCATTTTAATTTGTATTGCCTTTACATCTATTTTTTTTAATGCTTCCAATATATTTTTCATCAAAAACCAAATGTCCAATAAAACTCAGTACTTTCAGTATTAATACATTTCAATTTTTATAATTTAAAAAAAATGTTTTAGTACTTTTCCAAAGTAAAACCTGGGTCCTGAACGAAACAATACGATAAGCGCTACTTAAAAGCACAAAGGTGCTACCCTCTTTGTGACTGAGCCACAAAAAAATAAAAGGATGAAATTAATTCCAGTGTCTCGCAACAGTTTGAAGGCAAACAAAGTGTCAGCATTTCACAACTCTGCCTCAAATTGATTAACATTCCTTTTTGTCAAGATTATTCATGGCAGCGCGAGATGGATTTTTCATTGCAGGCTAGAATACAGTGTTGAGGGGGTGTACCGGCCTAAATAAAGCATTGTAATCATCCTAGCTGTTGCAACAAGATTTCATTACCTCTCAAACAGGTCTGTGAAAATCGCAAACACACGCATTTCCTTGAAGCCTTCCGACCAGAAACATGAACGTTCTTTGTAAACTCAGAATGTTGATGAGCCAGTTGGATGAGCTTGTTGGCAGAATTTACCATTTCTATTTGATAAAAGCTCTATGGATATCTTTTTATATTCTGGGTTTGGATAGCAGAACCTGGACCCTGAGATGCCCAAAAGAGCAATGTGAAGTCATCCGTCACTACATTCACAACATAAAGCGTCATTGCATCATTCATTTAGATTCATATACCAGGTTTATGGGAGCAATAGTAATTCCTATGACTTAAAATCCTGCAAGGAAAATAAAACAGGTTTTCTGAAGAGATAACTAGAAAATGTGAGTAGTGCTTGCCTAAGCAAACAAGTCACCGCCACTATGCTGGAGTGCTGTGGGTGGTTGTCAGAATGCTGTAGTAATGTGGTTGCTTAGCTTGTTAGAGTGGCTTCTAGCATGTCGGTATGTTAGTATTGCTAGAATGTTCTGGAGTGGTTGCTAGGGCAGAGCTACAAGATTGCTAATACGTTCTGAGTGGTTTTAGCATATTGCTAGCATGTTTTAGATTGCTTATGCAATAATATATGGTTGCTAGTTTTGCTATACTGGCAAAACTGTCAAAAAAGCCACCTTCTATGTGTTTACGATGTTCTCTTCTCTAGATATGGCTAGTATCTCTTCTTCAGTGTAAATGTACAGTCACATTTACAGTTGCACTTCAAAATTCCACCAAGCATTTCAGTAGGAATCAATGCGATATGAAGTTTCAAGTTGGTCATGCAAATTTGCTGAACTAAGCAACAGAAAGCTTCTTTTTTTTTGTGTGAGTTTCAGACATTGTTACACTATTAACGTTGGACAATGGATATATTTTGCTTCTGAAACTTCGCTAATGTGACTGCACCTTAAGTCTATGGCATGTTTTGTCTGTTTTCATAGTCTGCCGCCTACACTACTGAGAGTGATGTTTAGATGAATATGTAAATATATGCTGCACGCTTTCCTTTCAATAACACAATAAATATGCAACGAAAATCAGAGCAGTGAGAAAACAGCAGTTAAGAAAGCATCTGATCACAACAATGTGGATATGTTTGCACTAGCTCTGCAATTTCTTCACCCCAGTCCAGTCACGTCATATCACATTTATTTATATAGCACTTTATACAATAGATTGCTTTAAAGCAAACGTCTTTACAGTATTACACATGAAAAAACAATGTCAGTGTCACTTTTAATTACAATTACGACTTCAGTTTCTACTATAAAGCAGCTCTCCAGTGTGTTTGTATTTTTCCTTGCGTCTGCCCTTGACAGACTGAACAGATAAGATGAGCTGGATTTCCACGTCAAAGGAGGCGGAGCCCCAGAGCCACACCTACTTATTACATAATTGCCATGACCAATAGAAATTTAAAGGTGTTTACCAGCAAACCTTTGTGGAAAGTTCACATTGACAAGCTGTTTTGAAGCCCCAAATTAAATTTATGTCCTGATTTTGTTCGGACGTCGCACCAATACATTCTTCAATTTCATTTGAAGTATATCAGGAAGTATTTAGGGGTCATTTAAATCCATAATCCTAGGTGTGCAAAAGCAATACTGATATTTGCCTTAAGGTTGGAATACACTACATGAGTTTTGCTCAGATTTTTGCCAAAAATGTTTGCTTTTTGTCATTGCTAGTTCCCAAAAGTCAGAGTCAGTCTGCTAGCTTCAGACTTTGATTCTATCCAGTTGGAGGATATCAAAAATGTTTGACATTTTGAGCTTAGTTTAGTACACATATTGTTTTAATTTGCCATGCATCTCCTAGCAATGAGGCACATGTTTCTGTGTGAGTTTGTTGTGTTTGGAACGACTTGAAAATTGTGTGTAATCCTTACTCAATGTAATCATCTGTAATTCTTACTCATTTATTATATGATGCCCAGTTTTTCTCTGTAACCATTTACAAAGTCAACAAACAATGATGTCTAGTATTTTTGTGTAGTGTATTCCAGCTTTTAGCAAGCAACTGAGACTAATTCTTACTTTGATGCCCACATGCTATGATTCAGCACTATGAAGACTTCCTGAGTCACTGAGGAGTGTATGTTCACACTCATCCCAATGGAAAAGATGTTAGAATAAAAGATGGGTAACACAGTGGGTCTGTTCAACAATTATGGATCTATATTTTAGAACCATGGTAAAAACCTAACCCAGAATGCATAATTCCCATTTTTGTTTTGCATTGTGTCTTAAAGACTCTATTTTATGCATGCCAGTAAGCGTTTTATATAGAGAGAGGTCAATGAGGTGAAACTTAGCATTTTTCCATTCGCCTCCTCAGCTATGCTTTTCCCAGGATGATGTCAGAGTGTCATATTTATAAGTTGTTGTCGCCAAAGGTTGATGACCTTTGGTCTTCTACAATGAGTGCGAGCTCAGTCATGGCGCGTTCAAGCTAGAGGAGAGGTGGCTCATTCTTGGCATTGATCCGAGGTGGACTCTTTGCCAAGTCCGGGCAGTATTTCAAGAATGGATTGTTCCTCCTCCAGGAGAAGAAAATTGGAATGTGGGAATAAAACTTTGAAGAGGGCTGGTGTCAGTGGATCAATGTGTATTCATGATTCCACACCATCCAGGTCCAGCTGGGTCTACTTCAGAAGAACTCTCAGTATCTCTATTGTTTTTTTTCATAGTCCTCGCAGGGTTTCGGTGCATCAGTTTGACTGACATCCAGACTGTTTAGATGCATGTCCCTGAGTAAAATGAGGTTTATTGCAGCATTGTGAGGTGGATAATTTAATTTCTCTCGTGTTTTGTGGCCTTTTCTCTTCGTCACAGAGTGTAATTCAAGATTCAAGAGTTTTATTCGTCACATACACAATTATACAGAGTATAACCAGCAGTGAAATGTAGGTCAGGTCCACTCCAAGGACAGTGCAATTATAAAGTATACAAATATTAAGAGAAGAAAAGTAGAAAAAAATAAAATAAAATAAAAAGAATAAAATAAAAAGATAGATAAAAAAATATAAATGTGCAGGTCAGTATGTTGTTGACTTAAATAGTACTAAGAGGAATGTGCAAAATAATGTGCAAAAAAGTTGTACAGGGTATATAATAGCAGCAATATGAGGTAGAGAAAAATTATGAATAGCTTATTGATATGGTGATATTTACATGGAGTCAAGTGATGTTATGACACAGAGTTAGAGTTTAGGAGCCTGATGGCCTGGGGGAAGAAGCTCCTCCTAAGTCTCTCAGTTTTTGCCATCAGGCTACGGAAGCGCTTACCAGAAGGAAGCAAAGTGAATAGCTGGTTACCAGGGTGATTTGAGTCCTTGATTATTTTGACAGCTCTATTTTTGCAGCGTTTGAGGTAGATGTCCTGCAGAGAGGGGAGAGCAGACCCTGAGATGCGCTCAGCTAAGCGCACAACTCTCTGTAGTGCTTTGCAGTCCTGATTGGAGCTGTTTCCATACCACACTGAGATGCACTGAGTCAATACACTTTCTATGGTCCCTGAATAGAAAGTTTTCAGGATTGCTGGTGAGACCCTGAATTTCCTCAGCTGTCGCAGATGGTACAGTCTTTGCCTGGCTTTCTTTACCTGAGTTTGGATGTGTGTAGTCCATCCAAACTCAGTAATGTTCCTTTTTCGGAGACTTTGACATGACGGTCCACAGTGTTCCCAGAATTATTTGAAGTCCGCAGTGTGCGCTGTCTGACAACATGATTGAGTCCAAAGTGCAAATTGTAGCTAATCTTCGGATGTTGTTAAAAATAATAGTGGTCCAGAAAGAAGTCGCAATTCAATTAATTAATGACAGGATTGCATAACAAGTGAGCCCGAGGACAGTTTTTGACTATAGCGGTCACAAATTATTATTTTAATTTTTTTTATTAGCTTCAACATAATATGTGGCAAATACAGTTTTGAAAATGCCCTTTTCTTTATGTTTTAACCGTTGTTAAAGAAATCTGAGGAACACAATAACAGTCATGTTTTTGTAAAGGTAATATTTTACACAAGAGACTGACTATTTGATGCATGTTTGCTGGTAGTAAAACAAACAAGCACAAACAAACAGCCAATTAATCCCTTTGTCATAAAAAAATTATTCAAATTAATATATATTTTAAATGAATAATGTACAATACAGTTTTGCATAAGTATAATAAAGTTTATTTTTATTTTATTTTATTTTATTTTTCTCGTAAATCTTCTTAATATGCTTGCCATTGGCAGGCCTGGGAAAAAATATAATTTTGGTCACTGGTGGCAGTGACAAATCAACCAGGAAGGAGCAGGTACAGCGGACACGAAAAACCACAAATCGCTTACATCTATAAAGCATCCACAAGATCACATTACATTCCAGTCAGAATCGGGCTGCTCATTTCCAGTTGTCTCACAAGAAGATGAAACAAAGAAGGGAAGGAATGGAAGAGTTTCATAACTGGCATGATCTCAAGGGCTCCACTTTCATTTTGGACTGTCAAATGTCTCTTTGAGCTGGCATTTATTTGTCTCTCTGTAAACGATGATCTCAACTTGAGCTTCAGCCTGAGGCAGATGAATTCTTTACATTATTGATAACTGCAGTGGCTGACCTTTTACATGCACACAGATACCATCCGCAGAGCTTTATTTATTTATAACCAGCCAAATACATTCACTGTTGGTTGAAAATGAAAAAACATCTATTCAGCATTATAATTGTGATGAAAATGTGTTTGTATCATTGGCCATAAGGTTTAAATCTTAGAGTCCTCATACAGGCTTGATTATGAATTTCCATGCAAATAAGTGCTTTAAATAGCATATAAATAACACAATCATCATGTATCATCAGTGGTGACCTTGACTTCTGAACACATGCACACACTGAACGTGCAGCAATGAAGAGCATCCACACCCTCAAACGTGGTAGCCACAGGGTGTAATTTCTCGCATATAGAGCCAGTGTGACTCATGCCTTGCCAATCTAACATAACTTCATCCAAGCATCCATCAACTAAGATGAGTCCAGCTTTCTTCCACCATTCATCTTCCCTGCACTCGTCACAATAATGGAGCATACTCAACAGTACAACACTTATGCCCTTGATGAGACGCCATATCGAACATATAACAGCACTCTCATTTGATTAGTCTTCATCAGTCACCTGTCACTTTTTAAATTTTGTCATAATATTTTTTATAAATAGTTTATTTATTGTGATGCATATCTAATGCATTATTTAAAATAAAATGCAAAATGATTGAATCATTTAACGATGAAATCATTGCATGTTCTCCTCAAGGTCTTGTATAGGTCAAAGCAGTTACGAGGACTTCAACAGCCACTTTTTTTTTTTTTGTCTTTTTTTTTTACTTTTTTGTTTCTTTATGTTGTACTTAATTTTGTTTGATGGTTTCCTTTTCTCTTTTTTTAATGACTTTTTTGTTTCTTTATGTTGTACTTGTACTTCATTTTGTTTTTGTTTTTTTTATTTTGTTTGATGGGTTTCCTTTTCTCTTTTTTTAATGACTTTTTTGTTTCATTTTTTATGATAAACTTTGTTTTGTTTTGTTTTCTGTTCATGATTGCATAACAAAGACTCTCATCTGTAGGTTATCACTACGCCAGCTCCACTAGTCACTATTGTCTCTTGATATCAGCGTCTGATCAGGACATGTGTGTGACACTGGACAGCTGATCAGTGATAGCATTCGAAATTGTTCTTTTCAAATATCAGTGGGTTGTAGCTGGAGATTGTAGACTGTATAGATCTGAGACTATGAGGAGGGTTAAACTAAAAGAGCTTAAAGAACAAGTAATTTCAGGTTGGTACTGGTGTTAATACAATTGATTCAGCCGTGAGATGAGTGAAGTGTTATAGAGATGTCGGCAATAGAGGTGAACTAACACAACAGTGTTGTTTATGATCAAGACAATAGGTGGGAAAGTCATATAGGGGAACATTTTATATGATAATGACATTTAAAAAAAACTAACAAAATTTTATTAAGCAAGGATGCATTAAATTGATCAAACGTGACAGTAAACGGATCATGTGACACTGAGGACTGGAGTAATGGTGCTGAAAATTCAGCTTTGCATTACAGGAATAAATTACATGTTAAAATATATTCACATAGAAAACGGTTATTTTTATATTATAATAATCTTTCACATTATTACAGTTTTTACTGTATTTTTGATCAAATAAATGCAGCCTTGGTGAGCCTATAAAATCCCTGTAATGTATAAAAGTTCCGGGTTCCATACATCTACATATGACAATATATAAATATGGGTAGATAGATTAACAATTGTTAAAAATCTCAATAAAGAATAACCCTTACCAAGTGCACATTTAGAAGATGAATTTTAGGCTGTGTGATATTTTAAGTGTTCAGGCCCACACACACAGTTTTCCGTTGCTGAATGCATGTAGATAAGAAGATTTGGACAATAGAAAAAGCTTTTGAATTGCGAAAGAATGACATACTGGAGAATAAAAAACAGATTTTTGACTTTGATCACTCCACATCCAACGAGTGGAACAGTGCCATGTCATTGCACTGTGTACAAGTGCATGGTGTTCAAGAAATAAATATTTGCAGGCGTGTTTTCTATTGTCTCCCTACCTAAATAAAGGAAAATGTCAAATACAATGTAACATTGCTCAGAAGAACAGAGCTGCTCAAGGTCATATTACTGCTGTCACTTGTCCGGTCTTAAACCGGCAGTCTCGTTCAAGTGTGCTGATTCAATCGTGAAATGAGGCGATGTGTCCTCCCAGTGTACTTTAGCTAAAGCCTGGGATAAAGAAAGGCATAGAAATCCCCTCAGTTGAGGTTAAATCCTGTCATTTGAACCTTTCTCAGATTTCCAGCAGAACATCTGCAGTGCAAAGGGCAAAGCAAAACACTTTTCTCTACCAAAGTATTGAACAGGCAGGTGACTGTAGAGAATGTAATAAAAAAACTAAATATAATAAAAAAAATATGTAATAATAGATTTTTGTATTTTAAGATGACGTGTGCTAATATGCTTAGATGTACAAAGAGCTGCCATGAGGGTGCTATATGGGTATTGCTAATAGGGAGGTTGCTATTACTAGGATATTAAAGCTGTAAAGCCAAACATATTATATAATAGTCAGTCAGTCAGTCATAAATAAACAAATAAATACATTTATTATTATTATTATTATCATTTAAGAAAAATCTAAAGAACAAACATAGCATATATTGCATATATATTTTGACGAGTATCATATTTGATCAGGCTTTTGTGGCTCACAAACAGTATGATAGGAGAATATGAAGCCAATTTTTATGGACCCAAACTTAGCAAAAATATGCAGTTTGATGCAGCTGCTGATATTCATATGGACAAAAAGTAAGATGGATATCAACTGTCACTCCATATCTTCCAATAATATCAGCAATATGATATTTAAATGCTTAGTTTTATATTAAAAGCTCTGTAGTTTTAATTGTGGAAGGCTATACATACAGTATATATATATATATATATATATATATATGCCCACAATTAAAACTACAGAGCTTTTAATATAAAACTAGGCATTTAAATACACACACACACACACTCACTATACAAAACTCACATTTTAACATGATTTTTCTAAACAATTATGTATGGATAATCAAGTATACAACTTGCTTAAGTCAGTTTTCATATTGATGTAAATAACAATGTTAAGTTATTCTTATGTTTACATTATAAAAAGAGAAAGTGTAAAATGACCTCAAGGTGGACATTTTTACAATTATACTACTTGCTAAAAAGTAACTCTATCTCAAAAACTCAATCAGACAACAGAAGGCATGTAGTAGATTGTACACAGCAGGGTTTTAAGGGTTAAAAGGATTTTATAGGGTTAAAACAGCCCGTCCAATCCATGACCTCCCCTTTATGACCTCCTCATAGTTCAAACAGAAGGGACAGTACATTTTCTGATCTTTTAAGCTCATACCACACTGGAAAGTAACGCATGGACATTCAAGAGTCATGACCTGACATTTTTGATTGAAGGAAGGATTGACCCAAACCATTTCAGTTTGAACTTCAATCAGTCAACATTTGCTCTGATTAAAGTATCATGATAATGCAGAAAGGGATCCAGGCAGTCAGGACCATATGATGTGGCAATCCTGTGGGCAGATATTATACAACCATTTAACTTCCTGTCAGACAAGTGTAAGAAGTGGCCGTTGTGAAACCGGCTGGGCTCAACCACAGCTGCCGTGGGCTGCTTCCTGACTTTTTTCTACTTGTGTTTATATATGGGTCGGTGTGGGACGGTCTCACCTCCAGACTCACTTTCGACATCATTGCTCAGGCGGAGCATGACTGTAGCGGAAGGGAATGAGCGATGGTCTGTTGAAAACAGCGGACTCTGTGTCTCGTGTTGCCAGTCACTGGCATGTGCTTGGCTTGGGTTCTCCCTCCTGCCCCATAATTAGACAAGAGCGGATACTCTCTCAGTAGGAAGAGGTTAAGATGGTGTTTGCTTTATGGTTTGTGTGGAATTAGAGGGTCACAGGAAGTGACAGGAAGTGACAATACCCATATTAGCTAAAAGGAAAGGGAAGTGACAGAGAACTACACTACTGGTAAAAAGTTTGAAATTATGATTTATTTTAATTGTTTTATGTTTTTGAAAGACGTCTCTTCTGCTCACCATGGCTGCATTAATTTGATCAAAAATACAGTGAAAACTATTTAAAATAACTGTTCTCTAATATAAAATATTTTAAAATGCAATTTATTCCTGTGATGCAAAGCTGAATTTTCAGCATCATTACCCTATTCTTCAATGTCACATGATCCTTAAGAAATCACTCTAAAATGCTGATTTGTTATAAGTTATTATTGGTGTTTTATTAATAATAATGGTTCATATTATTGTCAGTTTCTGCTGAATACTGGAAACTGTAAATTTATTCAAGATTCTTTGATGAGTAAAAAAATAAAATGAAAATATTTATCATTATTTACTTTTTTGGAATTCGGAATCTTTTGTAACATTATATGTCTTTACATTTTGATCAACTTGATGCATCCTTGCTGAATAAAAGTTTTTTTTTTCTTTTTTTTCAGCAAGGATGCAAAACGTTCCTCTTCAGCAACTCGAGCTGTGTCTGGAGACGCTTTAGGGAACGCCTTCAGCGTAACTGGCTCTGAATACAAGTGAAATCTGTCCAAAGGATGGGCGAGACGCCATGGGCGAGGTGACGTAATGACCAGCTGGTATAGAAGCACGTGCGGTGAAACCGGCGTCAGCTTTTGTCATTCAGCAACCGCTACTCTGTGTGTGTCTGTCGATCTATGAGGTAAGTCTTATTTAGTGTTGTTTGTTTTACAGTCACTTGAAATAAACTCCACAATGTCTTTAAGTGCAGGGAACTAGCACTTGGGCAAGAGCAGATCGCCTTACAGGCTGTGTGTTCTTCACTGCTGGGGATGCACACAGTCCGTGTGTGGTCTGCTTGAGAGCAGAGCACGCAGAATCAGCTCTTGAGGGAGCTGACTGCCCACTTTGTGAGCATTTGTCACTGCGTATGCTTGCTCTTAGAGGGCTTTCTTTGAGGAGGGAGCTTTCACCAGCATTCCTCGTGGTACCGGCCCCGCTTTCGCCGAAAAGGATGGGGCGGCGGCTGCGCTCGTGGGGATTGCAGATGGATCAGGTGGAGGGAATGAAGACGGGCGATCCCCTATCTTCTTCCTTTCCATCAGATCCAGCGCCCGCTCTCTGGGTTCGGAAGCCCACACCGCGGTTTCTTCCCCCCAGAGAGAGAGGGCTTACTGTGAACGTGCAGCGTGCGTTGCCGAGGCGACGCATGCATCACGTCCTTCTCATTCATATTATGAATCCTTTTCATATCAAACTGTGTTTACTCGTCTGGTTGTTTTTCTGAGCTTAATTTTGAAGAATTAAATGATGTAAAAGATACATATATATGTGTATAGGAGCCTCTTGAAAAAAAAAGCATTCTCAAGTGAGAGCACGATGCTTTACCTCTCTTACCTCTGAGGTCAGCAGAGCAGGAGCAGCTGGAGCAGCCCCAACCGATGTTCCAGCTCCTCATTTAGGGTGCGTCACTTCTCGTACTCCCCAGATTGTTGGAGTCAGAGTGGCGCTCCTGGGCCATAGCTTTCTAGCAGAAGGCGGATCTGCGGACCGTCATTCTTGCTGGATAGTCTTCAGCTAAAACATCCTGCCGCCTATGGCCCAGGACTTCTGAGGGCTGGCCCCTCTGGGGAAGAACGGTGTACACCGCGGTACTCGGTGCCGTCTCTCCTCAGTGCCTTCAGGAGATCGGTCTGCCAACCCTGCCACGTTCGGTGTTCCAGGGTGCAGCGATCTCCAGCCAGCATATATCCCAGTTTCTTCCGCCCGGAAACGTAGTGGAACTGGGATGCTCGCCACCCCTTCGGGGGTCTCTGGATCAGCTAGTTCGGCCGTTCCCTGCAGGTGTGCTGTTCCTAGGCGCTCTGATTACACCAGAGGCAGTCTCGAGAGACTGGTTCCCTTAGTAGACTATTTCGCAGTGTGGAAACTACTGCCAAATGTGTCTCAGTGGGTCCTGAGCACTGTAGAGAGAGGCTACAGAATCCAGTTCGGTTCTCGTCTGCCTCAATTCAACAGGGGGAATTCCACTCTGGTGGGCCTCCGAGCAGGCTCTGGTAATGGAACAAGAGGTAGATAATGTGAGGCGTGGCCCGAGCACCTATCAGCGTCGCCCTGGCAACAGAGGAGAAACACCTGCTCCCAATCACCACGGGCTGATCGGTCCCAGCTGAGAGGACTTCACACACGGCTACAAAAGCCGTGTGGATGCACACATGGGTGAGCAATGTCTCCCGACGCAAGGAAACTAACAAGCCTATCTTCTGTCCCGCAGAGAGCTCGGAGTGACCGATCAGCCCGACACCTGTCGCACTGTCTCCCGAAGCACCGAGCACAGCAGCACGAGGAGGAACGCGACACTCTGCACGCCCCGCGGACACGGGAGTTGTCAGCACCTGCACCTTTTCTGTTTGAGCACAATAAATACACCATTTATTGCACTTTCGCCTGTCGTGTGATCCTTCAGCCCGCTACACTGGTGGAGAATGTGGGCAGATTGCTGAAGCATCGCCGACTTTCATAACAGCCCCAAGTAATTTTTTTTGTGTTTTTTCCCCCTCTTGCTCTTCACTCTGTTTCAGACGGGTATCGGCGGCCGCCGCTCCCCAGCCATGGAGGAACTGTTAAAGCATCTAACAGAAGTAAGCATTCGCCAGCAGCAAATAGTGGAGCACATGACCGCTCGCCAGGGAGAGACGGAGAGAGAGATCGCTGCCCGACCCCCGCGTACAAGCCACCCAACTTTTGCCGAAGATGACGGCACACGATGACATCGAGAACTATCTGAAGATGTTCGAGGCCATCGCGACGCGGGAGGCGTGGCCGCGGGAAGAATGGGCACGGCACGGGTACTGGCACCGCTTCTCACCGGAGAACCGCAGCAGGCGTATTTCTCACTTCCCACCTCCCTAATGGAGTCATATGATGAGTTGCGGAAGGAAATCCTGGCCCGCGTCGGCCTCTCCCCCATTTCGGCCGCCCAGCTGTTTCACACATGGGAATACAACAGCCGGTTGCCAGCCCGTGCCCAAGCTGCCGAACTATCGCGTCTCTCCCAACACTGGCTATTGACTGGGGATCCCAGCGCCGCCCAGGTCGCCGAACGAGTCATGGTGGACCGGTTCCTTCGAGCACTTCCCCGTCCTCTTCGGCAGGCGGCGGGTATGCGGAACCCGCAAACCATCGGGGAATTAGTGGAGGCCATCGAGCTGGCGGAGGCAACGCAACGCCGGGAGGCTGGGGAGCGAGCACCGCCTTTTCCCCGGAGGGTGTTTCCGGAGCGACGCACGCCGGAGGGCACCCAGCGCGCAGTTGGCAGGCCAGCGGTTCCCGGCGCCCAGGATGAGCCAATGCCCACAGATCCACCGCGCTCCCCGGACCGGGCCTGGCTGGCAGGTTGTACGGTACATCAAAGGCCACCCCCAGAGGGACCGCACGCCAGGGTAAAAATAAATGGCCGTCACTACCAGGCCCTCCTGGATTCCGGCAGTGCCATCAGCCTGATCCGCCCCACGGTGTTGCCACCGCCGACGAGGGCCAAAGTGCACATCCCCATCACCTGCGTCCACGGCGAAACCCGTCATGTGCCAGCCAGACAAGTCACCATCACAGCGGCCCCGGGCACCTGGCCAGTCGAAGTCGGCGTCGTTGACGATCTCCCCGTCCCCGTTCTTCTCAGACGAGACTGGCCAGGGTTCGACCGTCTGCTCGCCGCTGCTGCTCAGCCTGCCAGCCCAGCCGGGAACCGCCGTCGCAAGAAGCCGAGCCGAGGTCCCCGACGACGACCGGCCCTCGTGACAACCGACAGCGCCAGAGATGGTGAGTCCCTCCCTCAAACCGCTAACCTCTTCTATGATGTGTTCCAACAGGCTAGGAGGGAGGGAACCTTTGAGAAGGAGCAACTCGGGGACGATCGGCTCAAACACTGCTGGGCCCAAGTGAGGGTAATCGAAGGGGAAAACGCGCATCCGCCACCCCACCCAACGCCCCACTTTGTGGTCCAGAATGGCCTGCTATACTGTGTCGCCCAGCGGAGGGGGGAGGAAGTGAAATTATTGGTGGTACCTCGCTCCAAAGTGGCGACGATTATGGAGTTAGCCCACTCTCATCCGATGGCTGGCCACCTGGGGGCGCAGAACACCATCCAACGGATCAGAGACCGATTCCACTGGCTGGCTTGGATACCGACGTTAAAAGATTCTGCCAGGCGTGCCCGGTGTGCCAGCGGACGTCGCCACGGACCCCTCCCCCTACTCCGCTAATCCCGCTTCCTATAATCGAGGTGCCCTTCGAGCGGATAGGAATGGATTTAGTAGGGCCGCTGCCAAAGTCTGCCCGGGGACATGAACACATCCTCGTCATCGTGGACTATGCGACCCGCTACCCAGAAGCCATCCCTCTTCGCAAAGCCACCTCGAAGGCGGTTGCCCAGGAGCTCCTCCTGCTGTGTAGCCGGGTCGGCATCCCCAAAGAGATCCTGACCGACCAGGGCACCCCCTTCATGTCCCGGATGATGGCCGACCTCTGCCGCCTCCTCAATATCAAGCAGCTTCACACCACAGTATACCACCCGCAGACTGATGGGCTGGTAGAAAGATTCAACCAGACGTTGAAGCAGATGCTCCGTCGCGTGGCTGCTGAGGACCGTCGGGATTGGGACCGTATGCTTCCGTATGTCTTCTTTGGCATACGAGAGGTTTCCCAGGCCTCCACCGGTTTCACGCCCTTCGAGCTCCTATTTGGACGACAGCCCCGGGGGCTGCTCGACGTTGCCAAAGAGGCCTGGGAGCAGCAGCCCGCCGCCCATCGGTCCACCATTGAGCACGTCCGGGACATGAGGGAGAGGATCGACCGAGTCATGCCGCTCGTCAGGGAGCATCTCGGGAGGGCCCAAGAAGCGCAAAAACGCCATTACGACCGGGCGGCCCAACCACGGGAGTTCCAACCGGGGGACCACGTGCTGGTCCTAGTCCCCACCACAGCCTGTAAATTTCTCGCCCAGTCGCAAGGCCCGTACACGGTGACGGAACAGGTGGGGCCGGTCACCTACCGCGTCCGCCAACCCGGGAGGAGAAAAGAGGAACAAATCTACCACATCAACCTCCTCAAGCGCTGGGTCGGGACTGGGGCCCAGCTATCTGCACTGGCGACCACGAATCTCGTGGTTGTGGATATCAGCACCCACCTCTCGGCCGCCCAGAAGACGGAGCTCCAACATCTGGTCGGTCAGTTCTTGGATGTGTTCTCCCCACAGCCCGGGCGGACCAATGTTCTCGAATACGACGTGCACACACCGCCAGGGGTCGTCGTCAGGCAGCGCCCCTACCGAATTCCTGAGGCTCGGCGGCACGCCATCAAGGAGGAAATACAGGAGATGTTGAGGTTAGGAGTAATTGAGCCCTCTCGCAGCCCTTGGTCCAGCCCCATCGTGATGGTCCCGAAGCCGGATGGCACCCTCCGGTTTTGTAACGACTTCCGCCGGCTCAACGAGGTCTCCGAGTTTGACGGCTACCCCATGCCTCGGGTCGACGAGCTCCTGGACCGTCTGGGGAGGGCCCGGTTCATCTCTACGTTGGACCTCACAAAAGGGTATTGGCAAGTACCCCTTTCGTCCCAGGCCAAGCCGAAGACTGCCTTATCCACCCCCTCTGGGCACTGGCAATACCGGGTTCTCCCCTTCGGGCTGCACGGGGCGCCCGCGACGTTCCAGCGAATGATGGACATCCTGCTGCGACCACACCAGGAGTACGCGGCGGCCTATCTGGACGACGTCGTGGTGCACTCGGAGACCTGGAACGACCATCTTGAGCGGTTACGGAGGGTGCTGTTGGAGCTGCGACGGGCTGGGCTCACCGCCAACCCAAAAAAATGTCATCTCGCTCTGCCTGAAGTTAAGTACCTCGGGTATCAGGTGGGTCGTGGCCTGATCAGACCCCAGGAGATGAAAGTGGCAGCGATTCTCTCGGCCCCACGGCCTACCTCAAAAACTCAGGTACGAGCATTTTTGGGTTTGGCGGGCTACTATCACTGCTTTATTCCTAACTTCTCCTCCTTAGCAACCCCTTTGACAGACCTGACCAAGAAGGGGCGGCCGGAGAAGGTACCCTGGGGACCCGCCGAGGAAGAAGCCTTCCGGCTGATAAAGGCAGCGCTCACCTCGGAACCGGTGTTGTGTGCACCCGACTTTAACCGCCCCTTCTTGTTACAGACGGATGCCTCCAACACCGGGTTGGGAGCCGTTCTCTCCCAGGTACAGAACGGTGAGGAACACCCGGTGATGTTCATCAGCCGAAAGCTGTCCCCCACGGAACAACGCTACGCCGCAGTAGAGAAGGAAGCGTTGGCCGTCAAGTGGGCAGTCCTGGAGCTCAGGTATTACCTCCTCGGCAGAAAGTTTACCCTGGTCACTGACCATGCCCCGCTGCAGTGGATGTCCCGGGCCAAAGACACCAACGCCCGGGTAACTCGCTGGTTCCTGGCGCTTCAGGACTTCCGCTTTGACGTACGTCATCGGGCTGGGACCGCCAATGCCAACGCCGACGGACTCTCGCGGATGTGGCCAGCTTTCGCAGGTCTGTCAAAGCTTCCCCCTCCCTCAATCCCCATCTCTCCCCTACAAAAGCCGTGTGGATGCACACATGGGTGTAACTAACAAGCCTATCTTCTGTCCCGCAGAGAGCTCGGAGTGACCGATCAGCCCGACACCTCACGCACTGTCTCCCGAAGCACCGAGCACAGCAGCACGAGGAGGAACGCGACACTCTGCACGCCCCACGGACACGGGAGTTATCAGCACCTGCACCTTTTCTGTTTGAGCACAATAAATACACCCTCCGGGGCATTTATTGCACTTTCGCCTGTCGTGTGATCCTTCAGCCCGCTACACTACTCTCTTAAGGAAGGAGACCATCGAGGTGGTTCCTCCTCACGAAAGAGAATCCGGGTTCTACAGCCAGTACTTCATAGTTCCAAAGAAGGATGGAGGGTAGCGTCCCATTTTAGATCTGCGTCAGTTGAACCGCTCAGTCAGCAGACTGAAGTTCAAGATGCTTACACTCAAGCAGATCGTGTCTCAAATCAGGTCCGAGGACTGGTTTGTCGTGATCGATCTAAAAGATGCATATTTCCATGTCTCCATCGTTCCCACTCACAGGAAGTTCCTGAGGTTTGCTTTCGGGGGCAAAGCTTACCAGTATTGGGTTCTTCCCTTCGGCCTAGCACTCTCACCCCGCACTTTCACGAAGTGTGTGGATGCCGTGTTAGCTCCGCTGCGGCTATAGGGTGTCCACATACTCAATCATCATGATCACCATGTGTTGGTGCGCACCGACAACACAGCGGTGGTCTCTTATATCAACCACCAAGGAGGTCTGCGGTCGTGCCACCTGTACAGGCTGGCGCACCAGATCCTTGTGTGGTCCCAGGTCAAACTTCTCTCATTAAGAGCATTTTACATCCCTGGGCATCTTAATGTGGGAGCAGACATCCTGTCGAGACAGGGGCCGTGGCCCGGGGAATGGATGCTTCACACCGAGGTGGTGAAGCAGATCTGGAGAGTGTTTGGCCCGGCTCAGGTGGACCTCTTTGCCACTCAGGAGACAGTGCAATGTCCCCTCTGGTACTCTCTAGTTCATCCAGTTCCACTACGTCTGTACGCCTTCCCCCCGATTGCTCTGCTCCCCGGAGTTCTGGAGAGAGTGCGCCGGGACAGGGTCCGGCTGCTGCTAGTAGCCCCATTCTGGCCGGGCCGAGTGTGGTTCTCGGACCTGATTTCCCTCCTCGATAGCTCTCCATGGGAGATTCCCGTCAGGAAGGATCTCCTCTCACAGGCAGGAGGCACCCTTGTGCACCCCCGCCCGGAGTTATGGAGGCTGTGGGTGTGGCCCCTGAGGGGGCACGGATCATAGCTTCCGGTCTCTCAACCGAGGTTGTTGAGACCATCCTCCAATCCAGAGCGCCTTCAACGAGGAAACTGTACGCCCTGAAGTGGAGACTCTTCACTTCATGGTGCGGAGATCGCCAGCTCGACCCAGTTAACTGCCCAGTTGGTACAGTGCTTGAGTTCCTGCAGGCTCGACTTTCCGCAGGGTTAACCCACTCCACCTTGAAGGTCTTTGTGGCGGCAATTTCGGCCTACCACGCCTCTCTTGGTGGACAGTCAGTGGGTAGACACCCCCTAGTTACACGTTTCCTCCGTGGTGCACTGAGGCTAAGGCCTCCAGTACGGTCCCGGATTCCTCCTTGGGACCTGGCTGTGGTGTTGGATGCTCTCTGTAGGCCTCCCTTCAAGCCTATTGAGGAGATTCCGGATCGCCATCTCACCCTGAATACTGTGTTTCTTCGGGCGATTTGGAGTTGGGGATCTGCAGGCCCTGTCAGTGGCCCCTACTCACTTGGACTTGGCATCGCCAAACGCCTTTTGTACCCTTGTGCAGGGTACATCCCCAAAGTTCCTTCCGTCATGCCACAGCCTGTCGTACTGCAGGCCTTCAGTCCTCCTCCCTTTCGGGAGCCTGACCAGCAAAGTCTTAACTGTATGTGTCCAGTGCGAGCACTGGACGCATACGTCCACAGAGCTGCCCTGTGGTGAAGGGCGGACCAACTGCTGATTTGCTATGGTCCCCCTAAGAGAGGTCTTCCTGCTTCAAATCAGACCCTCAGTCGGTGGATTGTCGATGCCATTCTCATTGCCTATGAGTCCTCTGACCTCCGATCGCCGATGGGAGTCAAGGCTCATTCCACTAGGAGTGTCGTGACCTCCAAGGCCTTCCTCGCAGGTGTCCCAATACAGGACATCTGCAATGCTGCGGGATGGTCTACGAACTTGAACTTTGTCAGGCCCGCAAGGTGGACTTGCGGGCCACTCCAGGGTCATCCATCCTCTTGTCCTAGATGTGCTCCGCAGGGATACACACTGGGCAGGGATTGGTAAGTCTGGCAGCGTGGATATCTCGTTCCCCAAAGCATCTCCAGATGCAGCTCGAGTTCCTGAAGAGGAACGTCTTAGGTTACGTATGTAACCCCAGTTCCTCGAGGGAACGAGATGCTGCGTCTCGAGGCCACACTTCTGGCATCCCTGCCAGCGCTTGCTTCATTCTAGAAGCTGACGCCGGTTTCACCGCACATGCTTTTATACCAGCTGGTCATTACGTCACCTCACCCGTGGTGTCTCGCCCATCCTTTGGACAGATTTCACTTGTATTCAGAGCCAGGTACGCTGAAGGCGTTCCCCAAAGCGTCTCCAGATGCAGGGTCTCGTTCACTCGAGGAACTAGGCTTACATTCGTAACCTAAGACGTTTTTTTTGTTTCATTTTTTAAAATAAATCTCGCTTACCTCAAAATTTTGCATGGTGAAGTATCAAGGTTTTCACAAAAATAAAGCAGCACAAATGTTTTCAACATTGATGATAATAAGAAATGTTTTTGAGCACTGAAGACTGGAGTAATAATGCTGATAATTCAGCTTTGCATCACAGGAATAAATTACATGTTAAAATATATTCAAAAAGAAAATAGTTGTTTTAAATTGTATAATAACATTTCACAATATTACTGATTTTACAGAACTTTTGATCAAATAAATGCAGCCTTGGTAAGCATAAAAGTCTAAAAACATAAAACATTTTGAATTATACTATGCTTTTGACCTTTAGTGTAAATAATGTTGTAAAGCATATCTGGCATCCTTTTAGCTTGTGAGTTTTTAAATTCAAGGTTATTGTACAATAAGTTCAGAGCAGATAACCGGACAGTTCAGCTTTACATTGTGTCCTAATCAGGTGTGACAGGATGAAGAGACAAGCAATAAATCCTATCTCTTTCATTTAAGTTTTTGTCCTAACCATCTGTGACAAGCGACATGACAAGATGTGTAAGGGCCATTCACAGTGACATTGATTAAATCAATGCAGGTCACTAAGCCTCTGTACTGTTTCTAGTAGGTGTTCATACACTGATGTTTCAGGTGGTGGATCATGTGAAGTTCACTATTGTTATTCTCCATCGTGTTGCTGCACGGTTTTTATTAAAACTCTGCTCAACTTTGCAGATTGGCAAAGGCCACTGTCACTCATGTTGCCTCAAATGACCAACTGTCATTGAAAATAAATGACTTCCAGTCCTTTTGTTTCTGCATTTCACTGTCATCCATTCCTGTCATGGCTTGACAAAGTGAAACTTCAGTTGTCTAGAGATTCTTCCTCAGCTGTAATATGCATTATGTTGTTATTAGTTGTGGTGTGTGGTGAGTCATTAGCAATCCCAGACTAGGTAATTTTAAGCATTCAGTTATACAGGTCCTTTTCAAAAAATTGGCATATTGTGATAAAGTTCATTATTTTCTGTAATGTACTGATAAACATTAGACTTTCATATATTTTAGATTCATTACAACACAACTGAATTAGTTCAAGCCTTTTATTGTTTTAATATTGATGATTTTGGCATATAGCTCATGAAAACCCAAAATTCCTATCTCAAAAAATTAGCATATTTCATCCGACCAATAAAAGAAAAGTGTTTTTAATACAAAAAAAGTCAACCTTCAAATAATTATGTTCAGTTATGCACTCAATACTTGGTCGGGAATCCTTTTGCAGAAATGACTGCTTCAATGCGGCGTGGCATGGAGGCAATCAGCCTGTGGCACTGCTGAGGTGTTATGGAGGCCCAGGATGCTTCGATAGCGGCCTTAAGCTCATCCAGAGTGTTGGGTCTTGCGTCTCTCAACTTTCTCTTCACAATATCCCACAGATTCTCTATGGGGTTCAGGTCAGGAGAGTTGGCAGGCCAATTGAGCACAGTAATACCATGGTCAGTAAACCATTTACCAGTGGTTTTGGCACTGTGAGCAGGTGCCAGGTCGTGCTGAAAAATGAAATCTTCATCTCCATAAAGCTTTTCAGCAGATGGAAGCATGAAGTGCTCCAAAATCTCCTGATAGCTAGCTGCATTGACCCTGCCCTTGATAAAACACAGTGGACCAACACCAGCAGCTGACATGGCACCCCAGACCATCACTGACTGTGAGTACTTGACACTGGACTTCAGGCATTTTGGCATTTTCCTCTCCCCAGTCTTCCTCCAGACTCTGGCACCTTGATTTCCGAATGACAAGCAAAATTTGCTTTCATCCGAAAAAAGTACTTTGGACCACTGAGCAACAGTCCAGTGCTGCTTCTCTGTAGCCCAGGTCAGGCGCTTCTGCCGCTGTTTCTGGTTCAAAAGTGGCTTGACCTGGGGAATGCGGCACCTGTAGCCCATTTCCTGCACACGCCTGTACACGGTGGCTCTGGATGTTTCTACTCCAGACTCAGTCCACTGCTTCCGCAGGTCCCCCAAGGTCTGGAATCGGTCCTGCCACACTTTTTCCTTCCCACAGACTTCCCACTGAGGTGCCTTGATACAGCACTCTGGGAACAGCCTATTCGTTCAGAAATTTCTTTCTGTGTCTTACCCTCTTGCTTGAGGGTGTCAATGATGGCCTTCTGGACAGCAGTCAGGTCGGCAGTCTTACCCATGATTGCGGTTTTGAGTAATGAACCAGGCTGGGAGTTTTTAAAAGCCTCAGGAATCTTTTGCAGGTGTTTAGAGTTAATTAGTTGATTCAGATGATTAGGTTAATAGCTCGTTTAGAGAACATTTTCATGATATGCTAATTTTTTGAGATAGGAATTTTGGGTTTTCATGAGCTATATGCCAAAATCATCAATATTAAAACAATAAAAGGCTTGAACTACTTCAGTTGTGTTGTAATGAATCTAAAATATATGAAAGTCTAATGTTTATCAGTACATTACAGAAAATAATGAACTTTATTACAATATGCTAATCTTTTGAAAAGGACCTGTATAGTCATAACATTGTGAAAAGAGAAGTACACTTAAATATGCTGAATCTTAAAATTATACTTAGTCGTATTACTTCTACTTGCAAATAACATATTATTAATGAAATAAAAGGCCACTTAAGTTTACTTAAAGAGATTACAATTTCAGGATTATTACTTAACACACTTAAATATACCTTTAAAAAATTCACTTTTTAATAACATCAAATTAAAACGTTACTTTAAAATACATTAAAAATCATGTTACATAGAAATTACATTAAAGTATATTTTAGTTGACCACAAATCCTTGTCAGAACATTTAGCAGTATATTTTAACCATATTTCAAATGCAATACAATTATGAAATTACATATAAAGTGTACTTAAGTCCTACTTAAGTGGTTCAAAAAAAGCACTCGTTAAATGTAAATTATATTTCATTTGATTTTGATTAAAATGCAATTAAGTATATGTAGAAGAGATATTAAATCTTTCAAATTATGCCAACAAATCCACAGGGAAAATGAAAGAAAGAAAGAAAGAAAGAAAGAAAGAAAGAAAGAAAGAACGAAAGAACGAAAGAAAGAATTACAATATTAAGTTTAATAGTGAATATATTAAAACATTTCTGATGTGAGCACAAGTAGCATCCATGCAAATTTAAATAAAACATCCAAAGTTTTCTATTGAACACAGAACAGAGTGCCAAAATGACCATAAAATACCATAAACATAACAAAAACACCATAAAATGGTCCACACAACTTTTGCACATGTTTTGTGCAAGGAACAAACTGGAATATAAAAAAGAAATAAAAAATAAAAAATGGTATTACGGACCACTTTTGTTTCTTTCTCCTTCTTCTTCTTTTGAAGCTTAAAAGTCATACTCACTATAATGGTTATTGTATGGAAAGAGCTGTGTTAAAATTCTTCAGAAATTCTCCATCTGTTCAGTTTTGGGTGAACTATTTCTTTAATAATGATTGTGATGGGGACAGCTAGACGCAATCTAAAGCAAATTGCTGTAACATTCAGTGCTGCTTTATAAACATTAAATAAAGAAAGAAATCTATTTTGGACTTCAAATGCTTTCAAAACCGATTGGTCACAGTTGTCAGCAAGGGACGTAGTGTAGGGTGTAGTGTTGAATGTGTTAAAACTAATGCTTAACAAATGTGTAATCAAAGACAGACTGTAGACACCTGACATTCAGTCTTTTTGTAATAAATTATATATGCAGTTTATTACAAATCAGTGAATTTTTAATAGATCCCTATAGTCTTGAGGCCTCCAGCTAATTTTTTTTTTTGGTATCTCCTTAGTGAATCGATTAAATATGCATCTGTTTTAATATATCATTTAATGTTTAAAAAATTACCTGAACCAAAACTGTTTAAAATGAACTTTATCACATATTGATTTATCTTTTGCTGACACTGAGGTCATCTCTTTCTCTACCTATAAATCAATAAGTCTTTCGGTCTTTGCTGTTTGTGTGTGAGACTGATATTCTTCGTTGGCCTGATAGGTGGGAGTTAACCAACCAACCTAGACAATAGTTTTGTTTCATCCAATCTCTACAGACCTTCTTATTACAACAGCTGACTATAGGATGTCTTCTCACAAAAGAACATGTTCTGGTTTCCATTTCACCGAGGAGATTTGCACCCTCCCTTATCGGTCATCCTGGCAGCCTCTACTAGGTCATGATGGCCTGGTGACCACGTCCTGACCAGTCAGTAAACAACAAGCAGGATTAGTTGGTTCCTGTGGCTATAAGGTCACTTTTCAGTTAATACTGAGGGAGTTTTTTTTCCATAACAAAGCCAGAGCAGAACATTTGTGCATCTCAGAGCAACACTGCAGTGTTTCACTCCTAAATTATTAATTGAGTCAATAATTAAAAAAATCAATTTATAAAAAAACAAAAAACAATTTGCTTTATTTCCAATTTTGAATGAACTGTGTGAATGAATGATTCAATGAATCACTCATTAAGGAACTTGCCGCCACCTACTGGTGGTTTTAGTGTCATATTTATTTATCCGTGACAGACCTAAACAAGCTAGTGAAGGGAAGTTTGGATAATTTTACTGACTCGGACTTTTGAGTCTTGTTCAGCAAAATAAACAAATCTTTTTTCGAGTCATTTCGTTCATTTTAGCAAAATATAATTAAAATGTTACGTGCTACACATCTACTACTTATGAAAACATTGATCACACTACAAACAATACAAAACTATAATGGTATAAGAAACAGAAAAAAAAATATTCATTGTTTACCTGGATCTTTAGTCTATGATTAGCTCACCTCACATCTGACAAGTCTTCAGGTTTGAGTCGATCGTTCATCATATGACAGCCCTGTAAACTTAACCAATGCAGTCAGAGCTGGAAAGAGAATTGATTAGTTCATCTCTCGATTCTTCAGGTGTGTTCGACTTCATGCAGCGCCGTGCAGACTGATCGGT
The DNA here is from genome assembly GCF_936440315.1 of Barbus barbus. Classification (NCBI taxonomy): domain Eukaryota; kingdom Metazoa; phylum Chordata; class Actinopteri; order Cypriniformes; family Cyprinidae; genus Barbus; species Barbus barbus. Next base: position 11,631,885 of record NC_136732.1, on the reverse strand, counting down.
GGCTGACTTGAAGCAGTGCATGCCGGTTAGAAAATTTGTCCGACTTGAACCAGCGCCGAAGCCACGTCACTGTCACGTGTGGCATCAAAGTACTGCGAGAGCGATTCAAGAGCAGCTGGCTGACTCAGCTAGCGCAGTTTCTCCAGATCGACTGCAGGAGTGCTGATGACGATATAGCTGTTTCACGATTGGCCAAATTCACCACATGACAACAATGACGTGGGTTTCTAACATCTTCAATTCCAATACCGCTCACAAATCTTATTTTACTTGGAAAATATCACATTCATGTGAAAAAATGGACTAAAGCTAAGCCAAACTTTGAACAGTTTATAAAAGAGATTAAACAATACGGTACTACATTAGATACAATTAAGAACAAATAAGCCAGAAAGACCTACGAAGATTTTTGTTACTTTAAATTAATAGTAATTTTACCCCTGGCATGAATTGTTTCACTTTACTTATTCTTATGGATGTTTATTTGTTTTTGTACTGTTTGAGTTGTATATGCTTGTACAAAACTTTGTATAATTTTTGCATTAAAAACAAATACTGCTCACAAATCTGTTTTTAGAACAGTAAAGGCTTTTTTACTGTATAGTCGCAATGATATATTGAGTCACATTTAATAAAAAAAAACACTGATAAAAGCAAATAAGAGCTGATAAAATGTAAAAACTGTAATTTGAATGCAATGTAAGTCGCTTTGGATAAAAGCGTCTGCTAAATGCATAAATGTAAATGTAAATGTAAATATACCCCCACTTTATTGGTATTTAAATAGTATATGTTTATGATGAACTTCATTCTTGAACAGATGGCCCTGTATTAAGCAGTATATAAAAAGTGTTTCTGTTGCTCATGAAAACATTTCTGAAACGTCCGTGCATTTGACAAATATTGCATGATATTCACTTCATCTGTGATATGAGTATCCAAACACCGCGAGAGCCTCACTACTGGGAGCAGAAAGAGTCCGACTTCACGTCTCCGCTTTCAATTCCGCCCCCGGGCCCGACTGCAAGCGGTTACTCTCACCGATAGGTCTGTGCGGCGCTGCATGAAGTCGAACACACCTTTCAGGCTTGAGTTGTTCATTCATCACGTGACAGCCTCATAAGCTAAACCTATGCAGCCAGAGCCGGAAAGATACTTGATTAGTTCATCTCTCGAGTCTTTCGAATCGTTCGTTCTTTTCTCACGTGACGTGACAGTATTGGATAGAGAAATTAGTTAATTTACAACCTTCCTTACAAACGGCTGCATAGTTATTATTATAATCAAATACCAGCAAACAGGGCAATAGAGGCAAGGCAGAGACAGAGTCGAGAGTCAGGCAGAGAGTCGAGGCAGGCAGCGAGAATCAGAGTCCAATAAACAATCCGGGTCGGGGCAGGTAGCGAACAATCAGCAACGTAAACAGTCCAGGGTCCAGAGGTACAAATCAAACACGGGTAGTAAACGCTCAGTAGTGACAGCCGGGGCAAATCAAGACTTCGCAAGACTTGGGGCTGTCACGTGATGAACGAACGACTCAAACCTGAAGACTCGAGAGATGAACTAATCAATTCTCTTTCCGGCTCTGACTGCATAGGTTTAGCTTATGAGGCTGTCACGTGATGAACGAATGACTCAAACCCGAAGACTCGAAACTGGTGAACTAATTCAGTGCAAAATCTATAGGATGTTGCGCATGCGCGACTGAACGAATCCCTCCCCGAGACGACTCGTTCTTCCCGAGTCACATTAAAGATTCGTTCAAAAGGAACGAATTGTTCAAGAACAACCCATCACTAAAACCAACCATGGTACCAGCATAAAAACACACTAAGCAAAATATTGTTTAATTATCATCAGCAAAAAAAAACATAGTGTTTAGTAATTACGGTCATGATGTTCGTGTTGTTCTGTGAATTTCTTGTGCGAAAGATTTCCTCATGCAGATTTCACAACGTGAAATTCATCAGGTTGACCAACTGAAAGATACTTGGTTTGAAAGTTACTTCTGTAGTTCTTCTTCATACAACACCTTTATTGCCCACTAAATTTGGCTAATGAGAATGCATCCTAACTCTTTCAAATATTTTCAGAGCCATGGCCTCACACATGGACTGACACATATTTGTGACTTGTATCACTTCTTGTATTCTGAAAACTGGCAAAAAAAAAAAAAAAAAATCTGAAATGAAAAATGGTGAGAAAATGATTTGAATAAAAACATTTATTTTCCTTTTTTTCATTTCAAGGTATCACATTTTTTATTCATACTGACAGAATGATTGTACAGAGGAGAGTCTAATTGGAGCCCTTTAGTCAGAAAGGACAACGAGACACTTTTAGAGCTGGATTCTGCCCAATATGGCGCCCTGTGGGTAAAAGTACACTGACAGTCAAGTGTAACTCATTAACCACAAGGTCAAACTGGTTCAGAGGACCCTGATACAAGCACAGCCTGTATACATTACCCCTTTACAATGACACATTTGAGTTTCTTTTAAAGCTGTTGGGGATAGGCTTCACTTTTTATCACAAGTGGACAACAAAAACAACCTTGATATGGTTAAAATGGATTGTGAATATTTCTTCCCAGAGGCTAATATTTGGATTTTTAGAATATATACTTGTAGGAATAGATAATTATGCATGTAAATAAGTACAAATGGGTTCAATGGGTGATTGGTTCCCCATCCCCAACTTCTCTGTAAGTGTTTACTATGAGCGGCATCAAACAAACAATCAAAATTAATCAAGCAATAGTTATTTTAGAACTATTGCTTGACAATAGACAATAGACATGCAAAGTGTGCCATTTGTCCGTCCCCTCTTGTTTTCGTGTTTACCTCTAGGGAATGTCTCAGAGAAATAAGCATGTTAAATGGTAAAAGGCTCATTCAGGTTAATATTTCTTCATAATGCTTCAACTCTCTGCTGTGTTCAAATGCTCCAGCAGCTGTTGTTCCTGTTCAATCAGAGGGAATCTGTTGAGGTATTGGATAAACATGTGAGTGACAGCTTCAACGAGCCAAAAGTGAAGAGCCAAATCGAAAGTTAGAGGAAAGAACTGAAGCTTTGACATATTCATCAAAGTAGCAAAAGGAGGTTGAAAAGGTTGATATTGAAATATGGTAATGTTGAGGCGAGCTATTTCGGCTTTCAATATTTATGAAAAATGGGGAAAAATGAGGTTTGTTCTGTTTGATTCAGCATTCTGTTAGTGCACAATGACATGCGCCTCCTTTCTCGAAACACTCATCTCAAAGCTCACATCAAGATACACTGGAAAGTTTTAAAATCCTATGCATTTTCAGAGGCAAAATGCTTGATTTAGATTTTCAATTGCACATTATTCCATTATCAGACACATTCTGACTGATAAACACATTATAAATCTTTGTTAATCCTGATGCATTTGATGGTAAAAGGCTTTAGATGATGTCTTGTGTCCACGCTGAAGGTCCTTTAATGTTTGCCCTAAACTGTTCTAATAAACTGTAAAAAGGTCAAGTATAATTTAAGAAGGACGTCTTTGGGCTGGCTTATTAAAAGCTAATTGGTTCAGATTATCATGCTGTGAATATGGTTAATGGCCTTAATTGTGTTAAGAGCAAAGCCATTAATCCTGTTCCATATTCCCCAGCCTTCTAAATATACAAAGTTTTCTTTCTTAGTGCCCTTGCAACATGCTTAAAACAATGTAAATGTTTTTTAACATAACAACAACAACAACACACACTGACAAAGAAATGATCAGTCCATAATTTTAATGATAGGTTTATTTGAACAGTGAGAGACAGAACAACAACAACAACAAAAACAAAAACAAAAACAACAACAACAACAAAATCCAGAAAAACGCATTTAAAAAAAAGTTATAAATTGATTTGCATTTTATTGAGTCAAATAAGTATTTGACCCCTTCGCAAAACATGACTTAGTACGTGGTGGCAAAACCCTTGTTGGCAATCACAGAGGTCAGATGTTTTTTGTAGTTGGCCACCAGGTTTGCTCACATCTCAGGAGGGATTTTGTCCCACTCCTCTTTGCAGATCCTCTCCAAGTAATTAAGGTTTCAAGGCTGACGTTTGGCAACTCAAACCTTCAGCTCCCTCCACAGATTTTTGGGATTAAGGTCTGGAGACTGGCTAGGCCACTCCAGGACCTTAATGTGCTTCTTCTTCTTCTTGCCATTTCATTCTCGTGGAGAGTTTGGAATCTGATTGATTGATTGCTTCTGTGGACAGGTTGTCTTTTCTACAGGTAACAAACTGAGATTAGGAGCGCAACATACAAAATCAGCAGTGGATCAAATGATTTACCCCCACTGTTTATATATATATATATATATATATATATATATATATAAATAAATATATAATAATTTATTTATATAATGTTTATTTATATAATTATTAACATGTACACAAATTTTACTATTGAGATTTTATATATGTTATACATTTTTATAAACTGTATACAGAGAATGTATGTATGTGAAAATTATATATCGCTCTATAGCGATATCAGTGATTGACATGGAGAAAAAAAAAGTCATATACTGCATTTCCTTATGTGATCTCAAATTATGTACAGTATTGTGTTAAATAACATTGTGTGTTATAACATTGTTTGTAATTTCTGGAATAAAATAGCCAGATGTCTGAGTGTGGAAAAGTAGCAAATATAAATGATGAAGGCATTGTAAAAAGTTTTCAAGACTATTTTAATCTGGCCTTCATATGACAAAAAACAAACAAAAAACAAACAAACAAAAAGCAGACCTACTCCTGAGACATTAAAAAACATGGAAGCACTATTACATAAAATATAGGAAATGCAATTATTGAAATTATTGCGTAACTAAACTTTAATCACATGAGTTGTTTAAATGTTCTTCTTGATTTGGAAAAAAATGGTGGTGACGAATGAGTTCCAGCATGGGGAGATGGCAAAACTGTCCCAAAGAGGTGTTTGTTTTGCACTTAAAAACAGGTAGATAATTAGAATGAGTCACAGCGAGAGGTGCATGCTGGGATTCAGTGGAGTGAGAGTCCATGCTGGTGAAGAATGTGTCCATGCTGCTTGTGAGTCCTATTAGAGGCAGAAGAATCAAAGTATTGACTGCATGACTTGTGTTTCAAAAGAAAGAGCAAACAAGATTAGTGAAGCAGAGATATTTCCCACCACTACAGAGACTAGGCCTACAGGTGTGCATGCTGCACCACCATCAACTGCTTCTCCTGCCTGAACTTCTCAACAATGTCCATTACTTCACATCACATCACTTCTGCTCCCTTGTAAAAAAAGGAAGTACACTTTAGCATGACGTGTTTTAGTGTGCTAAGCAACATAGTCATCCACATACTCATTGCCAGTATATATATACAGTATATGTATATATATATATATATATATATATATATATAAACAGTGCAGTACACATGCACATTCAATACTATTAATAAGTGCACTTTTCTGTTTTCGTTTACAGAAATTTTCATTTTGTTCCAAACTTCTGTGAATTTTTCTTCTGTAGAGCACAAAAGAAGACATTTTGAAGAATGTTGGTAACATAACAGTTAATGGTAGTCATTGACTTCCATAGTGTAAATAAATAAATAAATGCTACTATGAAAGCTGCAGCTGTGAAACTATTCCTTTATGTGTTGAGCTCAATGCTCAACACAATACAGAATTATGTGAACTGAGAATTGTTTGTCGATTTTAGATTACAATTATCTTAATTAGTGACCATTAGCAGAACTAATGTGTTTCAAATCAGTCACTCAGGAGGTTTTAGTGTGCAGCTTTAGTGGATGTATACAGAAGGTAGTTCACTATGTTTTAAAACAAAACCAGTATTTTATTCCTTCCTCCATAGCACAGAAGAAAAATGACAATAACCCAAATCTGACTTCTGGTTTTGGTCCATCATACCCACTTGAGTGACACACACCCTGAGGCTCTGCAGTCACTGTTTAAACCACAAGGCTTGTTAGGCTGGTCTGGTTTGATGACTTTAGAGGAGTTTTGGAAACTTGTCAATTGGTCAGGCCAGAAAAAAAAACACACACACACACACAAAAAAAACTAAGACTGGGGGGAAAAAAAAGACCTTTAGGCTGGTCTACACTGGTTTAGCAGAGCTAAATAATGAACTGTTATCTATATAAATATATTTTAAAATTAAATTTATTCCTGTGATGCTAAGCTAAATTTTCAGCATTATTACTCCAGTATTCAGTGCCACTATTAATTAATTTTATTATTATTATTATTTTTCTTAAAAAAACATACGGGACCCACACTTTTGAATGGTAGTGTATATTTGTTAAGGAATTTTCAATATCTGTAAGCAGCCTTGGATGCTTATTAAGCTAAATTGTGTTTCCCCCTCTAACCGCCATGGCTGTAAGTATTGAATTCAGTACAAAAATATCTCTAGAATGGTTGCCATAGAGCCGGACTCATTGAATTGATGCAGGTATTATGCTGTGATGATATTGTTTGACTCGTTTCTATAGTTTCTGACATTACATTTCATTTACAAATTAAATAATTCAAATTAGGAACAGAGCATTACACGGTTTGTCTGTAATATTCTGATGAAAACCTTGCTTCATTTCTCTTCTGAAGAAATTAAATACATCTGAAATATGAATCTGGCCAGATGCATTGTGCGATGCCTTCTACAATTTACCCACATTAAATTAATTATGCATTTGAAGGTGTCATATAAGAAACTATTTAATCCAAAAAAAATAAAAAAATAATACTATATTATTAATAATAATAATGCTTTTTTTTTACTTCACAAAATTGAATTAAAAATATAAAATGATTTTTATAATTTTCAAGATGATAACTTGATGTCATATATAGAAGTCATATATATGTAATGGGATGGTTATTGAGGATTAATGCCTGCTGTTTTACATACTGTGTTTAAAAGTGTATAACATCCAGTAAGTATTAAGCTAATATTACATCCACATCACAGCTTGCTGATTTCCACTTGTTTGGAAGTGGATGGGAAATGTTGGGCCAGCGGGTTGCTTTTATACTCAATACTGTCAAAATGTAGTGTGTGTGAAATCCTGAAACGCTTTATGCCATACAAATTCCTCCACTATACACAAACACACAATGACGCTGATAACGGGGAAAAGTGATATTCAATATTGCTCAGCTTGCTGAAAATCTTATCGTTCATGAGAAACTGAAGATAAGCACTGCAGGAGCTGCTGGCTAATGCACTCTGGAGGTTTGAAAGTGGGAATAAACCGAACAGATATTTCTGAATATACCCCTAAGTCAAAGGATCATGTTATGTGCTACAGCAGAATATCTATATGATTATAGAGCTGCAAGATAGGGAGGATTTTATAACCGGTAAGGTGGATTAGTTGGCTACTGCTGTGACCTGTTAAATGCAATATACCTCTTCTACACAAAAATTAGGTTGTCTGTTTATCATTTGTCTCCATTGATATCTCTCAAATACTTGCTGAATCTCTCTGACAACACTGATGAAAGAGAAGTGAATCTTTTTCTCTGATGAAATAAAGATCTGACTGCCAGAACTTTGATTGACAGTCTTTCCCTTGTGAAAAACAAGTACACTTGTGCAAAACTTATGTAAATTTTATTATTTTAAAGAATATACTTAAGTGTGAACAGTATTAAGTGAGAAATGTATTATAGTTAAAATTTGGAGTACACAGAAAAAAAAAAAAACTTTTAAAATTCTCTCTTAGAAATTGCTAGTAAATGTCACAAATGACAACGAAATGGAAAAGTAAAATGCATAGAATTAAATGTGAAATTGTGAGGTAAAAAGATTGAAAATTTTATTGTAATATTAACTCCAATAATATTAGTTTTACTTACAATTTGGAAAAAAAAAATATTTTTTGGCCAACTTAAGTAGGACTTAAGAACATCTTTATATGTAATTTATTTACTCTATTGTTTTTTAAATATGGTTAAAGGAGTTATGATAAACTAAAATTCACTTTAATGTCACTTTTACTGAAATTCATACGCCAAGTATTTAAATATATTTTTAAATACAAGTATGTAATGATAAAGTTGAAATGTAGTACATTTTAAATATTTGTAGCTTTAAACATGATCTCCAAGTACAGTAGTTTGATGTGCACTACATGTGCAAATTCAGTACTATTAAGTGTACTTCCTTTTCACAAGGGTTATAGCCATTGAACTGTTGTCATGGGTGCTGTGACAGCATATTCAATTTTACTTTTTCTGCTGAAGTTCTTGGTGTCTATGTGACAAGGTGCATCTTTATTTTTTCTCCCTTGCTCTGCTTGCTGGAGGGCTGACTAGCTGGTAGAGGTGCTGTCACCGTTAATGTGTCACCCGCTGAACATATAACTTTATAATTTGACACAGAGATCAAACGTTTTTGGTTAGATTCAGTATTGGTTCTGCATGCCTGTGTCACGGTTTAGTTTCCTTTCAGTTCAGTTTTGACCTTATTTGGTAGTTCCTGTTCTGGTTTAGTTAATTAGTAATCATCGTTTAGTCCTGTCACCTGTTTTGTGTTAATTATCTCGTTTGCTCCTTTGTTCCCTGGTCTTTATAAGTCTTGAGTTCTCTAGTCTAGGTTGTCGTGACAAAGTTATGTTGGTTAGAATTATGTAAAAGTTTTGTTATCTGACGTTATTCTGAGCTTGTGTACTCGTGATTTGATTTGTATTATTAAAATATCTGTATTGTGTGAAACCCTCGCCTTCTTGCCTGCCTGGATCCTCTAACCGTAACAGCCTGATCTTGTGTATGATTTACAGGAGTCATTTGATGAATAGAAACATTTTTTTTTTCAAAAGTAAGTTCTGGCTGGCTTTAAAATAAACTCTGTAAACACAAGATTAATGAATTTCTCAGTTCTGTGTAATACCAATTTGCATTATGTACACAAACGGCTCCTACATCTCTTTTCTTTGCTATTAGCCTACCATTGAGGCTGATTCCACGCCTTTGTCTTTAAAGTTGTTTCCGTATCCCCAAGGCTTTTCTTATTTGGTGTGCATGCTTCTGTTGAAGCCCTGGGGAGAAAACTCAAGCTCACAGTGATCCTACATGCTGGGGCTGAAATTGTTGAGAAGCCAAAAATAGCCTCCCTTTGGGTTTGTGCTAGGAAGCGGCACTGCACAGCGCTGATTGTTCTACCCATATATCTCATATTATAAGGCAATGCATTTAAATGGCTTGCTTCTAATGTACCTATAAACTGATAATGACAGGTCTTATAAAGTGTAAATGACAAAAGCAAAGACCTTTCCTGCCTCGTTGTCGTACTGATAGAGTCCAAAGCAGAGGGTTTTAAAGGAGAATATTTGCATGGAGAAATAAGGGAGGAAAGCTAAGCCCAACTGCAATTAATTTACTCCAGATATGCTGTAGCATGGCACTCTCTCTTTCTTAGCAAGGGAAATAAATTTTACGTTTTTATATTTTAACCAATTTGATTTGTACTCATGGAGTTCGCTAGATTGGCTAAGCAGCTATGCTAAGTAATAAATCCATTCTTTTACTGTGGCACATTTTGCTAACCTTGTGCATTCATTATGCACATCTGATTATTAAGAAAACTCCACGGAACATTTTAGGCTGTGATGAATTAATGCTAAAATACAAATCTCTTCATGGTTCTGTGCAACACCCAAGGTTCAGCAGAGAGACCTTCTTTCTCATTTATTGTAAAGGTTTCTTAAGTTGACTAACCTATGTATTTCTTTGTGGTTAAAAAAGGCCTTGGAGTTAAATGATAGATTTATCAGATCATTGTAGTGCTTTTATATTAAAAAGTGGAAGTGACACCTAAAGTGTCAAAAGAACTTATGGTAACATAAGAAATTAAAATTATGTTCTAATGCAATCATGGGGACTTAAAAAAGTTTCTTCTGCATGTTTCAAATATTGCTTTTTTGTGTCATAAAAACTTTAGACTACGTTTACACTAGTGCGTTTTTGTTTTAAAATGCATTACTTTTGCTACCGGTACGCCTGTCATTTACACTACTCTGCCGTTTTTGACCCTCGAAAATGGAGACTTTCGAAAACGCTGCAGACCCCATTATAGTTTGAAAACTCTGGGCTTGCGTTTTAGTGTAAACAGACCAAGGGTCCCGTTTACACTAGTGCGTTTTCATTTGAAAACTGTGTTTTAATATGAAAACGATCCCCGTTTCTACTGCGTTTCAGAAACAATCTCCGTTTACACTACACAACCGAAAACGCAAGTCACAAGACCATTCATGCAGGTACAACCATAGTTTTGTATAGGTAGATCCCTATTATTTGGATGGCGGATGCGTCTGCGTGCTTGGAGCGGTCGAATGGGGAATCTACTCATACATATCTATGGGTACAATAATGCACATGATGTTGTATTTAAGGATACGCAGAGTGAATGTGGGCGGCCACGCCATCTTTTTCAAAAGTTTCTGTTTTGGTCTGTTTACACTGAAACGCAACCCTAGAGTTTTTAAACTAAAACAGGGTCTGCAGCGTTTTCAAAAGTCTCCATTTTCAACCTCAAAAACGCCGGAGTAGTGTAAACGATAGGCATAACCGTAGCAAAGCTTATGCATTTTAAAACGAAAACGCACTAGTGTAAATGGGGCCCAAAACAGAGACTTTTGAAAACAATGGCGTGGCTACCCATAGATATATATACATGGATGCCTCATTAGCGACTGTTTCTATGGGCCACGATACGTAAGCCATTCGCCATTTTTGGAATGGTCTGCGATCCCTCGAGTGCAAGTTGACTGTGTGCGTCTACAACAGCAAGTTGTTCGCATGTATATCTTTCAGTATTCATTGATTATTATGGTGAATGACGTCAAGTTGACGTTCCAAAATGGGGAATGCGTCAACGTATCTGGAGCGGTCAAATATGCCATCCATACATGGCTGCATCTTAAAGCTCTAAAATGCTGCCTTCAAATACATGATGCCTGTATTTGCAGGCATTTACGCCCTCCTAAACCAGGGGTGTCAAACTCAGTTCCTGGAGGGCCGCAGCTGTGCAGAGTTTAGTTCCAAACCTACTCCCACTCACATACCATGTAGTTTTCAAATAAGCCTTAATGACTTGATTAGCTGGATCAGGTGTGTTTAATTAGAGTTGCATCTAAACTGTGCAGGGCTATGGCCCTCCAGGAACTGAGTTTGACATTGCTGTACTAGACCATACAAATAACAAATTAATTATTATTTTTCCAAATCACTATTGTGAACGTAGCCATTAAAGGAAGGCTTTAAGACCAAGCGGAATCCTCTGCCGCCTCGCTCAACTTCACAGCGAGTGTAACTTGTGTTTTGATTTCTGCAAATGAGTTTGGGCGAATGCAGAGACGTGATTATTGATCATAAGCACAACATTCATGTCTTTCACTATTGTAAGTTAATGTTATTAAATAGAGAAAAAATAGCGTATTATTAAACTCGGACCTCATTATTGAAAAACAAATTCTAGCACCAAAAGCAGCCACACTCTATGTTCTCTTTCATTTAAAAAAAAAATATTTTCATGCATTCATAGGCTACATGGTTGCAATAAAAAATTTTGTTCAAATTTTTAAGTGCCATTGTTTTAAAATAATTTATTGACTGAGGTTCCATAGACTTTCAGTTGTGATTTCAAATGTTATTCAATGTTGCATGTAATTAATTTCACAGTATATCCACCTCCTAAATTATTACACCTATGTGCAGTTACAATTTTTAACACAATTTACCACAGCTGCTTAACATGGCACTGTCTGGAGGTACCTTCTTCTGATTGAACTTTGAAGGCAGTATCCTTCACTTTGATATCCCACAATTCTGTGTTCCATTCCGTGACGTTTGAGCTAAAAAATAAAGATAGTGTCTGAAAGTTGTGTTTGGTGGTAAATTTGTATAAATGTATATTTTTGACTAAGTTTTTGCACTTTTTATGTTATTTCTATCAATAAATCAGTATTATAGTAAATAAATATTTGTTTAGCTATCACAAAAACTCATTCTATTTTGTTGTAGATCATTAAACTGTTACGCTGCCTCAGAAACCTGTCCGAAATCATTTTCATAAGGTGTCTTCGTGCAAAAACACAATTTTAAAAGGAAAATGCATTAGTGTAAACAGGGCCTTAATGTCATTAAAGTTCTAAATCTTCTCCAATAACTCGATAGTAACATTCTCCTATGGTGTTATAGAACATTTAAAAAGATAATGGCATCACAGGAACTCTCCATCATACGAAGAGCTCTGAAGGCATTATACAAATTTATTATGGTTCTCCAATAAAATAAGAACTTCTTCTGGGTTTCCAATGACATCATACAACTTATGCCATTTTTTTTTTACTATGGTGTTACTGGAACTAGGTGTCATGGGAAAATGGTTCTCCAGTTATCCCATTGTTAAAAACATCCCCGCTCACATCATATAGGAACTCTAAAAGATTCTCCACTAAAGGTTTCAACTTTCAGTTGTCTCGTGGGATGTTTTCCAATGGCATTAGGCTAATACATTTTGGAAGCTGTGTTTTTAGAGTAATGGTGCACTTCAACAATAAAAGCACATACTTAGATCCTCACAGAGTACAAAGAGCATGATCTACAGGCCTTTCAGGTGTGGAAGAGTGACGTTCCGTGAGGTCTCCTGTTCCGCTTTAAGTCAAACTCATTCACAGATAAAACAACATTATCAGTTTCACAGTACAAATGCAATAAATATTTGAAGGAAACCGAACTATGTCTCTGTAAGCAGTGAGGTGATGGAGACGAGAGACTCCATGTGGAATTATTACTGCATGATACTAATTAATTTGTCAGGATTTTGTGCTTGCTCAGCACTTGTGAATGTTGCAGTGCTGTACATTTAAACACTACTGTGAGTGTCAAAGCTAAAAGTGCTGAATTTGAGTATCTGAACACTGACAGATGTCAAGGGGCTCTTTTCACATTCAATAATCCCCGCTGACCCCTTGGATCACAGTTTGACAGGAAGCATGTTTGCTGTGTGTACATTATATCAGGATGCCCAGTTGACTTTTTGCCACTCCTGTCAATAATGGCAACTGTATTAAAAATGCAAAATACAAAACTTTAGATGTCACAAACATTATCAAAACATACTATCATTTGTACAATTAGATTTAAAGAATGTATCATGCAGTAGTTTCTGTCCAACTGCCAAATCCAATTTTTCACATCATTGGCGCTTTGTGAGTGTTCATTTTGGACCCTGTCTATGTACATTTTACCTGGTGTGGTGGAGATGTGCTGTTTTTTAAATGTAGGCGTGTCATGCATGTGTGTCTGTATGTTTTTCTGTTTATGTTCCTGGTCACTCTGAGGTCTGAGGTTCAGGACAGGAATGCAGACGAGTGGGTGTGAGCGGTCAGCTGTGGCAACTTGTGGATTTCCCCTCCTTCGGTTCATCTAAACCTCTGCCTTAAGAAAAACCACTTGCCTTTACTTTCCTTGGCATCTGTCCACCACAGGCTGCCAGGGGGAAAAAAAGCAGCTTTCAGAAAGAGGTTTTGGAACGGTATGATATTTACCACAGCTGGTGAAAGTGCGACATCGGTTCTAACGTCAATGGGAGGTGCAAGGAAATGCCCCCTTGGCTGTAAGGTTGACTGTTCTGTTGTCTTTGTAGATGAGATGGGGAATATGGAGGCATGGGGAGTGATAGCAGTGGAGGCAGCAGCTTTTCTCTTAATTACACTGGGGGCTGTTGATTGATGCGACTCACCCCTGCAAGCTGCCATTTCCACCCTACGTCTGGTTCCGCCTCGTGACTTGGATGGGGTCAGTTCCAACCCCGAGGAGCCCAGCTGGAGAGTACAGAGTTATAGTAGCGACAAATGTCACTGTGAAGAGAGGTGATGTGCAGGAGCAAATTTAAATGTTGAGGAAAGAGAAAGGAAGAAAAGAGAGTGTCCAGAGCTCATATGAATGAAAACAACTCAGAGGTAAATGTTATTGCTTTGAGGTTTCTCCTTCATAGCTCAAAAGACTTAATGGTTAGGTTTCATTAGAGTAGCAACTGTCTCTGATGTTTCTGAATTGAAATAGACACAAATTGGTCATGCTCACACAATATGATTATTGTGTTCTAAAATTAATGCCCAGATCTGTCAAGAAAGGGTGTTTCATTAACAAGGTTCGGGAGGAGCACAATACGATAATCTGTCTGGCCCAGGTGGAGCTCGTCAGCTAATCACCTTAACAAGCAAAACACGTGTATATATATAAACAGCCAACTCACCTCTGTTCTATGACAGTTTTCCAGCATCCTGCCTCCACCCCAACTCCTCACTCTTAATCTAATTTCATCCCATTCTTGGGAAGGGAGGGAGTTCTCTGGGTTCGGGCTCTATCCCAACCTTGGAGCCCTCCCTCTGGACAGCATGCCAAATATGCTTACTAATTGCGCAATCATATTGCAGGTACATCTAAAAAAATTAAAATATCGTGAAAAAGGTTAATATTTTTCGTCACTCATTTCAGAAAGTGAAACCCATATATTATATAGATTCATTGCACAGAGTGAAATATTTCAAGCCTTTATTTCTTGAAATTTTCATGATTATGGCTTACAGATAATGAAAACCCAAAATTCAGTCTCAGAAAATTTGAATATTACATAAGATCAATAAAAAAAAGGATATTTTAAACAGAAATTTCAAGTTTCTGAAAAGTATGTTAATTTCTATGCACTCAGTACTTGGTTGGGCCTCCTTTTGCATAAATTACTGCAATGCGACGGGGCATGGAGGCAATCAGCCTGTGGCACTGCTCAGGTGTAATGGAAGCCCAGGTTGCTTTGATAGCGGCCTTCAGGTCATCTGCATTGTTGGGTCTGGTGTCTCTCATCTTCCTCTTGATAATACCCCATAGATTCTCTATGGGGTTCATGTCAGACGAGTTTGCTGGCCAATCAAGCATAGTAACACCATGGTCATTGAACCAGCTTTTGGTACCTTTGGCAGTGTTGGCAGGTGCCAAGTCCTGCTGGAAAATTAAATCAGCATCTCCATAAAGCTTGTCAGCAGAAGGAAGCATGAAGTGCTCTAAAATTTCCTGGTAGATGGCTGCATTGACTGGACTTCAGAAAACACAGTGCACCAACACCAGCAGATGACATGCAGTGTTGGGGAAAGTTACTTTTAAAAGTAATGCATTACAATATTGCGTTACTCCCTAAAAAAGTAACTAATTACGTTACTTAGCTACTTTTTATGGAAAGTAATGCGTTATGTTACTTTTGCGTTACTTTTTAAATATGAGCAGGGCTTGATTGTTTTTAATACAAGAAATGACATTAATACAAATGTAAAAGCCCTGTATCTTGTGAAGGAAAAGTAAATTCACGTCTGTAAAGTAAAACTCAGGATAAGAAGGTTTAACACTCTTCGGCAATAAAAAACAACGAAGTATAATTGTTAGTTTATCTAAAGTCATTTTTGCTTATTAGTATGGTTGAACTGGATCATCAAAGGTCAGCAGCAAAGACATTGGTTAATAAAATGGGATTAGATACATTTGTGTTGTTTAACATATTTAATTATTGCAGTTTGCGTCATATTCTGAGTTTGCATTTCACTGTTTTAATTCATTTTGATGAATACTAAATCGGTTTTTTTGCGAGTGGGATGAATTCATGCACATTCACATTTAGATCTATAGTAACAGCATGCTCACACAGCGCACTGTCAGTCAATAAATGGGGGAAAAGTAACCGGCGTTACTTTTTGAAAAAGTAACTCAGATATTTTCTTGTAAATTAAAAAGTAATGCATTACTTTACTAGTTACTTGAAAAAAGTAATACTATTACGTAACTCGCGTTACTTGTAATGCGTTACCCCCAACACTGATGACATGGCAGCCCAAATCATCACTGACTGTGGAAAATTCACAATGGACTTCAAGCAACATGGATTCTGTGCCTCTCCCACTCTTCCTCTGGGACCTTGATTTCCAAATGAAATGCAAAATTTACTTTTATCTGAAAAGAGGACTTTGGACCACTGAGCAACAGTCCAGTTCTTTTTCTCCTTAGCCCAGGTAAGATGCTTCTGACGTTGTCTCTGGTTCAGAAGTGGCTTGGTAGCCCTTTTCCTGAAGAAGTCTGAGCGTGGTGACTCTTGATGCACTGACTCCAGCTTCAGTCCACTCCTTGTGAAGCTCTCCCAAGTGTTCGGCTTTGCTTGACAGTGTTCTCAAGCTTGCGGTCATCCCTGTTGCTTGTGCACCTTTTCCTACCCAAATTCGTCCTTCCAGTCAACTGGAAGGAAGAATACAGCACTCTGTAAACAGCCACACCTTTCAGTAATGACCCTCTGTGACTTACCCTCTTTGTGGAGGGCGTCAATGTTCGTCTTCTGGATCATTGCCAAGTCAGCAGCCTTCCCCATTATTGTGGTTTCAAAGAACAAGAGATACCCGGAATTTATACTGATTTTTGAATTTCATGAGCTGTAAGCTCTAATCATCAAAATTAAAACAAAAAAAACTTTTGAAATGTTTTACTTTACATGTAATGAATTTAAAATATATGAAAGTTTCACTTTTTGAAATAAGTTACAAGAAAAAATGAACTTTTTCACGATATTCAAATTTTTTGAGATGCGCCTGTATATGCTAGTGTAAACTCCTGAAACTCTAGATGGTGAAGGCTGATGGATTGTTAACGCAAACTGATGATATTCACAGTGTTAAACTACTTGGCACAAGCTGATTGGTTCATGTTGCATGCAGATCCATATGAGCTTACTGCTTTACATTTAAATGGCTGGATAGCATCCACTAGAGAATTTCACAGCGCGCTTTCAGAATTCCTCTGAAACCCTCCACCTCCCTAGCTCCACCTGTATAGATCTGCTATGGGATATTATACATGCTTCTTGTGCAGCAGCAGTATGTCTTCAATACTTACAGCACTGTATTGGCAAATGTATTTGCAATAGCAAGTTCCTGTACTTGATTTGCAGCTGCAATAATCTACGACAACAGCAATAACTATCAGCTGCAGTGTAGCAGATCTATTCCGGGGAGACCAAAAACATTAACATGGTCATATCCATTATCATGCTAAAATCTTCCGCAGAGTTGTCATGATAGAATTGTTCATATCATAGCGCAGGGTATTTAGTATAAGTAGAAAATGATGCAAAATGAGTTAACGAGCTGAAATATCTGACCTTTGATTACAGACTTTGGAATTTGAGCACAGTTTGAGACGTTGTTGAGATCTTGTTCAAAACCCTAAAGGAGACAAATACAAATATATACATAATTGTTTTTTTTTTCCACAGAAAAATTGTCTGCTTTCCGTGGTTCTTCCCAAGCTCGTTTCTAGAGCCTCCACAACACTGCACATTTGTCTCCCTAATCAAACACACCTGACTCATCAGTTCATTAGAGACTCTAAATCCTGAAATTGTTGTTTCACACAAATGACACATTCAAAATGTGCAGTGTTGGGGGGCTCCAGGAACAGAGTTGGGAACCATTGCTCCATTTAACCTGATTGTTATCTTAGGCGAAGATATTCAATCCTGCTCCTGGAGAGACAACATCCTGGAGAGTTTATTCCAACCTGCCCCAACACACTTGTCTGAAAGTTTCTTGTCATCCTGAAGACCTTGATTAACTGGTTCAGGTGTGTTTACCTGATGAGGCTACACACTGCAAAACAGTGGCTGCATCCAAAAACTGAAAAATGCTGCTTTCGGAGGATGCATGTTAGCTTCACTTTTTGTTTCCTACTGAGATGCCTTCATCTGATCAATTTTTGAAAGCTGCATAGATGTAGCCTTTGCTGTCTTTGATGTCCCAAAATCCTATGCATTCCACTGATGGTTGAGCTAAAAAATAAAGATGGCATCTGAAAGTTGCGTTTGGTGGTCAGTTTGTTTGTAAATGTATGTTTCTGGCCAACTTTTTGCACTTTTGATGTTATTTCTAGCGAGGAATCAGTATTCTAGTAATTAATTAAATATTTGTTTTGTTTTCACCAGAGCTTGCTCTATTTTGTTGTAGATCATTAAACTGTTACGCTGCCTCAGAATCCTGTCCGAAAGTTTCGTGAGGTGTCTTCGGCTGCAAATGCTGTCTGCAGTGACGGTCCAGGAGCAGAACTGGACACCCATGTGGTTCACCTACTTATACTATGTCCTAAATGTTTGTACTCTTTTGTGTAGAAAAGCACATAGTACTTTTGAGTGTGTAACAGGAGAGTGGGACATACTGGTGAAATAAATATTTTCATTTGGGATACTTTGGGATATTAAGGATGATTAGTAGTCAAATTGGGACTCAACACCTGTCTAGGGCAGGGGTTTCCAATCCCACTGCAGGACAGCCTTCCAGCAGAGTTGGACTCTAGCTCTAATTAAACACACCTGAACCAGCTAACCAAGGTCTTCAGAATTACTAGAAACGGATAAGCAGGTGTGTTGGAGCTAAACTCTGCAGTAAAGTGGCCCTCCAAGAGCAAGATTGGACACCTCTGGTCAAAGGGAAAGCTGGTTATCACTTGAACATGAGCCAGGGAATGTCACCCAAAGAGGCATTATTTTATTTTCACGTTATTTGTTCATTGTTATTATAAGCCTTTTTAGTTATTTTATGATTTAATTGTCACAAGGCTGTGTTTTCAATCCCTTTTCCTGGAGACACACCAAAAGTACACATTTTGAATGTCTCCTATATCTGACCCATTCACTTCAGGACTTGGAGTCTCTACTAATGAGCTGATCAGTTCAGGTGTGTTTAATTATGAAGAGTTTGAAAATGTGTACTGTCAAAATGCCTCCAACAGGGTTGGGAAACACAAATCTCAACAGTAGCTATGTTTCCATCACCCTGTTTTAATAAACATTTTGAAATGCCAAATTTTGCAAGTAAGGCTTGCTGCAGTCCACAAGATCCAGGGGGCGTGGTTGGATCCACATCTAGGGGGTGGAGATTGGTAGGTTTAGGGGTGGAGATGGTTGGGTTTAGGGATCAGGGGGTGGAGATGTTTAGGTTTAGGTATATGTAAGGTGGGAGGAGTTGGATCTGGATCCAACCACGCCCCCTGGATCTTATGAGCTGCAGCGAGACGCTCCTCAAATTTTGGGGAAAAAATCCCTTAATTCGCAAAAAAGTTTTATGCTTGCTTGAGGTTGTTTTTGACTTGTGAGATAAAACAAGTATTATTCAACTTTTTAACTTAATGTGTTGGTCCTCATGAGACAGCTCTCATGAGGCCACTTTGTGAGAGAATACATTCTTTTCAACAGTAAAAAAAGTGTTACTGCACCTTTAAGAGATATCTAAGTGTGTTTCATCTGTACCTAACCTTTCTTGACTGTCAAATATCCTGAGACTTTTTTCAACAAAATGCATGGATAAAAACTCATCCATCCCTAACATAAGCCTCCTTCAGATCTCTTTGATGTCATACATGTAACTCCAACCGAGAGAATAACGAATGAATTGAATGAACTGCCAAAAGTTGTGTTTACAGACTACAGAAAATTGTCAGAGGGGGATGGGTTGGGTAATTTGCAGGGATTTTTCTGTCATTCATCAAGTTCATAACTCTGGCCATGTTGGCACAATCTGTCCGTGATGAGGATCTAAATGGGTCTATAACTCATTTATACAGCATGACGATGTGCAACAAAAACAGATCCAGATGCGTGATAAATGGGCGAATCTCCCTTTACTTGTATGTAGAAGAGGGAAATGGGAGGTCTCAAGTGAAAATTGCAGGAAATACATTTCGTAGCTGAGGCTACAAGATGTACCCATTGTGGCTGAGAGAGTCTCATCTGATATCCTTATCACATTGGACAGTAATTTAGAAGAGTGTTTGTGTGCATAAGCCATAGTGATTGGAATAATGGTGAAATTTGATAAAACTATCGGCCCATGAAATTTTATCGCTCACATTTGATGTTGATTTTTATGGTTTTAAGTGACTTTGCAGAGGAGCTAAAATTGTGCATACCATTCTTAAATGTCTAATGTCCATGACAATGTGCCTTTTTGGAGTATAAAAGCATATGAAGTATGTTAAACAAAGTTTTGCCCAAAGGAAATCAAGATCAATCTCTTTTTTTTTCAGTGTAAAAACCATATCTTAAAAATACTCCACATGACTCATGCTCTAACATTGGGGAAAATAATAGTTTTGTTTGTGAAAAAATCATTTAAATAACTTTTGTGTACTGGATAAACTGATTCATTTAAAAGACCTGACTTCAAAGAATGACTCATTCACGTTGGACCTTCAAACTTCTATTCAAATTAACTAATAAGTCAAAAACAACAAATTATGATCGTATGGATTCAGAAGTCATTAAATATTAATTATGCCATTTTAAATGGTCTTTTTGTCATTTTCGAGTGTGATAGCCTCTCTTATTCATATAAACGGAATATTTGTCAGGATATTCTTTAATAGAATCAAAGTTTGCGGGGGGTTTGGAGTGAACCATTCCTAGACTTAATATAAAAAATTTGGAATGAACTGTGGCATATTTTCATCAGTGGTTGTAATTTAACCAACGCAGTCTGGGAAAATGTCTCTTTATTACCAAATGGTTTCTCTTTACATAATGGCTTTGTTCTTCGGCTGTGAAGATCTCAGTGCCTGTGTCTGTGAGACTGACAGTGGGGAGAATTAAATATATGTTCTGGAGGCCGCTGTCAAGTTCCATTGTGTTCCCAAGCCGCTAATCCATTCATATCATTCTGCTGGGGACATAATTGGACGTTACAAATGTGACTTATCCATGGCTGGATGCGTGAGTATTGACCGTTGTTGGTGTTACTCTCATGACTAAATGTCAGCTGCTATCATTGTCTGATGCCTGAGCCCCAGGGTCTCGTGATCTTAAGTGGCTCTCACAGAGCTGAAAGCCCCATCCTCATATGTTTTTACCTATCAAGTCAAGGTCAAAGCTGTATTTTTTGCCGATGTGGGGTAATGCATTTTTTATTTTATAGGGACTTTTGTCAAATCCATTATGTGAAGCCAAATATCCAAATGGACTGTTCTGTTGAAGCTTTCCACCAGATTTAGGGATTCTGTGTCCAAACTGGATTATTAAAGGATTAGTGTTTTCAGAAATTCTAATTCTGTCATTGTTTGCTCACCCTTGTGTTGTTTTAAAACCCACAAAAGGAGAGTATTTGAAGACTGTTTTCCATGGTCTTTTCAACGAAGTCACAAGGTTCAAAAGGATGGGAAAAAACTATAAACGTTTCATAAAACTTGCATATGACTCATGCACTACACTCTAAAACATTAGAATGTATTTGATATCTTTGTTTGACAGACTGAAATGTAAATTGTTATTCACTGATCTTGCCCTCCAGTTAACAGCTGCAACTGGATGAGAGTTGTAACAAAAACCCAGTATCTGAATTAATAAGACAATTTCTTAGAAAGTCAAAAGGTAATGTCATGAAAGGCGGCAGAGGAAACGTACTGTATGCAGCTATTTGGCATAGTTCATCCAAACCCATCCAACTATTTGACAAAGATTTTTTCTAGATTTTCTTCTAGAAGAAATAAATCTTTAAAACTTTAATTGAAAACACAAAAAACAAACAAACAAAACGAAATGTATTGAATATGTACACGTGTATAAACAAAACAAAACAAAACTAAAACTGAAACCATAAAATACTTATTTTGTTAGATGAAAATAAAACACACACACACACACACACACACACACAATTTATATTCACAGTTTCACATTTAAAAGTTTTATTTAGTTTAACTTGAAATAAAAAATAAGTAAAACATAAAAAAATTGAATTGCTGAAAACTATAAAATTAAATAAAAATGAAAAATGATATAGACATATTACAAAAAAAACCCATTATTGCTAAAACTAACAAAAATTTCTGAAACAGAAAAAATTCAATAAAAAGTAATAGTTCTAAATTATTATTAGTAAATTATTCATAAAATAAAAGGCCAATTTAGTGTACTTAAATAGAATTGCATGGCATTGCAAACACACTTAAATATACTTAAAAAAAGAAGTACATTGTAAATCATTTTTGATCATTTTTTTTGTTATGCTTTAAATGCCCTTATTTTGATTTTTTAAAAGTTTGTGAGTGTACTTTTTACAAGTGCTGTATGCTTTGGTTCATATCAAGCTGAAAAACCGAAAGACGTCATGTCGAATATCTCATAATGCGAAGGCAGATTTTATATAGTTTCATATACTGAAACGGTATTTTACAAACTCTCATGCATTGCAGTTCATGTTAAATCTAAGTGCTATAAGTTATAATCAGTACTAAAATGAGATGCTTTCAAGCAATCCCTTCGGACAGAATGAAGTGACATATGCTGACCACACAATACCAGTTAAATACGTTTCCACTTTCCTCTCATTTTCAAACCTAATCTCTCCTTAAGAGCGCATAGGTAATTGATTTCATTTGTGCAACACAAGCTAATATTCCATCACTGCTAGCCTTGACCTTTGGAGTGTGAACACTTAGCTGCGCTAATTCCAGCGCCATTAGAGAGGCATTCTCTTCTGAAACCGCCTTCTGCCACAAGGCAATAATGGGCTATCTGCTTAGCCTGTTAAATGAGGTGTAAAATGAAATGGCACATGATTTGTTTTTCATACTTAAAGCTATTTCTTAAGCAGCAGACAGCCATGTTTGCTAAATGAATCAACATTAACTTGGTTCTACAGTCATTGCTTCACTGATTCAGTTTCACAAAATAAGTTTAGATTAAATATATGGATTTAAAAATGTAGATGATAGCAGGGCTTTTATTTATTAATTTAAACTTATCTATTAAAATAAATAAATAAATAAATAAATAAATTATCTATCCATACAATTCATACAAAAGTATTTAAATTTCACACATTGCCCAATGTTGCATGTTCAAAATATTGTGAAGCTGTTGTTTGATTTCAGACTTGTTCAATGGAATCTATGTAATCTATATATATTTATATAAGCATATAATATAGTTGTTTCCATATTTATTGCAGACTATAAAGTCAGATATGTCAGGGTGAAACTGTCATGATATAATAAAAGAAAGAGAAAGTGGCAATAAAAGAATGTGTGAGAGAGAAAATATTAATTAGTTTAGCACTATTTTTTTCTATTATTTCTTAGACAACAATAATAATAATAATATTTTAACAAAGCTGCTTTACTGTGTATTTTAAAAAAACATATCCATCAAATCAATGCCATGCATGTGGTGTGACTTCTGAAAAACAGAATGACATTTATGAATAATTCATAAAATTTAATTATAGTATTTATAAATAAATAAATAAATAATTGTTAATAACAAATAATTTTGTTTTTGAAAATAATGATGAAGATGTGCACATTTAAATGTACTGATGGAAGAAAAAATAAAGCTATTAAATCATTAAATTGAAACATTTCTGTGAAAATTATATATATAAAAAAATCAAAGCAAACATGAAAACAAGAAGCACATTTCTCAGAATTGGCACATTATTTAAACTAGATTTTTGCTTTTCTTTATCATAGACACTCTTGTATGTCATTGACCTATTTTAACGGACAACTGATTATGGATTATTTTTTACTGCAAGGCCATTGCATAACTTACAAAGATGTTATGTTCCCATAATGATGGTATAGCTTTGTAGAATTTAATGCATGCTTTTGACAGACTGATTACAGTGTAGTGGGTTTTCACAGGCTACTCCCAGCTTAAACTAATTGTAGGCTTTTTCCTCTAAAAATGTGTTTATTCTCTCTGGTCCCAAGGGAAACGTTAGGGCGTCTCCATCTACTGTAATATTAGCAGTTTTTTTTATTTTTTTTATTTTATTAGTGAGGGGTCAATAGATTCTCTACACATATATCAGGAACATTGGGCTCCTGCCAGAACGTGGTTCCCACATCAATATCCTGTCTATCCAGTTTTTTTTATTAGTTTTTGATGTCAAACCTAAAAGCACTAAAACCTTAACCAGCTTTACAGCAATCAATAGCGTAAATGACAAGGGCATAATACCAAGAGCAGAGTACAAAGATTTAAAAGCCATCATTTGTCCAGGCCATTCTCCACCATGCCACGCATTTGTTTAACATGTATGTCACGCTGCAGGATGAGGTGTTCAGTTTCACAAGAGCGATGACGCTTTGATAGCCATATTCTCTCACATGAGACGCTCTGACTTGCTTCAAAGATAAAACACGCAGCAATAACATCCTCAGATAAAACTCATCGATGCTGAGAGAAGGCACACTCTCCTTTATTGGATACCACATTTAATATCGAAAGTGGCTTAGTGGTTAAACATCTGGGCTGGTAAACAAAAGCATGTAGGATTGAACTCCAGAATGGGAAATTCATGAGCTACCACTCGTGTGCTTTTGATGACTTAAAGGGATAGTTCACCCAAAAACGAAAAATCTGTCATCATTTGAGGCTGGTTTTTGTCCAGATGTTTGCCACGATTTAGTCTGGATGAGTCATTGTTGCCGAAAGTCTGAGTCAGAATTTTTTTTTTAGCTTCAGACTATGATTTCTTCCAATTGGAGTTGATCAACCATGCTTGATATTTTGAGCCAATTTTAGAACATATACTGCTTTCACTTGTCATTCATCTCCAAGCTTGAGGCATGTTTTTGTGCAAGTTTGTTGTGTTGTTGTTGTTGTGGCCACTTTTTGACTTTAAAAAAGATCTTGTTTTGTGTTATAAAGAAGAAAGAAAGTCACAAAGGTTTGGAATGACATTACAATGAGTAAATGATGACAGGATTTTCATTGTTAGGTGAATTTCCATGTGCACCCGTCGTCGCAATACTGTACGTGTACGCTGCTTTCAACAGAACTGTCAAATAAATAACTATACTGTATATAAATGTCTTTCTGTCACCAGTTCATCATACACTATGTTGCATTTCTGTTTTTATGTTTTGTTATTAAAACGGTAATTCACCACTGACAAGCTGGGCCTTATTGAAAACTGTCTGTGCAGTAGAATTGTAATTTTTTTATAAATTAATTTTTTGTTATCATCTAATATCATCTAAAATTATTTTTTCCCTCCCAGAAAGGTAGGTAAACTTATAATGTACTAGGCATTATTGGACAGTTTGTGAATTTTGGACTAAGCATGTTTGTTGCAAAAAAAAAAAAAAAAAAACTAATAATCTTGACCAAATATTTTACATAATAGGAAATTCGTCCACCCTGTTACATGACTTTTTACACAAGGTTTTATATAAAACCTGTAAAAAAAATAAATAAAACAAAATAAAATAAAACATTTTCATTACCAGTATTGATATGTTGTGCTGTTTTTATGCTATTAGTTAATTCTTGTAAAAATGAGAAAAAGAGCTAAAGGTTTATGACTAATTCTTACTTTGTTCTTGGAGTTTTTTTTTTTTTTTTATAAAGCTGATCTTCATTTTAAATATTGTCAAAACTTAAATTTCCTGACTTTTTTCATGATAACAGAGGTCTTGGGGCTATGTAAATACCATATAAGTTTCAGAACAGTCAATCCACAGTAAAATGCACACAGCTTGCATAAAGTAGCTGTGCCTTTTCACAAGCCCTTGTGACTTCCGTAAAAATGTGACGTCCATACTAGTCACCGCCTTCAGTCACCATCCCAAGCACCACCCACCGTCCTTTTGCCAAACCCCCAGACAACATCACGTCCATGCCATTGCTGAGCAACAACATGGAAACATGTTGAAAAGGTTAACTTTAACGGACGAAACCAGATCGGCCGACCTGTAACATGTAATGCTCACTCAAAGGATGGACGATCTGACAGGACTGTTACTATGAGGTGGATCACGTTTAACATGAATAGTAAAGACAATCTTACCGTGTCTATCTAGTCATTATGAAGATGTAAATACATTTCAATTTCAGCAGGCAACTATTTTTACAGCTACATTATTAAACCAGCCACAATTAATCACAACAATGTACATACAATTACTAATGATTATATATAAATCCTCAGTTTGTTGTTTTACACACATGCACACAGAAATGATTTCATACACGACCTCGGCCTAAACTCCTCACTCTGTGACTGGATTCAAGACTTCCTCACCGGCAGGCCTCAAGTGGTGAAAGTTGGTCAGTTCACCTCAAACTCCATCACTCTGAACGTAGGAGCCCCACAGGGCTGTGTCCTGAGTCCCCTGCTTTACTCTCTCTACACGCATGACTGTGTGTCCTCTCACAGCTCCACATCTATTGTCAAATTCGATTATGATACTGTGGTTCTGGGCCTCATCTCCAACAACGATGAGACCGCTTACTTGGATGAGGTAGAGAGACTCACATCATGGTGCAAGGACAACTGTCTCTCTCTGAATGTGAGCAAAACTAAAGAGCTGATCATGGACTTTAGGAAGAGACAGCAGCAGCCCTACACTCCTCTTATGATCAGTGGACCCCTGTGTAGAGAGTGAGTAGCTTCAAGTACCTCGGTGTAAACATCTCCGAGAACCTGACTTGGACTACACACATCCAAACACAGGTTAAGAAAGCCAGACAAAGACTGTACCATCTGCGACAGCTGAGGAAATTCAGGGTCTCACCAGCAATCCTGAAAACTTTCTATTCAGGGACCATAGAAAGTGTATTGACTCAGTGCATCTCAGTGTGGTATGGAAACAGCTCAAATCAGGACTGCAAAGCACTACAGAGAGTTGTGCGCTTAGCTGAGTGCATCTCAGGGTCTGCTCTCCCCTCTATGCAGGACATCTACCTCAAACGCTGCAAAAATAGAGCTGTCAAAATAATCAAGGACTCAAATCACCCTGGTAACCGTCTATTCACTTTGCTTCCATCTGGTAAGCACTTCCGTAGCCTGATGGCAAAAACTGAGAGACTTAGGAGGAGCTTCTTCCCCCAGGCCATCAGGCTCCTAAACTCTTACTCCGTGTCATAACATCACATGACTCCATGTAAATATCACCATATCAATAGCTATTCATAATTTTTCTCTACCTCATATTGCTGCTATTTAAATACCCTGGACAACTTTTTGCACATTCTTTTTGCACATTCCTCTTATTACTATTTAAGTCAACAACATACTGACCTGCACATTTATATTTATATTTTTTATATTTTATTTTATTTTATTCTCTTATTTTTTCTACTTTTCTTTTTCTTAATATCTGTATACTTTATAATTGCACTGTCCTTGGAGCGGACCTGACCTACATTTCACTACTGGTTATACCCTGTATAATTGTGTATGTGACAAATAAAAATCTTGAATCTTGAACATAGTCCTGAGATGCAAGAAATCTTCAGACGCGCCCATAACAACAAAAGACAATAATTTATTGAACCTTTTCTGATAAGAAGTGTCCGTTTCTGTCTAGTCCGCTCGTTTTATCGCGTTTAACCACAGCTGTCGTAGGTTTTTTTGTTGGCAGTGGCAGCAGGTATGCAATCAAATTTCTAATTTGAGGTGTATTACGTCGATTCTGGCACCCAACATAACAACAAGATGATTTTTTAAGATCTTTATTTAACTTAGCCGAATTTGTGCTGGTTTGAATGGGCCGCCTCCAGTTCTCCCTTTGTTTCACCTCCAGCTAGCGCTGTGACGTAATTGTGACGTCGGCCCAACATGACCCTAGTTACCTGTGGTTGGCCTAGCCATGCGTCACTCAGAAAACAACAGGCCAATCAGAAGAGCGGCTCATGAGTATTAATTAGACAGGCCAAAATTGACCTGTTCTTAGCAGAGCTCCTGAAAGAAGAGCTGTAAAAATATATTGAGATGGTTTTTGGTACTTATACCGCAAATATATATTCTTAAGGACATCCGAACCTAAAATAAAACTCCAGAAAGGTGTACAATATGGGACCTATGCTGTATTGTTTCATTGTGACATCACCAGAGTGTAGGAATGACTCAGATTCAGAAATGCAGAAGTAACATTTGTAGTTTTCACAGAAGTTCTGTAGCTGTCAAAAGTCCCCTGGATGACGTGTTTCTGCAATATTTGAGTGTGGGTAATAGAGAAAAGTGCACATTGTTCATTTATAAATACTATTGACATTATAACAATACAAAACTTGTTGAATATCTGAGAGAAAAAAAAGAAAAATTCTGTCATCATTTAATGACCCTCTGTTTGTTCCAAATCTGTATTCTTTCTGCTGTTGAACACAAAAGAAGATTATTTTGAAGAATGCTGGTAACCAAACAGTTGCTAATAGCCATTGACTTCCATAATATATATTTTTTTCCATATAGAAGTCAATGGCTATTGTCAACTGCTTCAAATAATATCTACTTTGGTGTTCAAAAGAAGGACACTCGACTTGAGGATGAGTAAATGATGACATAAAGGGATAAGTTCACCCGAAAATAAAAATTAAGTCTGACACAGGCCTCCAGAGATGAAACAGCAGATAGTGTATTAATGATGGTGTGAGACTCAAGTGGTGACTGACAGCAGTAATTACAGTGAGGCCTGTTTAATGTGCCGTATGTACTGGAGATGTGTGTTGAGCACTGGTCCAGATGGGGCGGAGCTTACTCCTCGTCGTAAGCTGTCATCTCTGGTAAAAGTGAGAGGTGATGATAGACTGAGATAGAAAGCTAATAAAAGCCCAGACGGAGATAATGTCAAGTTTGCTAGCAAACACCATGAGGGGATCTTAGCACAGGAGGGGAACCACAGACGCATCTGACTAAGGGAGTGTCTGTCTCACATTTTTAACAATGTGACTGTAAGAAACACTCTAAATGAGGGCAAACTGTTGTCCAGAGGGGAATATTGTTAGAATATACTAACACAATCACATTACAACATCTCGCAACACCTTCCTTTACAATAGCCTAAGCAGTGCTATAGATGATTATATATTTTTTGGCTTTTAATAAAAATATCATTTGAATGGAGTCAATATTTTGTCATGTCATATTCATTATTTTTAGCTATACTTGCTCTAACTAAAACTGCATCAAAGTGAGTCAATGAAAACATTTTTGTTGATGAGAGTGCTAAAATTAAATCAAACTTTTGATCATTTTACTATGATTTTCTTTTTTTCAGATCCTCAGAGAGTTCTTTGCCATGAGGTGCCATGTTGAACTTCCAGTGACCAGTATGAGAGAGTGAGAGCGATAACACCAAATTTAACACACCTGCTCCCCATTCACACCTGAGACCTTGTAACACTAACGAGTCACATGACACCGGGGAGAGAAAATGGCTAATTGGGCCCAATTTGGACATTTTCACTTAGGGGTGTACTCACTTTTGTGGCCAGCGGTTTAGACATTAATGGCTGTGTGTTGAGTTATTTTGAGGGGACAGCAAATTTACACTGTTATACAAACTGTACACTACTTTACATTGTAGCAAAGTGTCATTTCTTCAGTGTTGTCACATGAAAAGATATAATAAAATATTTACAAAAATGTGAGGGGTGTACTCACTTCTGTGAGATACTGTATATATATATATCCAGTGAACAGATGGGGTCGATCGACAGCTAACGTAATCCAGGGGGGCAAAACAAAGAGAGATAATCCAGGCACACAGCAATAGTCCAGGAAGGGGCAAACAGAGTTCGAACAGTGAGACAAAAGGGTAATCCAAAAAACACAGGCAAGAATATGAACACAGGAAAACAGGCAAGGCAAGGCAAGACTATGACTAGACTATGAAAACTAGAACTGGCTCTGTAGAGTAGCTATCGCTAGGAGAGTGATAAACGCTATACAATACTCGGCAATCTGAAAGAGGAAGTCCATGTCTTATAAAGTGTTTGAATGGTTACAGCTGTGTGTGAAGCAGGAAGCCAGGGCAGAGTAGGGAACCAGGATGGAACCGGCAGAGCAGGGAGCCAGGGCGGAACCGGCAAAGCAGGTAGCCAGGGCAGAGCAGGGAACCAGGATGGAACCAGCAGAGCATGGAGCCAGGGGAGAACCGGCAAAGCAGGTAGAACACAAAAAGCTCATCAATAGACTCACTAACTGAGACTGGACAGGCAGACAGTTCATAAGCAGGCTCACTGACTGAAACTGGATGGGCAGGCAGTTCATAAACAGGCTCACTGACTGAAATTGGACAGGCAGACAGTTCATGAATGTTCTCTATAGTAATGACAGGGTTAACGGGACAGACAGGGAGTGCATTTGCATATTCTGTGCTCATAACTGGACCAATGGGGCAGATAACAGGTTCTTTGATTGGAACTGGGCAGATAGATGTTTCTAAATTAGACTAACAAAGACCAGATAGGCAGACTCAACAGCTACATTCGTACAGATTGTTCATAACCAAGTGCATCGACTGAAACTGGACTGGTAGACATTTCAGTGAGGAAAACTAAACTGGCAGACAATTCACAGTCAGACTCATACGTTGAAAAAGGACAGACAGATAATTAATTGACAGACACTAGGCTGATAGGAAGTTCGCACACAGTCATATCGCTTGAGATTGCTTATTCTCAGGCTTATTGGTCGAAACTGGACACACAGATAGCTCAGGATTAAACTCATTGACTGGAAATGGACAGACAGACTGTTCACTAGTGGTCTCTTTGGCAATGACAGGGTTAACAGGACATACAGAAAGTTCATTTAAGGTTTCCATGGCAGTGACAGGCAGGGGTGAGAGTTCCTTAACGGCCCTTGTAGCCGCAGCAGAACAATCAGGAAGTTCACAGACAGCATCCTCGTGTGTGACAGACAAGGCTGAGAGTTGATGGTCTGATGGTCTCCTTGGCCAGTACAGGACGAGACAATAATTTGTAAACGGCCTCCACAGCTGTGACAGGACAGGCAGAGAGATCACAGACGGCCTCCATACCCGTGATAAGACAGGCAGAGAGATCACAGACCGTCTCCATAGCCGTGACAGGACAGGCAGAGAGATAACAGACCGCCTCCATAGCCATGACAGACAGGCAGAGAGATCATTGCTGGGCACCACCACCACGCAAGGAGCTGAAACAAGCGGCACCGCATCAAGAGGTTCTGCAGCATACACCGCCACCTCTGAAGAAAATGGAACGGACGCATCAGCTCTGGAAACAAAGCAGCAAGCGCCACTACATCAGGAGGATCTGCAGTGTTACCCGCCACCTCCGGATAAATCATAGTGGATGCCACCGCCTCTAGAGTTTCAGTGGTGGTGTATGCAGCCCAAACACACCATAAAGCAATCCCCCATATGGGAAATGCTGCAGACAGGGGAATCAGTTCATGAGCTGGAGGGCTCAAGTGAGTGGGTTTGGGGATATCAGATGTGCGTGCAGACACCAATGGTGCATCCCTCACGCTGGATACCAGACTGGGAGACCGAAGGACTGACCTTGAAGATCTGGGTGCAACAGACAGGATGTTACAAGATTATGGACGATCAGCTGTGACGTTACATGACTGTGGACAAACAGCTGAGACGTGACTTGATTCTGGACAATCAGCTGAAACGTGATAAGACTCTGGGAGATCAGCTGAGACGTAGCAAGACTCTGGACGAACAGCTGAGACGTGATGAGACTCTGGGAGATCAGCTGAGACGTGACGAGACTCTGGACGATCAGCTGTGACGTGATGAGAATCTGGATGATCAGACGAGACATGACGAGGCTCTGGCAGATCATACAAGACATACACAGGCTCTGATGTGGCAGCCGCGGCATGAATGGAGTCCAAAATAACAACTGCAACATGTGTAGGATCAGGAACGACGGTAGTGTCCACGCAGTACTTTGTTGTTGCTGCCATTTTGTGAGTTCGCTCCGTGACCACCATTACATGAGCGGACGCGGTGTTGCATTCCTCTGTGAAACCCACAGTGAACACTGAACCAATAGTCAACAAAGCATAGTCCATAAACTGACTGAGAGATGAACAGGGACTCTTACGGATTAGTTGTGATTTGAGCGGCTGATTAATGCCCTCACAAAAGAACTCTATGAGCACTCAGTCCGGCAGATCAGAAAAATATGCAAGATCTAAATACTCTTTTACATAATCCTCGAGCGATCGCAAGCCCTGGTCGAGGGTTAATAACAGTCTTGCAGTGTCCATACCTGGTCAATATCCACATGAAAAGCTGCTGAACCCTTGTGGGGCCGTGTATTCTGTTACGAGGCGACAGGGACGAGAAACATGCAGATCCATATGCAAGCTTTATTCCAAGACGTGGTCACAAAAAAGACAAAGGGTCAAACAATGGCAAACAGGTATATCGTGGGCAAGTCACAAGAGATGGGGTGAATATACAGTGAATAGATGGGGTTGATCGGTGGCAAACGTAATACAGAGGGGCAAAACAAAGAGAGATAATCCAGGTACACATCAATAGTCCAGGCAGGGGCAAACAGAGTCCAAACGGCGAGACAAAACGGTAATCCGAAAAACACAGGCAAGAATCTGAACACAGGAAAACCGTCAAGGCAAGTCTATAGAGTAGACTTCATAGAGTAGCTATTGCTAGGAGAGTGATAAACGCTATACAATACTCGGCAATCTGAAAGAGGAAGTCCATAGCTTAGAAAGTGTTTGAGAGTGCTGGTTACAGCTGTGTGTTTAATCAGTACAATGGATGATTGGAAATGTAGTCCAGGGTATAGTATAACAGTCTGTGCAGTGTGAGAGTCAATATGATGGAAGGGCGACCTCTGGTGGCAATCGGACGGAAAGCCACGGACCGGATTCGTGACTATATATATATATATATATATATATATATATATATATATATATATATATATATATATATATATAACATTTATAATATTGAATACATATTGTAAACATTTCCCTATTAAAAACTAAATCTGAAAAAAAAATTACATTCAGAAATACATTTGTTTCATGATAAGTATACTAAAAATACATTAACATTTATGTTAATGTACATTAACAGAAAATTTTACTTTTAGTATATTAAACTAAAGTGTGCTAAATTGGAACAACAAATTTTGTAGTTAATGCACTTTAATTGTGCAGAAGTAGTGCTGAAGTCCAACTAAAGATATAGTGAAGTATATTTGATTGTGCTAAAGTGGAACTATTGCAAGTATACTTCAGGTACACTTTAAAAATTGCATTTAAAGACTGATATTATACAGAGATCATTCAATCCTCATCAATAGTGACATTAAAACACATTTTAGACTTAATATTATATTATTATATTAATAGACTATATATTATAATAAATGTGCTTTGTGCACAAGTAGTATTCTAAATAAAGTTTAATTATAATTTTAATATCACTAATTCCATAGCGATATGTGAACTATACTTAGTATGAAATAAATGTACAGCATTTTAAATATCACTTTTTTACTAGTCTAGGGTTATCAATATTTAGCAAAAGCAAGTGAAAACTCTTCTTGATATGACAACCTGAATTATAATGACATATTGTTGTAATACAATATTGCAAGTTTTTTGCTTCCTAATCAGTTTTTTAATCTGCTTTATGAAAACAGCACATTCACAAAGTGATTTGCACTTTCTGGCTAGCATGTAAAACAGTTACATTCACTTGCGAAAGAGGTCATTTTGTTCAGAAGAAACAATATTACAGTACGTATTAATCCTAATATATGCAAATGTTTATGACAAATAAAGTAATTTTTACTTAATTTACTTATAATTTGTTACATTTATATAACGCTTTTCTGGGCACTCAAAGCGCTTTACATAGAAAGGGGTGATCTCCTCAACCACCACTTGCTTGCTAGCTTGCTAATTAATGTTCATTAATTGTTCAGCCTCAGCACAGCTCAGTCAAGCCACCACATTAATGATTATGATTTATTATTTGAAATAATCATATTCTTTTAGATTAAAGACTGCAATAAACTAGAATTTAACCCACTGGGGTCAACGAATGTGTGCTACATATTTTTGTAAAGTTTAAATGTATTTATTTATTTATTTTTGCTCAAGGGATGATATTATATTCCCTTGTGATGTACATAAACTTCACAGCGGCTCTGACAATAGTTTAATGATTTCCGCTGAAAGAGATGGTCAAGTCAAGTCAAGTCAATATTATTTGTATAGCGCTTTTAACAATGCAAATTGTGTCAAAGCAGCTTTACATCGGCTTGATATAAAGCTGAGTGGCTTTATATCAGCTTTACAGTATTTAGACGGGGAAATAGTTTGTCGAAATAGTGTCATTCTCCTCTGGCCAGACAAAATCAGTAGTTTAAATCTAGGCTAAAGCAGAGTCAGATTGTGCAAAGGACTCATCTGGTTCCTGTGGTCTTGTCCCGGTGGCCGTCTTGGAGACAGGGTCTTCACTGGGGATCAGTCTCTGGGGCTCATCTAGGTGTCCTGGCTGTACAGGTCATCTCTAGGTGCTGATCCACGATCTAATCTGGATACGGACTGGATCCAGGTGGCTGCAGTGACCATTTGATCTGGATAAAGTCTGGATCTGGGTGGCTACGGTGACCTTGGAATAAGAAAGAATCAGACTAATATTAGCGTAGATGCCATTCTTCTAGCAATGTGACAAGTACATCAGGTGTTTTGGGAAGTGTTCCCGGTTCCGGTTGACCTAATTAATGCAGCCTAACAATTCTTTAACGGATTTGAATTATAGAAATGCGATAGTGTATTATGTGTAAACCAGGTTAAAGAGATGGGTCTTTAATCTAGATTTAAACTGACAGAGTGTGTCTGCTTCCCGAACAGTGTTAGGTAGATTGTTCCAGAGTCTGGGCGCTAAATAGGAAAACGATCTCCGCCCACAGTTGATTTTGATATTCTAGGTATTATCAAACGGCCAGAGTTTTGAGATCGCAGCGGACGTGAAGGACTATAATGCGATAAGAGCTCACTCAAATACTGAGGTGCCAAACAATTTAGGGCCTTATAGGTAATTAGCACGATCTTAAAATGCATACAATGTTTAATAGGGAGCCAGTGCAGTGTTGACAGAACCGGGTTAATGTGG
This sequence comes from Barbus barbus, assembly GCF_936440315.1. Lineage (NCBI taxonomy): Eukaryota > Metazoa > Chordata > Actinopteri > Cypriniformes > Cyprinidae > Barbus > Barbus barbus. Next base: position 11,596,878 of record NC_136732.1, on the reverse strand, counting down.
TCATATTAGATGGTATTAAATGGTGCCATGGCCCCACTGCACCATCTGGCTCTCAATCACTCACAAAAGGCCAGATGAGAGCTCCATTGTGGGTCAGAGCCAGTGGGCACTAGAAAAGGAGTTTTTTTTAATTTATTCTAAGATGAGTCCTTATTGATGAACCATAGCTGAGAGAAATCATGTTTTTAATGCAACCAATGCATGGCTACACCTGTAGAAAATTGAAGTCTCTCTCTTATGTTCTCCATCATATACACACACAATATTGCCACAGCGGTCCCCTGACATTCCTATTGCTGCAGATATGAGTTCTGGCACAAAGATTTTACAACAAAAGGCTTGGTCGTGCTCTCAGATGCATCATAAAAGCACATCAAGACCTGTAAGGGAATGCAAATAAATCAAGGTTAGATTGTGACTGCTAGTCGAGTTGTACCTGTGCAAAGGCATGTTTTAGAGCCGAAGTGTGAAAAAGAAGTGCACTTAATTGTAAATAAATGTGCACTTGTAGTGTAAACCTTAAAAGTATATTTAAAAAAAACTTAAGTGTATTTAACATTTAAGTGTATAAAGAGTGTATTTAAAAAGAGTAAACTTTTATTTTACTTTTACATTTTTTTTAACACACTTGAGTACATAAATATACATATAAAGTATATTTGTTTAATCATTTTTTTGTCTTGCTTTAAATAAGTGCACTTATTTTGACAATCATACTAAAGTATTGGATTTTAACACTTGAACTGCATTGTATTTTTCAGTATTTAATTAAATTACTACATTTATTAACACCCTGTTTAAAAGTATGCTAAAGTGTACTTCTTTTACACAAGGGTATGATGCAAATGAGAAAAGCTTTTTGGAAGTATCTTCTTCTTTCCTATAGTTCTTATACTTCTTCCGCCTATAGTTTTATCCTAAAGCATTCACAAATGCATGATTGGTTACATTTTATTATTCACATTTAGCAAAGATTTTCTGTCCTGTGACCCATTTTTGTACTTTGACATATTAATTCACTAAGGAATTCTTCAAGAATTAAATAAATACATTTTTAAATTTGAAGCTTTTTCAAGCATCTTGTAACGCTCTGTCCCGGATAACTCTTAAAATCCATGAAATGAAAGAGACGGAAAACGGAAACTTGGTGTCCCACACATTTTAATGGTTGGTACTCTTAAACGCTCTCCTCTCATACATGAGAGATTAACTCTTTCTTGGCGTTACAAACAAAAGTAAAGACAAAATAATAACAAGGCGGTAGAGCGGAATTATCATCCGTGGTGGTTCTCCTTTCAGTCACGTAGTCCTTCTACGTCATCACCATATAGTGCACGTTCTAAATGAAGTGATCAGTCTCTTAAAGGGCACACCGCACAATAATGTGATGCATGCAAATACATAGTTTTGGCCGTTACAGATTCCCCGCCGGAAAGAAAAAGGCTGTCCCCAGCCGTACACAACATAAGGACAACATTTGAATTCAGCTCCATACATGGAAACTTGGAAATCCATCAACCAATACCATGTTTGACATACAAAAGGCAATAACTGGCATACATGTCAGTACAAGCCACACACTTACACATTATGCTCTTTAAAGACAAATCACAAAAACAAAAGCTTGTGTAACCAATCCATATGTGTAAAACAATTTTCTTTTTTTTTTTCATAACACATGAAAACGTAAGTATCAGAACCATGCTTCCTAGATTCCCATTGCTATGCAAGGAAAGAACAGCTTACTAGCAACATTTAAACATTACTACTTTAGATCTAATCTGTCGGTATGATACTCGTTAGTCCATTTCTTGTCTGACCACCCTGAGGTTATTCTAGGGGTCAGTCTAGGTCTGAAATTGTAGCGATGACCTTCAAGATTAATGTCAAAGTCAGGAAGATGTGCATGTCGAGTAGATGTGCAAACATCAGTGTCAGCATTGCGAGTACTCGTGTCACACTTGGTCACGTCCTGTGCATTGTCAGAGAACTCGTCACAATTAAGATCAGCCGCATTAGGCAGAGAAGGAGGTTGGTCCTCACTTATTTGTGTCACCAGAAGATTGTCCTCCAATCCCTCATTGGGTGTTTCAGACCCATCCTGAGGTCCACTTGGTGTATGGCTGCTGCATGCATTCCAAGTGTGGAAAGGTTGCATATTTACCACATGATAGACACCAGCATCCTGTCCTGTGTCCAACTTTGCAAGCCTGTAGTTCACATCAGACAAAACTTGAGTGACACGGTATGGACCAGAGTACAAGGGTGCCAGTTTTGCTGTAAAATTGGCCAGTGCATCTGATTTAGGGTGGGTTTTCACTCTGACAAGGTCACCAATGGCATAAGAAACAGATCGATGTCTTTTGTCATAGTGCTGCTTCCGTTTGATGTGACTGATTTCCAGGGAAGCCCTTGCGTGGTCATGTGCCTCTTGCAACGTCAATCTTAAGTTCTCGGGATAAGGGATTTCAGGTTCTTCCATTCCATTCCAGACAGGCTGAGTCATCAGATCCAATGAAGTGTCCAACTCCCTCCCATACAACATCATGGATGGGGTTTGTCCCGTACTCTCATGTGGTGCTGTTCGTAGTGCAAAGCAAATTTGTGGGATATATCGGTCCCAGGAGGTGTGTTTATCATCCACGTATGCTCGAATTGCTATCTTGAGAGTCCGGTTCACCCTCTCTGTGGCATTCGTCTGTGGGTGATATGCCGTTGTGAGGCGATGTTCTGTTCCCAGGAGTGTGAGCACTCGTTCGAATAGGTCGCTCACGAAAGGGGAGCCTCTGTCTGAAATTAGGTAAGTGGGGGCCCCATGACGGGAAAACACTTCACTTAGCAGTTTTCTTGCTGCCACTTGAGCCGTAGCTTCTCTCACTGCCACGATCTCGACCCACTTTGAAAAATAATCGACAAAAACCAAGATGTAAGCATTGCCGCTGGGAGTACGTGGCAAAGGGCCAACAAAATCCACCCCAACATACTCCCAAGGTTTCTGGGGACGAATTGGGACCATTAGACCGGCAGGTTTCCTCTGACTTGGTTTCGTTAGTTGACAAACCGTGCAAGAGGTTACATATTTCTTCACCTCAGATGCCATTTTAGGCCAGAAAAACCTAAGCTTCAGTCGGGCCAAGGTCTTAGTTATCCCTAGGTGACCTGCATTTGGGTGATCGTGGTAATACCTCAGCAAAGTACCTCTGAGAGACGTAGGAGCATACAGCTTTAAACATTTCAAAGGGTGGATGCCACAAGCAGGTTTGGGATCATTAAAGTACAACAGGCCATCATGAATGGAATATTGAGAGCAATCATCCTCGTTGCTACCCAGTTGGAGCGCTGCCTCCATTTTACGGAGGAGATCACCTGTGATTGGGTCTTCAAGTTGCAATTGTCTGACATGAGAGCGATCCGTAAGAGTTACTGAAGATAGTGTACGGAGATCGAGACCACCAATCACAGCGTAGTCAGGAAGGAGGTCCATTGGTAGCACATCATCTTGTAGAGGATTCCTCGACAGTGCATCAGGCACTTTGTTTCGAGATCCAGGCTTGTGGACAACATCGAAATCGAAGTCCTGAAGGCGGAGAGACCAACGAGCAAGGCGGCCGGTGGGGTTGGGACGAGACATCAACCACCTGAGCCCACTGTGGTCAGTGAAGATGGTGACATGGAGACCCTCAATGTAGGGCCTAAAGTGCTCAAGGGCCCAAATGACAGCTAGACACTCCTTCTCAGGCGTGGAATAAGGTTTCTCCGATTTATGCAGTGCCCGACTAGCGTATGCCACAGCAACCTCTCTGCCATGCAGATCTCTCTGCATCAGCGCAGCTCCCAGTCCCGCGTCACAGGCATCGGCATGAATAAAGAAAGGTTGAGAAAAGTCAGGAAAACTTAGCACAGGTGCCGAAGTTAGTCTTTGTTTCAGAAGGTCCATGGCGTCTTGACAGGCACTGTCCCACACAAAAGGAGCATCGTTTTTAGTCAGCGCGAACAGTGGTTCAGCGTGTCTGGCGTAGTCCTGAATAAAGCGACGGTAATAGCCTGATAGGCCCAAAAACTGCCTCACTTGCTTCACATTGACAGGGGTTGTAAAGTCCATAACAGCCTTCATTTTGTCCTGGTCCGGCAGGATACCACTTGGACAGACACGGTACCCCAAGAAGGTGAGATCTTTGCGACAAAACTGGCATTTGGCCAGTTTAATGGTCAACCCGGCAGACTTGAGCCGTGAAAGTACTTCCCTGAGGTCATCGAGATGTTGCTTGAAAGTGGGTGAAGCCACAACAATGTCGTCCAAGTAGACTGCACAGCACCTATAAATAAGACCAGCTAAGACACTATTCATCAGCCTTTGAAAGGTCGCTGGTGCATTGCACAGACCAAATGGAAGCACACGAAACTGAAATAGCCCACAATGTGAAACAAAAGCAGTCTTATGTTTCGAGTCTTCTGCCATGGAGACCTGCCAGTACCCCCGAGCAAGGTCGATTGTGGTTAAAAATTTCCCTCTGGAAAGGAAATCAAGGGACTCATCGACTCTTGGTAATGGATAAGAGTCCTTCACGGTAAGTTGGTTTAATCCACGATAGTCCACACAAAATCGAGGTTCCCCACAAGGTTTCTGAACAATCACAACAGGAGCAGCCCAAGGGCCAGTTGCAGGTTCAATGATTCCGTCGTTCAACATTTTTCCTATTTGATCCTCAATCAACTGCTTTTTGGCTGGGGAGGTTCGATAAGGAGGAAGGTGGACTGGCTTGGCATTCCCTGTATCTATTGAGTGCTCAATTAGCGATGTGCGCCCAAGGTGACCATCGAAGAGGTCAGAAAAACTATCAAGTAGCCCTGACAGCTGGTCCTTCTCAGTATTACTGAGACATGCTTCCTCAACCTTTTCTCGAAGTGCGGAAAATGGGACTTCCATAAACAACAAGCTGCTGTCTCCTGCCGACTCCTGCACTTCACTGCCTTCCATCTCCTCCATTAATAAAAGATCGTTGCCTATGACAACAGACCTGGATGGGATGTGAATGGTAATGGAGGCACGCAACATGAAGTCCATCCCCAAGACCAAGGTCGATTGTAAGCGTGGGACAATGGCAAACCGGTGATAAAAACGCTGTCCCATAAAGCCAAAAGCCAACCATGTCAGCCCTAAGGGTTGACATGCCCCACCATCTGCTAGTTGGATTGGGGGAGCAGACCATGGTTTAATGTTAACCCCCAGGTTGGCTTGATTCTGAACAATGTCTGCTTGCACGGCAGAAAGTGATGCGCCAGTGTCAAGTGTAGCATCTAACACCTGGCCATGTAGGTTAATCTTAACTCTAAATGGAGTGTTCCAAAAAGAAGATGATGTGGGATCTTCCACATGACAAAGGACGGGTTGTTCTGGAACAGCAGCATCAGTCGGTTGAGGCAAAATTATCTTCTGGAGGGAGGATTGCCTCTGCGAATCATCCTCCCCCCCTTGAAGTTTCCCTTGCTTTTGACAAACGAACTCCCTTCCCCTGCATTGCCAATTTCGGGGTTGTCCGTATCCCTTGCATCAAGAGGAGGTTCAGCATGTGCATTAGGGGACTCACTTTGTTGTGAGCGCATTCCAGAAGGTGAGTTACAGTCCGGACATGTACGAGAAGTGAAGCCAGGGCGCGAGCACTTGTAACAGTAGGTTTCTTTGCCAAATTTAGCTTTACTCTGCGTTGAAGGCAGTGAACATTTACTTGGCCCCAGGACCACATGGAGCTCGTGAGCCCTCAGAAGAAGATCCATGCCTGAAGAAACAGAAGTTCCATAGAGAGCAACTCTATACTTTTCAAGAGAATGTTTACAAATAAGGTCGATTTGTTCTTGCTCCGGCGGAGGAGTTTTCAGTTTTCTGAATTCACTGAGCATGTGAGCCACAAAGGTAGGAAGGGGCTCTTCGGGACTTTGTACACGGTCCAAGATACCTCTCATTATTTGTTCCTGGCTATCAGAAGGAAGAAAGACTTTCCTAAAGAAATCACAGAACTGGGCCCATGTAACTACATGTGTGTCAAGGACAGAGAACCATTTCTTCGGCTCTTTTGCCAAAAACCGTGGCAGCTCAAGAAGAATTTGAGCATCGGTTAAATCAAGGGAAGTTCTGTAAACATTGACCGATTGTAGCCAATCCTCAGGACTAACGTGTCCATCTCCTGCAAACACAGGTGGTTCAAGCCTTGACTGGTACAGTACAGATGCAAGAATTCTGCTAGTATTACTCACATCAGAAGAATTGGCCTGTGCTGAGAAGGTCATGTTTCTATGGGAAACATCATTAATGGTCATACCTTGTAATGGCACTTGCCCTGGAGGAACATGGCTGTGTGGCGTAGAGCTGGCCATAGGAGGTAGCTGTGCATGTGGTGCCGCAGGGGCGTCGACATCAGGAGGAGCAAAACGTCTTAATATACTCTGCTGCAACTGGAGAGACTCGTTGAGGCACTGTTGCAACACAGATACTTCAGCCTGTAGGAGTTCCACTTGAGTCTCCAGGCTCACTCGCTGTGGTAACTTATGTTTCTGTCTGGGAGCAGAATCTATTAATGAGTAGGTCAAGTCAGTCTTAAGGTCTGGATGAGTAGCCATCACAGTAAATGTGCATTCACATAAACAGCTGTATAACAATTATAAAAATTCTAAATGTAACCCAGAAAAATATAAACTTCTATTAAAACGCACAGTCACATCAGCAATAAAATCAGCAACAAAATTCAACAATCACTCATCATTACTGCTTTAGAGTGGGCAATGGTAGTAAAACCTCACTGTCTCAATTACATGAGTTTAGTATTTTTCTTACTAGACCCAGATCAAGAGAATGTTTCTTTAAATTAAATCAAATGTTTTTTTTTTTTTTGTTTTTTTTTTTAAGTCATTTGACCATGCAAATATGCCCAAAGTTAGAAATTACTTTTCAGTCTAGCATAAGTAAATTCAGATCACGATGAAGAAAAAGAAAACCGTTCCAACAGGTGTATTGTCTCCTCAAGGTAATCAAAATTCAGTTCCAAAACACAATAATGAACCACGAATAGTCTTTGCAGAAAAAAAAATTATATTCGCTTGTGCAGTCAAGTTCAAGGCACACACATAAAATCCGTGCTGAAATATCCCAGGAAGGTTATAAACAAAATGTCAGTCTGCACCAATCAGCTTGTAATTCGATACCAAAATGTCCGATGAAGCACAAAATCTTGAAAGTACGTTCGCTTGCAGAAATACAGACTTTCCGCACACCTGGCACCCAGCGTTATCAAGCTAATCTCACCAGCTCCCACGAGGTCGAATGAACACTCTCACAGTTCCCCAACTCTCCTAGTTGTATGGTTTTATCGCCGCAGATCCCACGTAGATGACGGATCCAGCTTCAGTTGTTCGGGCGCCATTTGTAACGCTCTGTCCCGGATAACTCTTAAAATCCATGAAATGAAAGAGACGGAAAACGGAAACTTGGTGTCCCACACATTTTAATGGTTGGTACTCTTAAACGCTCTCCTCTCATACATGAGAGATTAACTCTTTCTTGGCGTTACAAACAAAAGTAAAGACAAAATAATAACAAGGCGGTAGAGCGGAATTATCATCCGTGGTGGTTCTCCTTTCAGTCACGTAGTCCTTCTACGTCATCACCATATAGTGCACGTTCTAAATGAAGTGATCAGTCTCTTAAAGGGCACACCGCACAATAATGTGATGCATGCAAATACATAGTTTTGGCCGTTACAATCTCTACAATGTTGCTAATTGGGGTCTCTGAAGCATCACTTCATCTGCCATTTCCTGCTTCCAGCAAACCCACTTCCTCTCTGTCCCTTTCATTCTGTGTAAGAAGTCACTCTCTCCAAACGGTGTTCCAGAATTGTGCACAACTGGGACTAAGAGCCAGTTCTACTCACCAAAAGCTGTTTTACTGAAAATCGCATCCAGGACCATGCCTGCTGTGAATTACCTTTAGTTTTCGAAAAGACTAAGAGCTGAATATCTCTATGTCACGGAACGCTGCGAGGGTGCCGCGGAAATTATGGAGTCTGGGTCCAAATGCAGGTAAGGCTCTCTTTTACTAATAAACAAAAAGGCCAACATGGCACAAAAAACAAAAACAAAGTAGTAACGAACTGGGATACGAGACGGCAACACAGTGTGTGTATCCCAGACCAGAGCAAACACTAGAAACAAACAACTACAACACATTTACAAATACATTTAATCTAACCAGACAGAGTAGCAAGAGTGTGGTGCATAAATAGTCCGTGCCAGTGGGGAACAGCTGTGAGTGTAATATGTACAGGTGTGTGTAATTTGGCAGCTGAGTGGAGTTAAGGGAGATGGGCTGTGTCCAAATTCAGGGTCTGCATCCTCCTTAGGATCCTTCCTACCCGGTTGAAGGAGGAGGGATCCTCCGACGTCCGCAAAACCCGGAAGTCGGTGTTTGTGAATTTGGACAGCCTACCCTTCTTTCAGTTCCCTCCCTTACCCGTTGCTCATATCCTGTCGCCTAGCAACCGTGACAGCGCCAAGCAAGAAGCGGGAAAATGGACAAACAAAGAGTTATTCTCCTCATTTTAATTCTTTTGGAAGAAATAAAGCAATTAAATAAATTAAATACTTTCTTTGCTCGTTGTCGGAGAGTTTTTTATATCAGACTACAAGACAGTCACATCCAGGTAAGCCATTATAGCCTATTTTATTTGTTTTTAAGTATTCTACTAATTTCTCCCACAAATTCATTGAGCCGAAGCATAAACTTTAGCTTGTTTTGTCAGAGAAACTCCTCTCCCACTCCGCTACCGCTCGCTTCGTCCGCCATTACGCTCTGCCGAAAAGAATTATGGGATAGGTAGGACGGGAAAGGATCCACCACACCCATCCTTCCAATTCGGGGAAAAGGAGGACGTATTTGTGGGCCGCATTTGAAGGATCCTACGAATTTGGACAGCCTTCGTCGCGGCGCTGTGACGTAACATCCTTCAAATGAGTACTCCGAAGGATGCAGACCCTGAATTTGGACACAGCCATGGAGTCCGGCAGGATGGGAGATGATAGTGAAAGGAAGAACTGCAGCCCGGCCTCATGACACTCTATTCAGATTAATATTTGTGTTGTGTTGATTAGTCCAAGCCTGCTACAAAATCGAAAAGGGGAAAACCAAGAAGTTATATTTTGCATAAAGTATACAAAGACATTATTTATTAAAATTTATTAAGATTCATTATCTTAATTATTTATTATTGTGACTTTATATTCATGAAAATTTTGCAAATTTCAAAAACTTTAATAAGCAAAGGTCTCATTATAATTACTGTAGTATGATATCAAAATGCTAAGAATAGGATTAATTTTCTTCATGCAAAGTTGCATGCAAATTGTAACAAAGACAAAACCGTCTCTCTAGAGATCAGAGGAAATACATGTAGCAGTTTATATAGTGAGGAATTTGGGATATTTTGCATTTCAAGGGATTAGTTTGCATGACTAAAACCAGAGTCAACTGAAGTAGATATTAACTCATGCAGAATGTAATTTCTTTTGATTTTGGGGGTAAAATATAAACCAGAGATTTTCTGACAGTTCTTTGAAAACTTTTCATTAAGTTTAAATGAGTATTGTTTTATAAGAGTGAAATCAGGTTTATGTATGTGTGTATATAAATCTGCTATTCTAATGAGTAAGTTATGGCTGTTGTGTAAATTGATTTTCTATGCAATGCTTCATACAGACATGACACATAATCATACATTTCTCCAGTATGCTAAACAGACATGATACCTCTTTCTTCAGTCAAAGATTTGTCCACTCACACTTTCATCCAATGGAAAACAAACGTAGGCTGATATAATGTGCATGTTGTCTCCAAAAATCAGTTTTGTGAGTCAGATGGCCTTAGATCCTTTCATGAATGATGCATGATCTGACTCAAAGAGCTGGCCTCCGCATGAAAGACATAAAATATGTGAATTTGAATCCAATGGCAAACAACTTTCAAAGCTGTGCTCTGGAAAAAACATTAATATGCTGCCTATGTTGTGTAGAGTATGGAATACATAGTACATAGTGTGAAAAATCAGGACAGTATATTTCAATATGTCTTTCTTATATAGACAACTTAAAGACTTTCTCCGATGTGCCATCCAAACCAGACATAAACCAGAAAACACTTTACATACGTATACAAATGCAGGCTTGAATAGCTGGCCACATTGCAAGTGCAACTCATTAACAATGTAATGCTTCCTTGCATTACTGTGTTATAAAATACTTGTTATTTATAAGTTAATTGCAAGGAAATGCATCTAGTCTTTAGTCTACTTTTGAATGACTCTCAATGAACAAATATGCTTCTTGGCCACACAAGATACATACCGTAACAAACCTCAGTACTCAATGGGGCAACAGAGTTACTTTCAAATGTCTGTGCTATTACAGGTAAATCTAAAAAAATTAGAATATCACGAAAAAGGTCAACATTTTTTGTCACTCATTTCAGAAAGTGAAACCCATCAATTATATAGATTCATTACACATAGAGTGAAATATTTCAAGCCTTTATTTCTGAAATTTTCATGATTATGGCTTACAGATAATGAAAACCCAAAATTCAGTCTCTCAGAAAATTTGAATATTACATAATATCAATAAAAAAGGATATTTTGAACAGAAATGTCAGGCTTCTGAAAAGTATGTTCATTTCTATGCACTCAATACTTGTGCCTTCTTTTGCATGAATTACTGCATCAATGCGGCGTGGCATGGAGGCAATCATCCTGTGGCACTGCTCAGGTGTAATGGAAGCCCAGGTTGCTTTGATAGCGGCCTTCAGGTCATCTGCATTGTTGGGTCTGGTGTCTCTCATCTTCCTCTTAACAATACCCCATAGATTCTCTATGGGGTTCAGGTCAGGCGAGTTTGCTGGCCAATCAAACACAGTAACACCATGGTCATTGAACCAGCTTTTAGTACCTTTGGCAGTGTGGGAAGGTGCCAAGTCCTGCTGGAAAATGAAATCAGCATCTCCATAAAGCTTGTCAGCAGAAGGAAGCATGAAGTGCTCTAAAATTCCCTGGTAGAGGGCTGTGTTGACTGTGGACTTCAGATGACATGGCAGCCTAAATCATCACTGACTGTGGAAACTTCACACTGGACTTCAAGCAACATGGATTCTGTGCCTCTCCACTCTTCCTCCAGACTCTGGGACCTTGATTTCCAAATGAAATGCAAAATTTACTTTCATCTGAAAAAAGGACTTTGGACCACTGAGGAACAGTCCACTTCTTTTTCTCCACAGCCCAGGTAAGACGCTTCTGACGTTGTCTCTGTTTCAGAAGTGGCTTGGTAGCCCTTTTCCTGAAGACGTCTGAGCGTGGTGACTCTTGAGGCACTGAATCCAGCTTCAGTCCACTCCTTGTGAAGCTCTTCCAAGTATTTAACAGCTTTGCTTGACAGTATTCTCAAGCTTGCGGTCATCCCTGTTGCTTACCTTTTCCTACCCAAATTCTTCCTTCCAGTCAACTTTGCATTTAATATGCTTTGATACAGCACCCTGTAAACAGCCACACCTTTCAGTAATGACCCTCTGTGACTTACCCTCTTTGTGGAGGGTGTCAATGTTCATCTTCTGGATCATTGCCAAGACAGCAGTCTTCCCCATTATTGTGGTTTCAAAGAAGAAGTGAAGAAGTGAAGTGACATACGGCCAAGTATGGTGACCCATACTCAGAATTCGTGCTCTGCATTTAACCCATCCAACGTGCACACACACAGCAGTGAACACACACACACCGTGAACATACACCCGGAGCAGTGGGCAGCCGTTTATGCTGCGGCGCCCGGGGAGCAGTTGGGGGTTTGGTGCCTTGCTCAAGGGCACCTCAGTCGTGGTATTGAGGGTGGAGAGAGCGCTGGACATTCACTCCCCCCACCTACAATCCCTGCCGGCCCGAGACTCGAACCCGCAACCTTTGGATTACGAGTCCAACTCGCAAGAACAAGAGATACCTGGAATTTATACTGTAGGGATGTCATTAATTGAAACTCAAATGTAAATATTCTAATATTTTGAGATACTGATTTTTGACTTTCATGAGCTGTAAGCTCTAATCATCAAAATTAAAACAAAAAAACTTTTGAAATGTTTTACTTTACATGTAATGAATCTAAAATATAATGAAAGTTTCACTTTTTGAAATGTTACAAGAAAAAATTTACTTTTTCAGATGTACCTGTATACCAAATGTATTATTATTCAAGTAACTATGTAAACATGTTGACAGATTATCTAACTTTAACTACCCCTGATTCTCTCACTATAAGTTGCAATAAGTTGAGCATTTGTTTTTATGTACTTGCGCTTAGTACGCTATGTTTATTTTGGAGTGGTAGTTTTCCATGTAATGACTAAATTTGACCCTGGACCACAAAACCAGTCTTAAGTAGCACAGGTATATTTGTAGCAATTGCCAACAATACATTGTATGGGTCAAAATTATATATTTTTTTTGTTTTGCCAAAATCATTAGTATATTAAGGAAATATCATGTTCCATGAAGATATTTTGCAAATTTCCTACCGTAAATATATTCAAACTTAATTTTTGATTATTAACATGCATTGCTAAGAACTTCATTTGGACAACTTTAAAGGTGATTTTCTCACATATTTCGATTTTTTTGCACCCTCAGATTTCAGATTTTCAAATAGTCGTATCTCAGCCAAATATTGTCCTATCCTAACAAACCATATATCAATGGAAAGCTTATTTATAAATCTGAGATTATAAATCTCAATTTCAAAAAACCCTTATGACTGGTTTTTGGGTCCAGCGTCACAAATATAAACTGCTAGAGAATTATAAAAAAACAAAAAAACAAAAAAAACACTTGGAAAAACATGCCTGTGTTTTCCACAAAAATAATGGCAAGGCATTTTAGCTTGCTTATACAAGTTTATGTGCTCTTTTATTGTGAGACTCATGTTACAAGGAAATCATACCCGAGTATCTGGCATCAGAAGTGCAATGCTGTACCAGGTGAGCTACCGAGCAAGTTTACTATGTCAAAAAAGCCATACATATGGGGCTGGTTATGTGATGGAAATGTCAAATCATGATAAAAGTGTTTTGAGGTCATCAAATAGTATTGTTATGAAAAAATTACTTTTATAGTTGTTGGAGTTTTACTGCCACTAGTGTCCATTTTATTCTGAAACTTCAGTGAATTGTATATACTGTAGGTAAAATTTGGAGTTTTGGCACATTTTTCCAATGAGCCACAGTTGAATTCTTTTTTTTTTTTTTAAGTCCCAATCATTTATTCAATGAAGTGCATAGGTGACAAATCATGGGGTACTGGTGCTGCTTCAACTCCTCTTCTCTTTCTGTCATCAGGCTCTATCTTACACTGGTCTACACTAGTCTTATCCAGAGGGAATCCTGTCTGGCCTAATGTACTGTCCCTCAACAGATTGGACGTCTGCCTCTTTTTGATATTTCATGCTCCAGTGGAGAGTTAAATAAATGTCCTGCTGGCCCGCAGCTCTAGACTCAGCCCCAGCACTTGCCGGTCCAGGCTGCACTGCCTTTCCAATCGCCTTTTAATTTGGGTCAGAATGATTTAGAGGCAAAGCTATGCATGACAAATTAAGCACCTCGGAAGCAAATGTCTCCCCTGTAGCCTGAAGTGAGTCTGCTTGGTTACACAATAGACTTCGGCTCCGCAAGGTGCAAGCGGCAATGAAAAGGTTCTCAAACGCAGCGGCTTATACAGAAACAGCCTGTGTTCTGAGAGAATATAAATGTTTAGCCAATTCTGACTGAGCAATGGTGGGTGAAAGCCAACCACTGTATTGTAGACCAGCATAATGGAGGTTTTCTTTCTCGTGAAATCCTCCTACGAGTCACACCTAAACAATGCCGACGGGCTGCATGTATCTGTGTTCAAATTAGCGTACCTGAGTGATGGGAGATGCTTATTTATGTGCTTACAAATATGAGCAGCTATGCACAAGGGGATATCAACCGTAAAGGCAATGCATTCATTTCCCGTCCCTTGCAAGACAATGTAAGGTCTTCAGGCTCCATCCAGCCCAATGCCCTTGAAGGATCACATCTTTCTTGATTACAAGTGTCTTTAAACTGATGAATTCTATATGTTGAATGAAAGGTTGCTCTTGAGCTATTGTAGCCTAATTTTCAAGGGCTCTCCATCACAATGATGATGGTTGAGGTGGAAATGCCCCTTTGAAGCATTTGCTGGTGATTTTATTTACAGTGCCCTCCAAACGTATTGGCAGTGTTGGGCAAGCTACTTGGAAAATGTAAATGAAATGAAGCAATCTTAGCTACAGCAACATGGCAAAAGTAGTTTACTACATCTAAGCTATTTTTTTTTAAAAATAATTTGTATATTGAACCAACATCATACCAAGTCAATGCTGTCTCAGTGATCAATAAAACTGTCAGTCAAGCAGATATATAGGCATAATATTTCAGGTTAATTGTTTATTCAACAACTGTTCCAAACCAATTTGTCAACAAAAATCAGTATCATGTACAGGGCCAGATTTACCTTATATTGTGACATAAGCAAAATAAATGTTTGCTGTAGGCCGGAAACCTCCTATTGGTAGTTGGTATTGTGGCTTTATTATATACAGATACATTTTTACAAAGGGTAACACTTAACTATAAGGTTCAATAATTAACTAGTGTAGTTAACATGAACTAAGAATGAACAATACTTCTGCAGCATTTATCTTAGTGTTAATTTCAACATTTACTAATGCATTATTAAAATCAAAAGTTGTGTTTGTTAACATTAGTTAATGTCAAGTCAAGTCAAGTCACCTTTACTTATATAGCGCTTTTTATAATGCAAATTGTGTCAAAGCACTGCACAATATCAAAAAAAAAAAAAAAAAAAAGAAAAAAAAAAGGAAAATAAAGTGTCAATAAGTTTGAATAGTGTCTTTGCAATAAGGTCGGCGATATCGCTGGAAATGAAGCGTCCCCAACTAAGCAAGCCAGAGGCGACAGCGGCAAGGAACCAAAACTCCATCGGTGACAGAATGGAGAAAAAAAAAAAACCTTGGGAGAAACCAGGCTCAGTCGGGGGGCCAATTCTTCTCTGGCCAAACAAACCAGCAGTTCAGTTCCAAACTGCAGCAAGTCAGATTGAATGGGCTCAGCTGGTTCCAGTGGTCTTTTCCAATGGCTGTCTAAGTGGCGGGGTCCTCAATGGGGATCTGTCTCTGGCGTTCATCCAGGTGTTTGGCCTCTGCCTACGATCAGGGACACATACGTCATCTCCCGGCGCTGATCCTCCATCTCAGGTGTTCGGTCATCTCAGATCATGTAATGGTTAGATCCAGACTGAAGTTCTGTAATTCCTGGCTACCACGGGATATTAATCCCGTGGCAGGAACGTAGAGACAAGCAGAGACATGATTAGCGTAGCTGCTGTTCCATCTAAGCAAAAATAAATTGTTCAACCCAAGCTAAAGAATAATAATAATGTACATTTGATCAGATATAACTGCAGTACAAGATTATAAAATGCATTATGTGTATGCTTTGCTAAAGAGATGTGTCTTTAATCTAGATTTAAACAGAGAGAGTGTGTCTGAACCCCGAATGTTATCAGGAAGGCTATTCCAGAGTTTGGGAGCCAAATGTGAAAAAGCTCTACCTCCTTTGGTGGACTTTGCTATCCTAGGTACTACCAAAAGTCCAGAGTTTTGCGACCTTAGAGAGCGGGTTGGATTATAGCGTGGTAGAAGACAAGTTAGATACGCAGGTGCTAAACCATTTAGGGCCTTATAGGCAAGTAATAATAATTTGTAAATGATACGGAACTGAATAAGTAGCCAATGCAGAGACTGTAAAATTGGAGTAATATGATCATATTTTCTTGATCTGGTAAGAACTCTAGCCGCTGCATTTTGGACTATCTGTAGCTTGTTTATTGAAGATGCAGGACAACCACCTAGCAGTGCATTACAATAGTCCAGTCTAGAGGTCATGAATGCATGAACTAGCTTTTCTGCATCAGAAACAGGTAGCATGCTTCGAAGCTTGGCAATGTTTCTAAGATGGAAGAATGCTGTTTTTGTAACATTTAGAGGACGTAACAGTACATCCGTCTAGTTGCAAATTATAATCCACGAGATTCTGTGTACTGTTTTTTGGTCCAATAAGTAATATCTCTGTCTTATCTGAATTTAGTAGGAGGAAATTATTGGTCATCCAATCTTTTACACTTTTTACACAATCTATTAGCTTAGATAGTTTAGAAGTTTCATCTGGTCTTGTTGAGATATATAGTTGAGTATCATCAGCATAGCAATGAAAACTTATCCCGTGTTTTCTAATAATATTTCCAAGGGGCAACATGTAAATTGAAAATAGCAGAGGACCTAGGACAGATCCTTGTGGTACTCCATACTTTACTGGTGATAATTGAGATGACTCCCCGTTTAAATGAACAAAGTGGTAGCGATCGGACAGGTAGGATCTAAACCATCTTAAAGCCTGTCCTTGAATAGCAATATATTTTTGTAATCGATCTATGAGTATATTATGGTCTATAGTGTCAAACGCAGCACTAAGATCAAGTAATACTAGCAATGAGGTGCAGCCTTGATCTGAAGCAAGTAGTAAGTCATTCGTAATTTTAACAAGTGCAGTTTCTGTACTATGATTGGGCCTGAAACCTGATTGAAATTCTTCATAGAGATCATTTTTTTGCAAAAAGGAGCATAATTGAGTAGACACAACTTTTTCTAAAATTTTTGACATAAACGGAAGATTTGAAATGGGTCTGTAATTTGCCAGTTCATTAGAATCTAGTTGTGGTTTCTTAATAAGAGGCTTAATAACCGCCACCTTGAATGGTTTTGGGACGTGACCTAAATATAACGATGAGTTAATAATATTGAGAAGCGGTTTTTCTGCTACGGGTAACAACTCTTTCAGTAATTTAGTAGGTACAGGATCTAATAAACACGTTGTTGGTTTAGATGCACTGATAAGTTTATTTAGCTCTTCCTGTCTTATAGTTGTAAAGCACGGCAGTTTTTCTTTGGGTGCGATGAATGAAGCTGAAATACTAGACGCAGTAGAATCTACATTTGTTATTGTATTTCTGATGTTATCTATTTTATCAGTAAAGAAATTCATAAAGTCATAACTATTAAACTGTGAGGGAATATTTAGATCGGGTGGCGTCTGTTTATTTGTTAATCTAGCCACTGTGCTAAATAAGAACCTTGGATTGTTTTGGTTATTATCTATGAGTTTGCGGATATGCTCTACCCTGGCAGCTTTTAGAGCCCGTCATATAGCTGGACATACTGTTTTTCCACGCAATTCTAAAAACTTCTAATTTAGTTTTTCTCCATTTGCGCTCAAGAATACGAGTTTCCTTCTTGAGAGAATGGGTATAACTGTTGTACCATGGCGCAGTACGTTTTTCTCTAACCTTTTTCAATTTGAGGGGGGCAACAGCTTCTAATGTATTAGAGAAGATAGTGCCCATGTTGCTAGTCATTTTGTCTAGTTCATGCATATTTATGGGTACACATAGCAGTTGAGATAAATCAGGCAGGTTATTTGTGAATCTGTCTTTGGTGGCTGGAACAATAGTTCTGCCCAGACGATAACGCGGAGCCATATAACTAATATCAGTAATAGGCAGCATGCACGATACAAGGAAATGATCAGTAACATCATCACTTTGAGGTACGATATCTATATCAGTAAGATCAAGTCCATGCGATATAATTAAATCTAGCGTATGATTAAAATGATGAGTGGGCCCGGTGACGTTTTGCTTGACTCCAAAAGAGTTTATTAGGTCAGTAAACGCAAGTCCTAACGCATCATTTGTATTATCAACGTGAATGTTAAAATCTCCGACAATTAGCAGTTTATCAACATTAACTAGTAGATCTGAGAGGAAATCTGCAAATTCTTTTAGGAAATCTGTATATGGCCCTGGCGGTCTATACATAGTAGCCAGAGCAAGAGATAGGAGAGATTTCTTTTGCATATCTAACAGTGTAACATTAAGCAGAAGTATTTCAAATGAGTTAAACCTCCTGTATCCTGTTTTCTGAGTAACATTGAGAATATCACTATATATTGTTGCAACACCGCCGCCACGACCAGTCTGACGGGGCTCATGTTTATAACAGTAGCTTGGTGGAGTAGACTCATTTAGACCAAAATATTAATTTGGTTTAAACCAGGTTTCAGTCAGGCAGAGTACATCAAAATGATTATCTGTGATCATTTCATTTACAATAACTGCTTTGGGTGCGAGTGATCTAATGTTTAAAAGCCCAAGTTTTAAAAATTGTTTTTGTTCATTTATTTTACGTTTTTCTGGTTTAATCACGGTCAGATTTTTCTAGATCCTGCATTGAATTTATATTTTGATCTCGCTATTCGGAGAACAGACACAGTCTGTATAGATTGGACAACGCAATTACTTCTATTTTTTAAGTGGGTAGAACAAAAGTCGTCATAGCAGTTATTTGAGAATTGGCTTACTAGTCAGATGGAGCGTAGCGTCCTGGAGATGTTGTCCGACAGGAGTTCCGCTCCGACTCTGCTGGGGTGCAGGCCATCAGCACAGAAAAGCCTAGGACGCTCCCAGAAAAGATTCCAATTATTAACAAAGAGCAGTTTCTGTTCTTTACACCATGACGATAACCATTCGTTTAAAGCAAAAAGTCTACTGAACCTTTCGTTTCCTTGTCGATACGTGGGAAGCGGTCCTGACACGATGACCGTCGCCGGTCGTAATGCACTGTGAACTAATGTGAACTACCAATGAACAACTGTATTTTCCTTAACTAACATTAAAGATTAATATATACTGTAGGTGTAATAAATTGTCCATTGTTCACTCATGTTATGTTATATAATGAAATCTTATTGCATTGTGTTACCATATAAATGTATAGGCCTACAGATAGGCTACGTTTATTTGCATCGGTGCATGTGTCATTATATTAAAGTTAAAATATGAAGGTTTCGACCAGCATGTTTTTTTTTTTTCTCCCGTCATTATATCGCCAAATCAGAGGCAGTACCTGCATCGCACTTACGTTTTCATTTTATGTTATTTGGCCAAAATATCATATAAAATATTTAGCGCTTCGCACAAGCTATTTGGCTGTGACTCGACAACAAAATGATATAAGACACTCTTCTTCTCTGCTCCTTATAAACAAAAGAATTTTAGCCTTTATAAATATAGTGTTTCTTGAGTAAAGAAAACGCTGTACTTATTCAATCCACAGTTCTTTATTTACCTTTAGACAGCAAACAATGTGAGATGCTCCAAACTGCGCGCCGCACTTCATTCACGAGAGAAGCGGGAGGAATAATGAGGTTTGACTGACAGTTTGAGGAGCCAATGGCATTACGAGCTTTGGTGGCTGTGGCGTCACTTTTACTGATCCAGGATCAGTGATCCGTATCGGTTATATTTCTGATTTGAGCTTGAGTTTCAGACATGCTTTGGAAAATGTAACGTTAGCTTTTGTTGACGCTACCGCGTTACTTGATCAAAAAAACGAGCTTCGCTACTGAAAAGCTATTTGATTCAGAAAGCAGTGACGCTACCACCACGCTACTGAGAAATGTAGTTAAACTAGTAGCTTCACTACTTGTAGCGACAGTACTGCCCAACACTGAGTATTGGAATAGTAAAGACAAAATTGCTCTGTTGGCTGTGGAGTCAAGACATTTACAAATATGATTAAAAGATGAATATGAGACAAAACTACAGAATGTCACATTTTATTATTGGGTGATTCAACACATAGATGTTTTACCAGCTAAAAAGTTCAGCACTTTTAGAGTTTCATCCCCCTATCTGATGTGAGCATAAGTATTGGAACAGTTGCCTCACAGGTCTTTCTAAGTTATCAGCTGTGTCCTGTTGCATTAATTCTTTAGATATTAAAAGCAGAGAATGTGTCGTATCAGTTATATTCATTACTTCTGCATTTTGAATCTTGCATTCGATGATGACACACACAAACCAGGATGAAGATGAGGGAGCTGACTTTGAGAGAAAAGCAAGCATTTTGGATGCTAAAAGAAAAGAGGAAGTCAGTTAGAGCTCTAGCAAAAACAAAGTGCATGGAGAAATCAAGAGTTTGGAAACCACCAGCGACACCAGCAACCAACAACGACCTGATCGGCTGAGAAAACAACAGTAGTTGATGACAGACAAATCATAAAAGCTGTGAAAATGAACCCTAAAAGACATGTCTGTAAAATCACCAACAACTTCCAGAAAGCTGGGGTGATGCTCTGACAATCTACTGTCCTCAGGAGACTTTGACACAGAATTACAGATGCTGCACAGCAAGATGCAAACCTCTGACCAGCACCAAAAATAGAAAGGCAAGATTAGAGTTTGCAAAAAAGCACAAAGGTGAGCCAGAAGAGTTTATGGACCGATGAGACAAAGATGAACCTTTCTCTAAGTGATGGGAAACCAAAAATGTGGAGGAAAAAAAGGGAACTGCAATGATCCCAAGCATATGCCTCATCTGTAAAGCATGGTGGAGGTGGTGTCATGGCATGGGCATGCATGGCTGCCTCTGGAACAGGCCCTCTCTACTTTACTAATGATTTAATGTATGATGACAGTAGAAGAAGGAATTTGGAAGGGTACAAAACCATCTTGCCTACCAATATTCAAGAAAATGCCACCAGATTCATTGGGAAGCGCTTCATATTGAATCAGGACAATGACCCAAAACACCCTACCAGTTCAGTCAAGGAATTTATGAGGGCAAAGAAATGGAAAGTCTTAGATTGCCCAAGTCTCCACTTATGTTGAATATTTAAATATATGAATATTTGACAAGATGGCGCCGGTGTGTGTGGCGAGTCGTCTGTCCTGTTCATTTTATATGTTGACATTGGCTATTTTACTTATCTTAACATCAGTTTTAACTACTGTGAACTCTATACTGTTAACCTATGACCATCAAACATTACTTGATATTGGAAAGTTAGTCTCTTATTCATCTGATGCCGAGTGGAGTGGAGCTTATACGCGTCCACCGCCGTTCGCTCCGAACATTCCCGATTTTCTGTGTCGACGGCCCTTCGACGTGCCGCGGAGAAGGCGTCGCAGAAGACGAGGGAAGCGGGCTGGTGTTACTACCAGGATTAAGTACGGTTTACTCTCTGGATTTACTCAGCTTTCTGACTTTCCCTCACTGGCTTCTTGGCCCGCCTCTGGTCGTTATATGGCAAGACGTTCGCTGGAGAAGCCCTATCGGTGGATTCGTCCGATTGCCCCCAGCTTCCTGGATGTGTCTGCGCGCCCCATCTCTCCCCGGATTCGTGGTGGAGGTGTTAACCACGGCGTTCTCCGTCCACTGAATCGAGGTCATTCTTCGATCAGAATGGGATTACTTAACGTTCGTTCCTTGGTCAATAAAACTTTTATCCTGCACGATTTATTTACTTCAAAGGATTTGGATTTTATATTTTTGACGGAAACTTGGGTTAAAGAGGGAGATTTCAGTCCCTTTTCTGAACTTGTTCCTCTGGATTGCACCTTTTATAATTGCCCCAGGAAAACTGGACGTGGAGGAGGACTGGCAGCTGTTTTTAAACGAAACTTCATTACACGTATTATTCAGTCTGGTGTTTATTCGAGCTTTGAGGTACAGCTTCTTCAAATAGATTTGGCACGTCCAGTCCTTTGTGTTAATATCTATCGTCCACCGTGTATTAACAATGTTTTTTTAAATGATTTTTCTGATTTACTTGGAGAACTGATTCCTCGGTTTGATCACATCGTAGTGTTGGGTGATTTTAATATCCATTTATGTTGCCCCACTAAGCCTCTGGTGACTGAATTTAAAAATCTTATTGACTCACTTGATTTTGTGCAGTGGGTGCAAGAGCCTACTCATGCTCATGGTCACACGTTGGATTTGGTTTTTTCACGTGGATTTCAAATTTCGGACATTGAAATCACTGAAACTTGTTTTTCTGACCACAGATTGGTACTTTTTTCTTCTCATCTTCCTGATCCAGTTGCTGCCTCATGTCCAGTAACTCGTTTGAATCGTTATTTCTCCACTCAGTCATGTGAGAGATTTGCATCCTCCTACGATATAACTGATCCACCTTTGCCTGAATTGTTCTCTTCTCTGCAGGATGTGAACAGACTTTTTGATTTCTTTAATCAAAAATGTTTGTCTACTTTGAATCTCATTGCTCCGTTAAAACCTAAACGTATTGTCACCAAACATCAGCCTTGGCTTAATGATTCAACTCGTTTGTTTAGAAAGGCCTGTAGAAGAGCAGAGCGAAAATGGTGCAAGGATAAATTACAGGTCTCTTATGAAATTTGGAGAGATTCCTTATTTGTGTATCAGAGAGCTGTTAAGGCCGCCAAGTCCAAGTATCAGAATCAGAATCAGAATCAGAAAGAGCTTTATTGCCAAGTGTGTTTGCACACACAAGGAATTTGTCTTGGTGTTAGGAGCTTCCAGTACAGAAAGTACAAACATAGTGCAGACAACATATAATTAAGGTGATAAAGAACACTAATGAAGAGAATATACAATGATTAAGGATAACAATAGTAATAAAAATAAAAAATATACAGAAAAGAGACATGACCATAGACAGAACTGTGAATGTGCATGTGTCCTATGTACAGATGAAGGTTTGATGAGTATTTACAGATGTACAGTACCGGGGTGTGTTATGTGTTGTTCAGGTGGGATACGGCCTGGGGGAAAAAACTGTTCTTGTGTCTGGCTGTTCTGGTGCTCAGTGATCTGTAGCGCCGGCCAGAGGGCAACAGTACAAAGAGAGAGTGAGCTGGGTGTGAGGGGTCCAGAGTGACTTTCTTAGCCCTTTTCCTCACTCTGGAGGTGTAAAGTTCTTGGAGGCTGGGCAGAGGGGCACCGATAATTCTCTCAGCAGTCCTAACTGTCCGTTGTAGTCTTCTGATGTCTGTTTTGGTAGCTGAACCAAACCAAACAGTTATAGAAGAACATAGGACAGACTCGATGATTGCAGAGTAGAACTGTTTCAGCAGCTCCTGAGGCAGGTTGAACTTCCTTAGCTGGCGGAGGAAATACAGCCTCTGCTGGGCCTTTTTCGCAATAGAGTCAATGTGATTGTCCCACTTCAGGTCCTGAGAGATGGTGGTGCCCAGGAATCTGAATGACTCTACTGAAGTCACAGTGCTGTTCATGATGGTGAGTGGGGGGAGAGCAGGGGGGTTTCTCCTGAAGTCCACTATCATCTCCACAGTTTTGAGCGTGTTCAGCTCCAGGTTGTTAAGACTGCACCAGACAGCCAGCTGCTCAACTTCCTGTCTGTAAGCAGACTCGTCACCGTCCTTGATGAGGCCTATGACTGTAGTGTCGTCCGCAAACTTCAGGAGCTTGACAGAGGGGTCCTTTGATGTGCAGTCATTCGTGTAGAGGGAGAAGAGCAGTGGGGAGAGAACGCAACCCTGAGGGGCGCCAGTGCTGATGGTGAGAGTCCTGGATGTGAGTTTGCCCAGCCTCACTAGCTGCTGCCTGTCTGTCAGGAAGCTGGTGATCCACTGACAGATGGAGGAGGGCACAGAGAGCTGTCTCAGTTTGTCTGAGAGAAGGTCAGGTATGATGGTATTGAAGGCCGAGCTGAAGTCCACAAATAAGATCCTTGCATAATTCCCAGGTTTGTCGAGGTGTTGCAGGATGTAATGCAGTCCCATATTGACAGCGTCATCCACAGACCTGTTTGCTCTATAGGCAAACTGAAGAGGATCCAGCAAGGGTCTAGTGATGTCCTTCAGGTAGGCCAGGACCAGTCTCTCAAGTGACTTCATGACCACAGACGTGAGTGCGACAGGTCTGTAGTCATTAAGTCCAGTGATTTTGGGCTTTTTGGGGACGGGAATGATGGTGGAGCGTTTGAAGCAGCAGGGAACTTCACACAGCTCCAGAGATCTGTTGAAGATTTGTGTAAAGATGGGGGCCAATTGGTCAGCACAGACTTTTAGACAGGCAGGTGAAATACCGTCTGGTCCTGAAGCTTTCCTAGATTTCTGTTTTCTGAAGACCCGGTTCACATCCTCTACACAGACTTTAAACGCAGGTAGAATGGTGGGGGAGGGAGTAAGGGGGGTTGCAGGGGGGGAAGGTGAATGTGTGAATGTGTGAATGTGTGAAAGTGTATCTATCTGAGTTTATTAGTGACAACTCTCACAGACCTAAGGCACTCTTCTCTGCTATTGACTCCGTGCTCAGTCCCCCTGTCATCATTTTTCCTGATTCTTCCGTATCACTGTGTGAACAATTTTGTACATTTTTTAACGAGAAATCCTTTCAATTAAGATCTAACTTGCCCTTGGGGAACTCGGCCCAACCTGTGAGATCAAGTGGTCAAGTGCTATGGAATAACTTTCAGCCTGTTTCCTTTGAATTCTGTAAAGGCATTGTTGAACGTCTAAGACCAACTTCGTCTTCTCAAGATATTATTCCATCTAGATTTTTAAAACAGATTTTCAATATCATTGGACACGATCTTCTATCAATCTTTAATACTAGTTTAACTACTGGGGTTGTTCCTGACTGCTTAAAAACAGCTACAGTAACTCCATTATTAAAGAGGCCTAATCTTGATTCTTCAAATTTTAATAATTTCAGGCCTATATCAAATTTGCCATTTCTTTCAAAGATCCTTGAGAAAATTGTGTTGACTCAGCTACAGTCCCATTTGATGTCAAATAATATTCTTGAAAAATTCCAATCGGGTTTTAAGTCTCAACACAGCACGGAAACTGCACTTCTAAAAGTTGTAAATGATATTTTAATAGAAACAGATAAAGGGAATGCTGTAGCTTTGGTGCTTCTAGACTTAAGCTCTGCATTTGATATGGTTGACCACACGATCTTGATTTCAAGGTTGGAGAGTTGTGTTGGGTTACAAGGAAAGGTATTGAAATGGTTTCAATCTTTCTTAGCAAACAGAAGTTTTAGTGTCTCCATTGGCCAACATAGTTCGTCCTCACACCCACTTGTCTGTGGGGTGCCTCAGGGCTCAATTCTTGCCCCAGTTTTATTTTCTATATTCATGCTACCAATGGGTGCTATCTTTGAGAAATATGGAGTGTCCTTCCACTTATATGCGGATGATACTCAGTTGTACTTTCCCTTGAAACACAAAAGTAAAGAATTTTTAGGACCTCTGTTGAATTGTTTAAACGAATTGCAAATATGGCTAAAGCAGAATCTTTTAGTGTTAAACGAGAACAAAACTGAAATCATTCTGTTTGGTTTAAAGTCATATGAAGACTGTGCCCTTCACTTTGGTCATCTCTCTTCCTACCTTACACCCTGTGCCAAAAATCTTGGTGTTCTTTTTGACTGTAACCTGGGTTTTGAGAAACAAATTACCGCAGTGGTCAAATCAAGTTTCTTCCACTTACAGCGTTTATCCAAAATTAAATCCTTACTCTCTGTAAAACAGTTTGAACATATTATTCACTTGTTTGTTTTATCTCGTTTAGACTATTGTAATTCACTATACTATGGTATAAGTCAGTCTTCTATAATGCGTCTGCAGATGGTCCAAAACGCTGCTGCAAGATTAATGACAGGCAGACGAAGGTTCGATCACATCTCGCCCATTCTCATTTCACTAAACTGGTTACCAGTTAAATTTAGAATTATCTTTAAAATTTTAATTTTTGTTTTTAAATCTCTGCGTAATCTCGCCCCGTCCTATCTTTCTGAGGCAATTTCTACCTATAAACCTAACAGATCCCTAAGATCCAGTAACCTTGGTCTCCTCTCTGTTCCTAGATCGAGGCTTCGCTGCAGAGGTGATCGAGCCTTTGCTGTTGCTGGCCCCACTCTGTGGAACAATTTACCAGCTTCTATTAGAGCTGCGCCCTCCTTGCCGGTTTTTAAGTGCCAGCTTAAAAACCATCTTCTGTCAATAGCTTTTACATAGCCTTGTCAATTGTATTGTTATATTGTGTTGTGATGTATTTTGGTTTTATATTTGTTGTATTTTTAGCTGTACTGTACAGCACTTTGGATCAACTGGTAGTTGTGTGAAAGTGCTCTATAAATAAAAGAAAGAAAGAAAGAAAGAAAGAAAGAAAGAAGTCAATCTCCAGATTTAAATCCGATTGAACGGGAATTTCACCAGCTGGAGAGTAAAGACAGACACTCCCCAAAACAAGCAACAATTGGAATTGGCTGCATTAAAGGCTGGGAAAAGCAATTCAAAGGATGAGACCAAGAGTCTGGTGATGTCTATGGGTCACAGACTCACTGCTGTGATTGTGCGCAAGGGATCTAAATAATAGCTTTTAATCTTTTATATCTGCCTTATGTTCAACTGTCCCAATACTTATGCTCACATCAATGAGTGGGATGAACTCTAAAAGTACTGTTCTTTTTATTTGGTAAAACATATATGTGTTGAAACGGCTAATAATAAAATGTGACATTCTGTAGTTTTGTCTCATATTCATCTTTTAATCTTATTTGCAAATGTCTTAACTCCACAGCCAACAGAGCAAATTTGTCTTTATTGTTCCAATACTTATGGAGGGCACTGTATATTTCCAGCAGCTATTAAAAAAGTTAAAAGTTAAAATGTAAAACTTGATTAAGTTGAGGAAGCATTTTCCCTAGAATTAAATGTAGCCATTTCTTTAACAAATCAAGCTATATTTCTATATATCCAACTATATGAAATAAAATGCATGATGCAATGAAAATGTCTGCACATGCCCCAAAACATATCTAAAAATGCACATAAAAGCTCAAAAAAAAAAAGTTGATATTTTGGTCTCTCTTTATGGGTTAAAGCATAAAATGGCAAAGGAAGAGTCTTTTGATTATTAAGTGAGTTAAGCTTTAGCAAAGCTTAAAGCATGATTATCGGCAATCATCTGATCAGCACAAATGCTGTGATTGATACTTATTAGTTATGGCTACAAGCTTTAAGGACTATTAAACACTGCACTTAACACACACTATAATAGCCGAACATTCCTATCCTTATTCACACAGGCGAATGATGAAAGTATGCAATTTCCAAGAAAATCTGTCCCTACAGCTCAAAACTATGAATCATTATGATAGTCTTATCTTGGTGAATCACAGTAAGACATAAGTACAATTTAAAAGATGGACATAGTGTACTTGATCATCAATGACATTTTGTTCATTTCAATCAAGAAAATGTAACAGTGTCCTTTGAGTAAATCATGGCTGTATGGCAGTAGGCTAATACAGTGGGTTTGGCAATTATTGTTTTATCTCAAGCTGTTTTATGGATAAATGAAAATATGTGTATAATGTTAAAGGGATAGTTCCCCCAAAAATTAAAATTCTGTCATTCTCGCAATTCTGTCAGGTGACAGTAGCCACAAATATTTTTTTTCATATGGAAGTTAATGGCTACCGTCAGCTGTTTGTTTACTAACATTCTTCAGAATGTCTTCTTTTGTGCTCAACAGAAGAAATAAACTCATACAGGTTTGGAACAACTTGAGGGTGGGTAAATGATGAGAGAATTTTCTTTTTTGGGGCAACTAACCCTGCAAGTTAAGTTCAATCAAAATTAGAGTTCATCTAAATTTCTTAGATTTATGGTGGCTCCATTCCTCTATCCACCAAAAGCATCCTTGGCCCCTAAACTAAATTACACAAGCAAAAAACATTCTGAGTGCACTGTACACCCATCACTGTTTGTATGTACTAAAGGAAAGACATCAACAGCTTGCTGGATATAGCCTACAGTCTTCTGAATGAAAGAGGTGTTTGTTCAGACAATCCTGCTTGTATACTCATCAGAATCTCTCTTCACTCTATAGTTCAACCCCTTTAAATTCTCTTTACTCTGAGAGACGTTCTTTTTTGTGTGTTTTACTTCATGCATGTTACTAGAAAAACACTCAGATGACATACTTTGACTATTGCTATATATATATATATATATATATATATATATATATATATATATTAGTTCTGTCAAATATAATAATTATAATATAGATATATTAGTGCTGTCAAATGTATAATATTATGATATAACAAATATATATATATATATAAAATATGCCTTAATTTTAACCTCTGTGTGCTTCAACTGGGACTCCATCTATTAGTTGTTTTTCTCCACCTCCGTGTCACCTTGTATGGATCAGTCACTCATGGTAGGAGAGCAGTCCAAGTGTCTAAGTGTCACTCAGACTATCTATCAGCGAGCACTCTGGGTAAACCGAACACTGTGTTTGCATCAAATTAGGCTTGCGTGTCTCCTAGGGAGCTGGATGCTTGTCTTTCTCCCCCCCCCCTGTTGCTGTACTGTGGAAATAGACTCGGGAGTGATGTAGGTCTTTCCTCTGTTTTGTGGAGATAAATCTAATTCAAGTCCTGAATGCATTTAGGATTCCGCTGATGAGCCCATTCAAATCCTTAAAGGATGCCCTACTCCACCCATCCCAATGTCGGGCAGATTGCCATGTGATAGTTGCGTAATCTTGTCGGAGTGGTAATGCCTCGTTTTTGATGTGCAGCACTCCATTATTTCTGGGCGGCTGATAGGAACTTAATTAGAAACATAATGGATCTGCCGCACATCAGACAAGGCTAATTAACACAGCCCGGCGTGCAGGGATAATTGGGGTTTTGTGAAGACCTTGGGTCAGTTGGACCCCTTTTTAAATTCCAGGCCCCACTGGTCTGCGGTGTCCAGGTCAGCCACTCATGAGATCTGAGAGAGCACAACAGGCAGACGCTTCCTTACTTAAACACTTGCCAAAAGTCCAGAGGAAGAGAGGTGTTTTATTTGTTTTATGTTCAAATATTTTCACCTATACCAGTTACTGCTTAGAAATATATTTAGCTGATTAACCTTCTGGAGTCTGAGGTGGACGTGTTTTGACATGCCCTGACATTATTTCAGTTACTTAACTATTTTAATAACTGAAGTCTGATTACACTTTACAGTTTTGAATGATGCCTTACTCTTATCTGTATAAATATAAATGATGGAACATTTTATGTTCTTTCCACTGTTAAGGAACTGTTGTTTTCACTGTTCAGGAAAAAATGCAAGTGTGCCTCCATTGATGTTTACCAACTATATTGCAATGCCACACTGGATAAACTAACTAGCTAGTCACAACTGTTTCCTAAAACCTTAGCAATTGTCACACATCCGCCAGTTGAAACAATAGAGAGCAGTTTTTAACAATGTCATTCCTCATGGGGTGAAATAATAGTGTTATTTATATTTTACATATAATTTATATATAATTATGTTTATTAATGATAGTTTTGGGTATGATTCCAAATCATACCCAAAGCCAGATTCCAAATTGGGCCTAATCGGACTCAAGTCCAAGTCTAAAAGGGCCGAGGCGAGTCTGAGTTCAACTAAACACAACAGTTTGTCAGTATCTTGGTGGTAGCTTAGTGAATAGGACCTGAAGAGCAGAAAATGCACCTCTTATCTCTGATTGCGGCTGTGTGTGTTTTGGGTTTTATATGACAAAAGGTTAGAACTTAGACAAGATGGCATTTAGAATTTTTTCTTGGAGGAAATGAGGCTGTGAGGAATGGCATAGTGCGAATAAAAGTCCTACATGTTCTTTTCATAACTCACTGGCAACAACTTTATTTTTGAATGTATTTATAGTTAATACATTACATTATGTAAAGAATAATTGATGACGGGCTATTGAATTATTAGAAAATAACGAACACCCAAGGTGGCTTTGGACAAATAAAAACTATTGCCACAAAGATGCTAGAAAAATTATTTTTCTTTGAAGCTAGAAGCTGCACCATGTTTAAAAAATAATCATTTCAAAACAACAGTAAAACTAATACTAAACTAACGTAAGTGTAACTCTACTGCTTGATGCAAGAGGTAGAGAGCTCACGTAACAAGTAACAAGTAACATCCAACATCAGGGAAGACTGAGACAATGAATGACAGACTGTGATAGTAAGTAAAACTTTCTCAAGCTTACTGAGGGCAAGTAAACAGTCTAATTATTAATTATAAGCAAAATAATAAATAAACATTAATCAAAAATACAAATGAATATGTTATTTATAAAGTTTTTTTTTTTCAGATCCATAGTAAAGGCTACTACAGACATTTAATGAAGTACTATGTAAAAATAAAAAGCTGCACAATCTTCATTTTATACATTAAATATAGATGATTCTTATTAAAGTTACAAAAGTGATTCATTCAAGAGCAGTGAGTTATTTTCTCTTTATCTTTGGTTGTTTGATTAATATTTATTATGCGGTCGGTGGCAGTAGGATTATGCTGCTGTCGCTTTAAGACCTGATGCACAGATCAGATATTTTGAAACAACCGTATTTCTCCCCACTGTTCAGGTTCACTTAAGACAAAACCGGCTACATTTACATGAATAGTGTCCAAGAAAGGCATTTTGACATTACTTTTCTTGCAAGTGTGCAGCAATAACTTGCATTCGCTCGCTGACAGAGAGGCGCATTCAGCAAGCACGCTTTTTTTTGTTAACAACTAAGTTTTATTTTGTGGAACAGTAGTACAAAACAAAAAGCAGCCGTACACATTTAAAACCCATCCCACCCCTTGGTAGACTCAAAAAATAAATAAATAAAATAAAATAAATAATAATAAAGACATTAATTAATATTAATAGATAAATAACAATAGAATAATTTTTACAAAGATTTGAAAAGAAGACACAACATTAAAAGCTGAATGCCATGAATTTACAGTTTTCATGTTAGATCCATGTATACGAGAAGTAGAGTTCCATCGAGATAATGTCCAACAAATACACAGTTCAGGTTCATCTGTCCATTGTGTGAGGAGGATTCCAATGGTTGACCAGCAACTTTTTTTGCTGCTGTGAGAGCAGCTAACAGAAAAAAATATGTGTTGGACGGACAAGGTGAAGTCCCAAAAGTCATTCATGAAAAAATGGCGCAGTGTCAAGCATATCTCAGTACCCAACAAATATGATAGGTCCAGTGAGAGTCTAAAAAGGTGAGAGAGAGGGGCACTCCCCCAAAAAATGCAAAAACGTGCCTAAAACTCCTTGGGAACAGAGATTACACTTAGGAGAAGAAGACAGATTCAACAGCGAGCACGCTTTTAAAAGTATTTATGACGTATTGACACAAATTTCAAATAATTTACAATTGTCGTATCCACTGTGTCAGGCTGAAGGAAATGCAAGTTCACATCTGTGCAGTAGATGGCGCAGCTTAAACAAACCTTTCTAAAAATGTTTTTGTTTATTAGTATGGTTGAATTGGATCATCGAAGGTCAGCAGCAAAGGCACTGGTTAACAAAATGGGATTAAATACATAAATGATATGTGTGATAGGATATTTAAATAAACAAATTTAATAAGGGTTTGCATCATATTCTAAGTTTGCATTTTACTTAGACTAGAACTACAGTAAGCACCATGTTTACACAGCACTCAGCACCTAAGTGGCATACTTATTTGAAAAAAAAGTAACTCAGATATTTTCTTGTAATTTCAAAGTAATGCGCTACTTTACTAGTTATTTGAAAAAAGCAATCTGAGTACATAACTCGCGTTACTCGTAATGCGTTACCCACAACCTCGTTCAACAGTGTTATCATTCTTTTGATAAAAGACATGGGGCCAGATTTACTAAACAGAGTAAATTAGCACAAGAGCGCAATCCCATAAAATGCCAATGGGAGTGGAAAGTTCTGTGGGTGATTTACTGACAATGTGTGAATTAAAGAACACAGACGCAGCCAGTGCATTTCCATAATGACCAATGTAATCTACCAAAAGCAGTGCAAATTAGCAACTATCGCAGTTCAAATGGTTTAAGACCATCAAATAATGGTGCAAATACCAACACACTGACAAAAAAAACCTTAGTAAATCACATTGCATAATTTATTCAAATACTCTACTCCCATAAATTTTTCATCTGAAAGGGAAACTCCTACAAATGCATATGCAATAAGGTCAACCGCAAAAGTAACTGAGTCTATGCATTTCCATCACAAATTTTTTGTCTCTAGTAAATCCTGACAGTAGTTTGCTAACATCAAGAGAGGGTTTGCTCTGGCAAGCTGTTAGTAAATCTGGCCCATTATAATGAAATTTGTATATGCATAGACAATATACAAAAGATATCGATTGTACTGCATGTTAACTTGCTTATTTTGTTCAAGAGTATAATTTATTTAAGTCTATGATCTAAACTACAGGTTGGCAGCTGTAGATCCAACCACACAACTTTGTGATAATGTTCATGAATGTTCATTGGAACTATGCTTTCAGGGAACATCAAATCATTGAACTAGGTTGGTCATGAAGGTACTTGCCACAAAAGTTGGCTGATGATGCTTTTGGGAAAAGTGTTCCCGGTTCCGCTTGACCTAATTAATGCAGCCTAACAATCCTTTAACGGATTTGAATTATAGAAATGCGATATTAGTAAATTATACTTGAAACCCAACCTCTGAAAAATACTGAAAATATTGATGTAAATTGTAGCAACACCTCCCCCTTTACCTTTTGGACGCTGCTCATGTTGTAACTGTAATCTTGGGGGGTAGATTCATTTAAAGTAATGTAGTCATCTGGTTTTAGCCAGGTTTCTGTCAAACAAAGCACAGCTTGTTTATGGTCAGTGATCATATCATTTACAAAAAGTGCTTTTGTAGAAAGGGATCTAATATTCAATAAGCCAAGCTTTATCATTTGTAGACAAGAGCGGTGTTTTGACCTGCGACTAGGCCGCCTTACAGTCACCCAGTTGCCCTGCTGCACGGGCTCTACCAGAACCGAACAATGTACAGGACTCCCTGAGCTAGTCGCGTCCAAAGCAGTATCTACAGCCCTCACATTCTTACTGTCCTCAACTAAAGTTTGGATGCGTGTCTCTAATTCTGAAATCTTCTCTGTCAGCCTAACTATTTCCCTGCATTTAACACAATCCCTTGTCGCCGACAGAGAGAGATAAATTGTACATGTGGTAAACAGTGCAAACAACAATAGCAGGAAAAGAAGCCATTACTCCCCGTGATTGAAGAATGATTCACTTACCACTGTTGTTTGATGAACTCGTGAAAAATGGAGCGAGAAAACAATAATAGACACGAATAGAAATGCGAACCATAAGTGACAAGCTAACTGGCTAACGAATGCTAACGTGCTGCACGCGCGGTTTTAAAAAGCG
The DNA here is from genome assembly GCF_936440315.1 of Barbus barbus. Taxonomy (NCBI): domain Eukaryota; kingdom Metazoa; phylum Chordata; class Actinopteri; order Cypriniformes; family Cyprinidae; genus Barbus; species Barbus barbus. The sequence continues at coordinate 11,563,598 of NC_136732.1, read as the reverse complement.
AACAATCAAATTAGTTAGATTAGTTTGATAGATAATCAAACCAGAAATATGGTGGGAATTAAGTTATATATTATCACTTTAAACAACAGAGAGTGAAAGCAAAATAGAGATTCAACAGAAAAGTGAAGGTACACGGAGCTACAATCGCAAAACTCTCAGCAGCACAACAGACAGGGACAGACAGAAGCAATCGATCAGCAATCAAGTTCCAATATGTGTGTGTGTGTAATCCAGATGTTGACTTCTTTAACTTTTTCTGGACCGTGGCTCAGCTTGGCTTTTCTTCTCTACCCTCTTTCCTCTTTGACTTGAAAGGACCCCATCGTGTTTCATTGTGTTGTCTAGTTCCTCCAATATTGGGTTTGTGAGAGCTTTCAAGTTCTAGTGTGGTTTTGGCTTTTTCCAAAACCACACTAGAACTTGAAAGCTCTCACAAAACCTTTTTTTTTTTTGTGGACAGCCAATTGAATAGACGTCAGTGGATATGAGCAACTCAAGGCTGGTAGAATCACACATTTGAACATGTGCATGTCTGCAGCAGGCTTAAAGTTTTAGATTTGATTACAGCTAAAATAAACCTGCAAGGTAAAATAACCTACAAGGTATATGTTAATACTTACAATAACCATTGCCAAGACACATTTCTTACTGTATCAGACTGAAGAAAATATTGACCAACAAATATTATCAGCAAACTGTTGTAACAAATCAAAAAATATTTTTGATTAGAAGCACCTCCATGTATGTAAATTGATTTTGTGACATTAGGTTACACTTTGTTACAGTGTAATTACACAAATTAAGCACTATTTAGTGTCATTAGCCTACTATTGTAAATTAATATAATGTATAACAAGTAAAATAAAGTGTTACCTGACATCTTGTTTATTATGGCTGGACCTGTTGCCTGTAATAAATTAGCTTTTGGATATAATCTTTTTAATCTTTTATTATTGTTTACTCATATTTTGATGTGCATGCTTCATAGCTAACATTTAAAACATTAAAACATCTATTTCTCCTCATTAGATATATTATTGTTTAGGGCTGTCAGCTAATTTTGAACATTTATGTAATTATGTAGCTTTTATTAATCAATAATAAATTAAAGATGGTTTACTTTGTTTTATCTTTGTACTTCTAAAACACTGGAAAAATACGCAGAAAAGATTAAAAGCTACGGTGTTTCTTCTGATCTAGGCTTAAAGCTGAATCTAACCATATTCAACACTGCTACAGAAAGATAATACACACTAACACCACCTGTGCTTTATTAGAACAGTGTGTTATTGAAAACGGCAGTCTGAATTATTACATGATAATGTGTAAAATTATATATTAAATAGCAGGGCCTGGGATTTCAAAATACAGAAAATGCTTTCCCATTGTGAAAAGAGAATTTATTTCACAACATGAGATGCAAGCAGGTCTGTGAGTTCTTGGGAGAGATTTCTATTACTCTACTGAGTGAACGAAATTAGGGGGCTGCAGTTTTGCTTGAGAAACCCTATGGCGTTCCAAAGCAAGCAGCAGCAATAACAAGATCATGTCCAAGCCTTTTATTGAACAGCGTGAACGGTGCAGGAGTTCAGAATCAGTGTCTGGGAAAATTCATTATTCATTTTCCCTGATAAAATGATCAATGGCTGTCAATGGACACACTGAGACCAGGTCTCACTTAAATAGATCTTATTGGTCTGATTGGAGCATGCTGCGGATCGACCGCTCTCCTCTGATCAATAACGGTGAGATGACCAGTGAGAGATTGCATTTTTGAGAGACCTGGGGTGTGTATCTTTGTGTGTCTCCATGTATTTGTGGATGGTGGAGGATACAGCAGGAGAATAAGCCTGGGGAACAAGCGCGCACGAGAAAAAATAGCTGAAACCCAGGTGACAATGAGGCCTAATTAACTGTAATGGCTGCGGCTTTTATATGATCACAAAAGGCAATTATTGGGCAGTCACTCCCAAAGGTGGAGTTTTAGCCTCACATAATCAGGATCTCTGCCAATCACAAAGACATACTGTACATAAAACAGGAATAAAACAGGCACAGATACTACGTGTATTGCGAAAATTTGCAACTGTTTAGTTACTACCTTCAGAGTCATTTATCACTAAATGGTCATAAAATAAGTAATAATCAAGAAAAAGCAAGTGCTGGGTTCTTGTGGTGTACGTTACAGATTGTGTAGACAGCCAATATGCAAAACAAATAAATAAATAAATGAACTACTAAATTTAAAACACTGATGTATTATTTTAGGACACTAAATTATTGTATGTGTTATTATAGGATACACCATTATTGTATTTGCAATGGCCATCCAAGCAGAACAGAAGTAAGTCACAGGCAAAGCACAAACCAATGTCTTTGACACGGTCGGATGAGTCATAAGCTATCAAGAGAACCCATTGCGATTCTCTGCTCTCTTTTGAAGTTCAAGTGTCTGACCTCTTTTCGACAAAAGAAAGGCTGTCCATGGGCCCTATTATAGCTTTACACGACCGCAACAGCCCTGTGCTCTATAATATGACCCATCTATAACATGTCAAACAGAGTGCCTTAAAATGGGTTTTGTGTGTCACCTGGTGAGTGGTGGATGTGAATAATAATGACAAGCATTGTACATTTATAATGCTTTCCTGATGATGGTTATACGGTACACAAATTATAACAAAAATGGTCATAAAGTGGATATAAAAACAGTACACGCACTGGTTAATTGCGGGGAAGTCGTGGCCTAATGGTTAGAGAGTCGGACTCGTAATCGAAAGGTTGCGGGTTCGAGTCCCCGGCCGGCAGGGATTGTAGGTGGGGGGAGTGAATGTACAGTGCTCTCTCCACCCTCAATACCACGACTGAGGTGCCCTTGAGCAAGGCACCGAACCCCCAATTGCTCCCCGGGCGCTGCAGCATGGCTGCCCACTGCTCCGGGTGTGTGTTCACGGTGTGTGTGTGTGTGTGTGCATTTGTTCACTACTCACTGCTGTGTGTGTGCACTTGGATGGGTTAAACACAGAGCACCAATTTCGAGTATGGGTCACCATACTTGACAATACGTCACGACTTTTTTTTTTAAATTGCAGCTTTTTGAGACGTAAATTTTTTTCCAAGATCAAGTCATGGCAGATATTTTACGAGCTCTAACACAATATTAAAACCGACAATATTCAAATAACAAACAAAAATAGAAACTTAAAGACTTAAAATAACCTGGTTTCACAAGTAATGCTCAGCTGAAACACCTTTTGGTTTGAATACAGCAGCAAGTCTTTTTGAATAAGAGTCTACCAACTTATTTGTCAATTCCCCCCACATTCTTCCTTTCAAAAGAGCTCTGTATCATAGTGTGGGGGATCTTCTTTGTACCACCCTGTTCAAGCCATTCAAGTTCTTTCGACTGGATTTAGGGCTAGCCTCTGACTGAGCCATTTCACAACATTTTTCTTCTTTTGAAGCAATACCTTTGTTGACTTAGATTTGTGTTTGAGGTTATTATCATGCTGAAATATGAAATTTCTCTTCATTTTAAGATTTTTGGAGGCCTGCAGGTTTTTTATTTTTATTTTTTTTTTTGTAAAAATTGTATTTTATTATTTGCTGCTATCCTTGATTCCTTGTTGAATAATTAGCAAACCAAATAATTTGCAATCCTTCTTAACTTAACTTCTTAATCTTATCTGAATAGAAGCAAACCTATAGCATGATGCTTGCACCACCATGCAAGCAAGAAAATCTTACAGAAACAATAGCTCTTTATTCAGGGTTAGTCAGCATCACTTAAATTAGAGGATTATAATTATGGAGTGTCTACTTACACTAAGTGCAAATACCCCGCCTTGTTGGCAGAGGCTATTTACAGTAACTCCACCCACCAAAATGTGATTGGACTAGTCAACACTACAAAAGACAATTGTCGAACAACAGCTCCAGTGTTGTAGATGGTAAAGCGTGTGCTGTAGTCATTTTTAACGCAATCAACCTCATTATCATTAGATGTTCATATCCACCTTTTGCCAAACTTTCTTCACTCATTTCAAATCTCATGTCACATCAGAAAGACCTTTATTTCAATAAAATGAAGGCCATAATCGAAAAGTTGAAAATAAAGTATCGGGTAGGTGTAGGGAAGGCTTATATTGTCCCAGGTGGCATCCATTTAATAATTTGAATTAAAATTATAATTTATTATTGCATACTGTTTTATAATGTACTACAATACTGAGGTTCAGATAATTGGCACCATTTCCCATAAGTGGTATAAATAGCAGAAATCCTGCCATTTTAACATAATGTAAATAAAATCTATAACTATTTGCACTTAGTGTAACATAATTTTGGGGTTTTATTTATTCTCTTCGTATTTTCTTTAAAAAATCTGTTTGTTACATTAATTTTTGTTGGTTTCAATATTACATTAAAAGTGTAAACATATCTGATAAGTCATTTACATTATTATTATTTTTTTTTTCTTAAAAAAGCTGCAATTTGAACAGGGGTGGGTTTTATACCCACTGTAACTTCTGAACCGTCTGTATGTCAAGTGTCTTATATTTTTGAAATTGTCGGTACAAGAAAAATAAAACACATACCAGGGGTGGGCAAACTTTTTGACTCGAGGGCCGCATCAAGTTTTCCACATTAAAATACTGTAAATTTAGCAGTGTTCAGAATAGAAAAAAGAGAGCGGCTTTTGAAATGTACCGCGGCGTGGCTTTGACTTGAGTGGCTGCATCTGAGCGGCACTACGGTGTAAATCAGGAATTCCCCTCAGGAACTTGAGCTGCGTCGGAGGACGCTATGGGAATGTCCTCAGCATAACCGCGCTCTGAACCACGTGTGTAGTCTGTCCACTGGATGGGCGAGGCATCACGGGCAGGTTCAAGATTCAAGATTCAAGATTTTTATTTGTCACATACACAATTATACAGAGTATAACCAGCAGTGAAATGTAGGTCAGGTCCGCTCCAAGGACAGTGCAATTATAAAGTATACAACTATTAAGAAAAAGAAAAGTAGAAAAAATAAAATAATAAAATAAAATAAAAGATAAAAAATATAAATATAAATGTGCAGGTCAGTATGTTGTTGACTTAGATAGTAATAAAGAGGAATGTGCAAAAAGTTGTACAGGGTATTTAAATAGCAGCAATATGAGGTAGAAAAAACAGGTGACGTCAGAAACCAGGAAACTTAAAAGCTTCGCATGATCAAGGTCATGCGGCGATGCCTACATGCCTTAGACATGTGGAGACAATCTTGGTTCTTGTCTCAGGGCATGGTGCTGGGAGCTCCTTGTTGCCGTTTAACGCTAGTGACGGATGCGTCCCTCACCGGTTGGGGAGCGGTCATGAGTAGCCACCCTGCCTGCGGTCTGTGGAGTGGCCGCCATTTCACTTGGCACATCAACTGTCTGGAGATGCTGGCCGTGTTTCGTGCACTGAAACACTTTCTCCAAGACATCCTGTCGAGGCAGGGGCAGAGGCCCAGAGAATGGATGCTTCTCCCCGAGGTGGTGAAGCAGATATGGAGAGTTTGGCCAGGCTCAGGTGGACTCAGGAGACATAGCAATGTCCCCTCTGGTTCTCTCTGACTCATCCAGCTCCACTGGGGCTGGATGCTGTGGTACAGACTTGGCCGAGGCTTCGTCTGTACGCCTTTCTCCCGATTGCTCTGCTCCTGGGAGTTCTGGTGAGAGTGCGCCGGGACGGGGTCTGTCTGCTACTAGTAGAGTATGGTCTTGGACCTGATTTCTCTCCTCGATGGCTCTCCATGGGAGATTCTCGTCAGGAGGAATCTCCTCTCACAGGCGGGGGGCACTTTTGTGCACCCTCGCCCGGAGCGGTGGAAGCTGTGGGTGTGGCCCCTGAGGGGGAGGAAGTAGTTCCTTGGAAGGAAAGTAGTTCATAAAGTCATTACTGCTGTGATTTTGGAAAATGCCAACACCTATTGATGCTTTATTTTTCGTTAATTTAGTGACTGTATTGAATAAATAACACTAGCGGTTTTAAAAAGCGAACGATCAAATTAGATTAGTTTGATAGATAATACCAGAAATATGGTGGGAATTAAGTTATATATTATCACTTTAAACAACAGAGAGTGAAAGTAAGGTAAAGATTCAATAAAAAAGCGGAGCTACAAACGCAAACCTCTCAGCAGCACAACAGACAGGAACAGACTGAAGCAATCGATGTCGAAACCCAATGAAAACAAATGGTAACATTTTTAACTCAGAGTCAATAAGATTTTATAGTCATAAATGGCCAAGATACTTCTCACATGAGGGTCTGTAAAAGCATTTTCCTTTACTTTTCAGAGTGAAATGGCAGAGGCAACCATTTTGTCCATGCTCCTAGTTAGCATAGCAACATGAAGAGGACTGATGAAGTCTGTGGGGTTGAAAAGTTTTAAGATAGTGGGACACCAGCTAGTACAGGCCATTCCTGCCAGGACAGTATATGTTTGGGTTGATTGTGAGCATTAGCAATCAAGCTCAGCACGTGCCATGCCAGCAGATTGTGACTAGCCTAATGCAATTACATGGCCAGCCCTCCCAGGCCCCAGCCTTAAAAAACAGGGTTAGTGATTTGCCCTCCGCTCCAGTGGTCAGGCTAGCTGCCATCACTGGCTAATCCCCATATTAGACACTTGCTGGCAGAGATGAAGAAATAGCCCAGTGACTTACGGCAACGGATAAAGACCCTTTGACGGCGTCCAGTGAAGTTTATACTGACGTCTGTACAGAGGGACCTGCCTGGATCTGCGTTTCCCTGGCTCCCTTGAAATACATGAAGCGAGTTAATCCAGTTAGCCATGGACATGTATAAACACACACTTACTACTGTTGTGTGTGACAACCATTTAAAATTCCACGCACAAGAGGAAACTGAGAGAAAACTTTTTTTTTCTGAATACATGAACTAAATACACACATCGCACCACTACTTCCACTAATTCCACTTTAGCAATGCTCTACTCAAGCCTTTATATACTGCATTATACATGAATACATTATAGGATAAACAGACATCTTACTTTTATGGAAGCTTGTTTCAGCCACGGGATCAAAAAAATATAAAAGGTAATTGAGACAGTTCAGATTTTTTGTTGTTCTTTGCAAGTTTGTATCTTGCAATTCTTAGAAAAAAGCCAGAATTGCAAGACGTTAACTCACAATTGTGATAAGGAATTGAGATAAAAAAATAAAAATAAAAATCACAACTGCCTTTCATGACAAGAAAAACAGAATTGTGAGATGCAAACTCGTCTCAAGATACGCATGTAACCATGGTTCCCCGAAGGGAACGAGACGCTGCGCCAAAATACATTGGGAACTCCTCCAGCGTGACCGCGCTCTGAGCCACGTGTGTGGAACCGGCGTTAGCTTCCAGGAATGAAGCAACCGCTCGCAGGGATGCCGGAAATATGGCTTCGAGACGCAGTGTCTCGTTCCCTTCGGGGAACCATGGTTACATGCGTAACCTGAGCCGTTCCCCTTCAGGGACTCAAGCGGCGTCAAAAAGCATTGGGAACGAGGTGCCCACGCTGCCAGACTTTCAAAATCCCTACCTAGTGTGGATGGAGCACAGCTAGGGTGAGAGAAAAAAAGGCCACGAGTGGCTAAAGTGGGCGGGGCCAGCGTCCCGAAGGCCAACTCCTGAGAAGTGGGCCTTGATCCCCAAGAAGAGGGGAGAGCAGAGGACTCGAGGCTATGGAATAGCATCCTGATCAACCACATAGCATAAGCCCTCTGGCCAGAGGCCTCAGCCTCTGGAGGAAACATATAATGAGGGGGTGTCTACCCACTGACTGGCCACCGAGAAGGGCACGGTAGGCCGGTAAAGCCTCCACATAGATCTTCAGAATGGAGTGAGTTAACCCTGTGGAGGAACAGGCTTGCACGAACTCCAGAACTGTACCGATCGGGCAGTTGACTGGGTCGAGCCAGTGATCTCCGCACCATGAAGTGACACTTTCACTTCAGGGCGTACAATTTCTTAGTGTTGTGGAGGAAACGTGTAACTAGCGGGCATCTCCCCTCTGACTGGCCACCGAGAGGGGTGCGGTAGGCCGGTAAAGCCGCCACGTAGACCTTCAGGGTGGAGTGGGTTAACCCTGCGGAGGAACAGGCCCGCGATAACTCCAGAACTGTACCGATAGGGCAGGGCGTACAGTTTCCTCGTGCTCCAGCGAGCGGAGGTCTCTAAAACTCTCTGCAGCGAGAGGAGGCCTGACGATATTGGTATGCTTTGCCCCCAAAGCAAACCTCAAGAACTCCCTTGTTTGATTACCAGAGTCTGCTCAGGGCCCACAGTGTGGGAGAGACCCCGTTGAAAGTGGCGACAAAGTGCCGAATCACTTCTACAGGAACTATGGAGACACATTTGGCAATAGTTTTCAGGCCGCTCTAGTTGCTCTAAAAACCCCCGAAAGGGCAGCGAGCCTCTCAGTTCCGTTACGTTTCTGGGCGGAAGAAACTGAGAGAAGCGCCCGCTGGAGACCACTGCACCCTGGAACACTGGCAGGGTTGGCAGACTGATCTCCCGAGGGCACTGAGGAGAGACGGGCATCATGTAATGCGAAAGACACCACTCCTCCCCAGAGGGGCCGGCCCTCAGAAGTCCTGGGCCATGGGTAACAGGACTACCTCAACTGAAGTCCTCTATTGAAACAATGGTCCTCAGACCCACATCGTCTCCTAGGAAGACTAGACTGGTAGAACCAGAGCCTGCACAGGCAGGTCCCAATTAGACACGTGGTTCAGAGCACGGTCATGCTGGAGGTGTTTCCAGTGCGTTTCGACACAGCTCGAGTTCCTGAATGGGATCTCAGTTTATATCTTGCAATTCTTACTTTTCTCAAAATTATGAGTTTATATCTAACATTTTTATCAGAATTGCAAGCTCAAATTTTGAAATTCTGAGTTTTTTTTCACTTAGATCTGTGAGGAGAAAAAGTTAGAATTGTATGAAAGAAAGTTGCAATTACCTTTTTTCATGGGAGGTGGCAATCTCTAATAAGATGTATATTGCAAATTGCATACACCTTTAAAAAAAATATATAATTGAACACTGAATTACTAACTGTCTGTTGAATGTGACATGTATTATCAGCTTTACAAATGAGAGGATAGAACTCATTAAATTGAACTAATTTTACCTCCACTGTTAGTGTCACGGTGCACACAACGGGGAGGAACGAGGGACACGCAGATGAGGATAAACTCAAATTAACAATCTTTAATGACATCCAAACAGGGCAAGACAAGGCAGGGCTGACACACAGGAAAACCGGGGAGTAACGAACAGAACAGACCAAAACTAACTGAACAGACAGGACTATAAATACACAGGATAATCCTAGATAATGAGACAGACACAGCTGGACAAGAATTAACTGATAGTCACACTAAACAAGGACAGGAAACAAACCAAATATGGAAACATGGAACACATGACACACACATACGACACAGGAGTGTAAATGAAATTAGGTGCTAAACATGTTTTTATGCATTGTTCTCTTAAAAGTGTTAAATATATGTCAGGTGTGAGACATTTTGAAAATTTCACTGCTAGATTCACCAGTATAATGCTGTAATTTCACAGTGTACCTACAACAACAGTTTATTACTGTAAAAAATAGTACTGTACCGTGCCGTAGAAAATATAAGCTTTACAGTATAATACTGTCATTACACTGTTATTTTAGTATTCCAACTGTAATTCCATAAGCTCTTTATTACTGTAAAGTGTATTAAAGAACTGTAGAATGTGATCTTAACATTGTAACACTGCTAGAAGGTAATGAATTAAAAGTTACATTCTAAAATTAAATACAACTTAAAATTACTTGAACACAAATTGCTCGGACAAGAGATGGCTTTAAAACATTAGGCTTTTATTAAAGCATTAGTAATGACACTATCCACTTCATCAATGAGACTGGACTGAACAAAACAAAATGCTATGACTTCTAGTTGCAGAACATGTGACTTCACCTTACTAAATACTGTCCCATTCAAAGATCATGAGGTTTTTATAAAACCTTGCCCTGTCTTCTTCGACACCACTGTCACTTGGCTGGCCTTTGTTTCCCTCTTGTTGTTCACACCAATGAAGTGCCTAAAATGTAATAATAGAGAAATATGGGATGTTAGGCGTGGCAAGTAAAGATTAATTGGGGTCACTGCATGAAAAGAGCTTTATCTGGACCTACTGTGTTTGACAGAAATAAAGAAAGAGAGAGGTGGGGTTAGAGGTAAAAAGAGAGAACGACTATTTCTGAACAAAGCTGGGAAGAGGGGCAAAACATATTTACCTTTGAACAAACTCCAATGACCTTGTAGCTTTCTCTTGGTTTTGTAAGTTGAAGACAGTAGCTGGCTTTTAATACTGTTCAAGTTCAAGGTGATTTTATTTGTATAGCACATTTACAACAGCCACCAGGCTGACCAATGTGCTTTACAGATTATACCACATACACAGAAAACAGACAAAAATTTAATACAACCCGTTTAAAAATGAAAAATGGTGTAAGGTTATTACATATAATATTAACCTCCACCAATAAAAAAAATGTAGGGGTTTTAATTTTATAATATTAATACGTAATTTAAACAAATAGTTTAATTTAGCTCAAAGGGAATCATTTATGATTTTATAGGGATTTGAACAGAATCAGTGTTACGGCGATTCACTGAACGAGCCGTATGACAAACTCTGCACTGGATATTAAAATCCCAAATATAGTGAAAACACTATTAAATAGCACAGTAACGAAATCGACAGATTAAGGCATTAACTTGTGAGCAGAAAACACAAGATACTTCTCTTTTAAAATATAAATCAGATTTTATTTATATAAACCTAAGACATAAACTAATCTAACACATGAACACAAGCATTCACACATTCACACGTTGCAGAAAGAGAGAAAGTAAGGAAAGGATGAGTTTAAGAGAATGGAAATGTGAAATCCCAAGTTCACAGCAATATGTGCCATTGCATAGACCTGAACAACCATCAATCACTTATTTAACCCTCGCTTTGAGCTTCTCAATGAGGCTAAAATTTATATTAAATACACCAATTAGAACCTGTTAGAATCTGGAGGTGTGTTGCTTGTTTTGCCTGTGTAACGGGGTTGTGTCCTCGTTGCAGACAGGGGGTTCCCCGAAGTGTCTGATTGGCTGGAAGTTCAGTAGTCTTTGAAGTGATGTCTCTTGGGCGTTGGCTGAGGATGCGGAGTTCTTTCTGTTTGAAGTTTGAAGCGGGTCGGAGCTGGACTTACAAACTTACATTAGAACACGAAACTCCACGGAAAGAAAATAAACTAAAGTAAAAGAATAAAATGATGTAATGAGACTAAGTTGTTTTCCTTCTCATTATGGCACATGAGGCCTGGGCACGCGGTGAGAGGGACCAGGGTACGAGAGTCAGAGAGCAGGGGCGTAAAAGTAAGAGAGGGAGGAGCAAGCGGACAAGAGTTTTAAACTCGCTTCTGGACACATCCCATCTGGAGGTCTTGACCAATCAGAAACCGTCCTTGCTTAGCTAGGGTGTGTTCTTTACATCATAAATCAGCTTGTTATCAGTCACATGGTCCGAATTTTACAGGCTTTGGCAAAGCATCCCTTTTTGAACATGATTTCATAATAAGACTATGATGCCTTTGACAAAGAATTGATTGGAAGAAACATTCACGGCATGAATTTTCGAGCTCATACATACTAAATATGCAATATTTATCTTTAAGGCTCGAGCTATTCAATACTTATTAAAAAGACATACATATTATTTGATTAAAACATGATATGTGGGTACAACATAAAAATGTCCTTTTAGGATGATTTTATGTGCATATGGAGAAGAAAGTTCCCTATCAAGGGAACTTCGAACTGCGTCCTCTAGAGGTCGCTATGGGGAACTCCATCTACGTGACCCGTGTCTGAAGCATATATACAACAACACCAAATATTGGCCGGCGACAGCCTATGACGTCACTCCCGGTGCGCCACAGTATAAAGGGGCGCCGGGAGAAAGCATCATCCTCTTCTTCGTCTTCAATGACTGCTTTGTTTGAAGCGTGTATTCACGAGGTAAGAACGGTTTCTTCTAAATATAATAATGGCGAGCACTAGCAAGGCGTTTAAGAGGTGTGTGCATCCGTGTCCGCGTTATCTGACACCTGATGATTCACACGATCTTTGCGTCTTTTGTTTGGGTGAAGAGCACGCACGCGATGTTCTCGAGGGAGCGGTATGCGTGCACTGTGAGCGGTTGTCCATGAAAACGCTCCGCTCTCGTTTGTCTCTCTTTTTGAGGAAGGAGGGACAGCCATCTGCTCCCCGGGGTTCAGGACCCTCTGCTGCTGAGGCACGGAGGAAAATGAGCTCATGGGGCTCGCAGGTGAGTCTCGCTGGTGAGTTAGAGAAGGGGCTTTCCTTCTCACGCTCATCAGTCGCGGACGAGGGCGAGCTGCTGGAGGAGGATGACGCGATTTCACTGGCGCCATCTGACTCAACAGCTAGTGCTCTGCTGGGCGCTGCCCAGGAAGAGCAGGAGATGTCTGAGGGTGAAGAAGTCGAGACTGAGCCCTCTCAATCCTCCTGCCCTGCGTATGAGGAGCTGTTGGAGGTTATGGAACGCGCCTCGGCAAGGCTTGACTTGCCGTGGAAGCGGGCCAGAGTGGTGGCGCCGCGGGGTCGTCTCGATGAGCGTTATCTCTCTGGCCATAACCCCCCAGCCCAAGTGAACCTTCCTTTCCTTCCTGACCTTCATACGGAGGTTGAGAAGGAATGGAAAAAGCCGTTTTCCTCTCGTATTGTTAGATTTCAGCATACCAGTTATGCTAATATTGAGGGGATGCGTGAGAACGGCTATGAGCGGATGCCTCCCATAGAAGAGACGCTAGCTAGCTATCTCTCTGAGGGCAAGGCATCCTCTCTTCAGGTTCCTTCCTTGCCATCTAAGCCCCTTCAGATGACATCTCGCTTAAATGGTAAGGCATATGCAGCAGCAGGTCAGGCCATCGCCTCGGTGCACACGATGGCTGTGCTTCAGGCTTATCAGGCTGATCTGCTGAAAGACCTGGATAAGGGTCAGGGTCTTTCCCCTGACGAGGTGGCTGAGTTGCGCCGCACCACTGATTTGGCTCTCCGAGCCACCAAACAGGCCGCCGCTGCTATGGGCAGGTCCATGGCGGCCATGGTGGTAACGGAGAGACAACTGTGGTTGAACCTGGCAGACGTTGGGAAGAAAGAGAGGGGCTTTCTTCTCGATGCGCCGGTTTCGCCTTCTGAACTTTTTGGTACCTCCGTCGAGACGGTGGTTGAAAAGTTTAGGGAGGCGAGGGCGCGCTCAGCGGCTTTTAAAACCTTCATCCCGAGAAGGTCCAGGTCTGAACCCAAACAACGCGAGGGTCCTGGCCCATCTGGATCTGAGGATCAAAGATGGGTACAGAAGGCTAGTGTCGCGACTCGCGCCCCTCCCCCGCCTGCGGGTAAGGCCTCAGGGAAGCGCAGGTCGACGAGAGGTAGGCAGAACCTGAGGGACGTGGTCTGGAAGAGGCGTTCACAACGCTCTCGCCCGGGCCAGGGTGAAAGTTGAGACTTTCCTTCCTTCAGAGGGCCTTTACATCTCCCTCTCTAATTCCCTTGCAACCTCCGTTCACTCCACCTAACTGAGGCTAGGTGAGCACCTCCTACACTCACATTTCCATCTACCGGATCTATGATGATTTTGGATAGGTTCTATGCCTTTAGAACCTGCCTTACTGATGATCTGGACCTAGGCCCTGTTTGCGCCTCTGGGTCCGATCTTATGCGCTGGATCCTTGGATGGGTGAGTACGATCCAATTTTCAGATTCGCTGGGATGTGTTCAATCTACTTTAGAAATGGTATCAGGTATGGATGAGCGTCGTTATTACTATGCTTTGGTAACTAGGAGCAGCATTTCGAGTTTGGCCCTTTTGTTCTTCAAACGAGGCAATAATAGGCACACGAGGTTTAGCTTGGAACTGCCCACCCTTATTAGGGTTTTAAGTAGCAGTTTCCCTGAGCCCTTGTTGCCTTCTGTTCAGCTACCTGTTACCTGATACTTTTCCAGCAGCTCGTTCGGGTTGTTAGGTATCCCTCTGTTTGTAGGTCGAGCCGGTTTGCTCCCCTCGCCTAGAATGTGGAGGGTTATTTTTTGAGCATGCCGCTCCCTCCTGAGTGTCTGAGCTCTCATGCTGAGAGTAGATTCTCCGCTCTCCAGAGCTTTATCATGGTAGAGCTAGTCTTGCTCCCCTCACGGTGAGGGTCACCTTGAGTATACTGCTCTCGTATGAGCGTGTGAGTTCCCTCTTTTGCCGTAAGTAGAGTTCCGCTCCCAGAGCTTGTTACTTAACAACCTGCTCCTCGTTGCTGCTGTACCCCTCCGAGCTCTACCCTGTTAGTTGAGCTGGCGCTGCTCCCCTCGCTATAGAGGGTTGCCTATGAGCATGCCGCCCCCTGCTGAGCGTCTGAGTTTCCTCTCATATGAGAGTCGAGTCTCCGCTCCCAGAGCTCTGTTATTCAGAAGCCTCAGCACGTCAGGCCTTTCTCTAGGCCTCCTTGTCAGGTTGCTCTCATAGTTGGTCGAGCTAGCATTGCTCTCCTCACTTTAGAGGGTTATTTATGAGCATGTTGCTCCCTTTCTGAGCTCTCTTTGTTGGGTGAGCTGGCATCGCTCCCCTTATTTTAGAGGGTCTCTTATGAGCGTGTCGCTCCCTTCTGAGTGTCTGAGTTCCCTCTCATGTTGAGAGTTGAATTCTCCGCTCTCCAGAGCTCTTTCTTGGTAGAGTTAGCATTGTTCCCCTCACTTAGAGGGTCATCTATGAACATGCTGCTCCCTCCAGAGAGCATCTGACAATGCGGTTTCTGAAATCCATATTTGGTAAGTGCGCACGCTAGTGTCTGTGCATTTTTCTAAGAACCACGCTGTGGTAAGATCGCACACCAAGTGTTTTTGCGGTCTTTTCTAAAATCCTGTATGGTATGGGTTACGCGCTGAGGCTTCGTCCCATTCTTTGAGTCGGTTAGGCCCCGGTTTTCACCTTGGGCCCCACTCTACTTATATATGTGCTGAGTATCCTCTCTGTCTTGGTAGAGCTAGCATTGCTCCCCTCATTTAGAGGGTCGCCTATGAGCATGCTGCTCCCTCAGGAGCTCTCGTTGCTGGTCGAGATAGCATTGCTCCCCTCTCTTAGAGGGTCACTTTGACTACGAGCATGCTGCTCCCTCCAGAGAGCATCCGATAGAGAGTAACGTTGTTTAAAGCTAGAGCATTTGGAGAATAGAAATTTCAAATCCATCATTATGGTAAGTGCGCACGCTAGTCTCTGGGCACTTTCTGAAATCCACGATGTGGTAAGATCGCACACCGAGTGTCTTGTGGTCTTTCTAAAAATCCTGTATGGTATGGGGTACGCGCTGAGGCTTCGTCCCATTCTTTGAGTTGGTTAGGCCCCGGTCTCCTTGGGCCCCACTCTACTCATGTATGTGCTAATATCCTCTCATGAACTGAGAGTTAAGTTCTCCGCTCGCTGGAGCTCGGTCTGGGTAGAGCTGGCATTGCTGCCTATGAGCATGCCGCTCCCTGCTGAGCGTTGAGTTTCCCCTCTTATGAGGGTCGAGTCTCCGCTCTCAGAGCTCTGTTATTCAGAAATTTCAGCACGTCAGGCCTTTCTTTAGGCCTCCTCGTCATCTGACAGTACGATTTCTAAAATCCATATTTGGTAAGTGCGCACGCTAGTCTCTGTGCACTTTTCTAAAAACCACGCTGTGGTAAGATCGCACACCGAGTGTCTTGTGGTCTTTTCTAAAAATCCTGTATGGTATGGGTTACGCGCCGAGGCTTCGTCCCATTCTTTGAGTTGGTTAGGCCCCGGTCTCCTTGGGCCCCACTCTACTCATGTACGTGCTAGTATCCTCTCATGAACTGAGAGTTAAGTTCTCCGCTCTCTGGAGCTCTGTCGTGGTAGAGCTGGCATTGCTCCCCTCGCTATAGAGGGTTATCTATGAGCTTGCTGCTCCCTCACGAGCTCTCCTTGTTGGTCGAGCCGGCACTGCTCCCCTCGCTATAGAGGGTTATCTATGAGCTTGCTGCTCCCTCCAGAGCATATGAAAAGAACGATGTCTAAATCCATGTTATGGTAAGTGCGCACGCTAGTCTTTGTTCACTTTCTGAAAGCCACGCTGTGGTAAGATCGCACACAGAGTGTCTTGTGGTCTTTTCTAAAAATCCTGTATGGTATGGGTTACGCGCTGAGGCTTCGTCCCATTCTTTGAGTCAGTTGGGCCCCGGTCTCCTTGGGCCCCACTCTACCTATGTATCCCCAGTGATATCATTTGCACGGGGGCTACTATTAAGGATCTGTTGATACAGTTCCTCGGCGAGCTCTTGTAGGAGCAAGCAGTAGCCCCTGGGTGACAGGCCAGGCTTAGTTACTATCCTAAGCGCTCGGCCGTATCCCCTTAAAGGAATCTTTCTTTCTGATTCCAAGCCCTGAGTTTTACCCTAGGTCCAGGAGGTCCGGCCTCTATCAGGTAAGTCCGGGGTATGAAACTCAGGCCTTTGGCCGAAGGGGATAATGTCACTGACAGCCGTCAATTCATCCCAGGGACAACTCCTTTATCGTTGATAAGAGTTGATGCTTAGTGCTCGCCTTTGGAATGGCATGCACTTCCCTCAGCATGGCGGCGTTGGTATATCGTTCCCCATAGCGACCTCTAGAGGACGCAGTTCGAAGTTCCCTTGATAGGGAACGTCTCAGGTTACGTATGTAACCATGGTTCCCTGAGAGGGAACGAGACACTGCGTCCTCTAGACTTCAGGCCATGCTTCGGATGCAGCTTCAGACGAAGAAGCGGATGATGCTTTCTCCCGGCGCCCCTTTATACTGTGGCGAACCGGGAGTGACGTCATAGGCTGTCGCCGGCCAATATTTGGTGTTGTTGTATATATGCTTCAGACACGGGTCACGTAGATGGAGTTCCCCATAGCGACCTCTAGAGGACGCAGTGTCTCGTTCCCTCTCAGGGAACCATGGTTACATACGTAACCTGAGACGTTTTTGTATAGTTCTAAGGAGAACGAATGCATGTTCTTTAGAGAAGGAATGTTGGTTTGGACGGTCTTTTATGTGTGGAGACACGCCCGAAAGAGTCTGTAGCTAATGATTTTCTATCACAGGTTTACGTGTGAACATCAGTCTTGATTACTTGCAACAAATTTGACAGTCTCCTTCTTGAATTGGAATTATCAATAAGTGTTTCTTTTTCTTCAGTGTTGCAAGTTGTTTGGTGACAGAGGCTTGCTAGTTGGGATTTGCTTGCTTCCAACTAGATTTATGACGTCCTGTTCCTTAGAGCCTCTCTTTCTGGAATCTCAGCTTCTCATGTTTCAGTGTTCTGATTCAGTCTCTGATATCCTACAATGGCCATATCACAGTAGTCAATACACTAAGGCCACCAGAGGACGCTTGCCACCAGAGGACGCTTCCGCTTCCGGCACACACCCAGACTGAGATCACACACACACACACACACACACACACACAGGGCCTTGCCCTTTTCGCCTTTTTTTCGTGATCTCGCTCGATTTTCAATGCAATAACATTATGCCATACGGAACCGTTTGCCACTGAACCTGCTTTAACGACGACAGTGGGGCTTTGACTGCCTTATTCAAATGGCTTTTCTATAACGTGTGAATATATCCACTATAGCGTTCTATAACAAATCCAATCAGAGCGCCTGTTTATCACTAGTTTTATTCTGATTCTCGAGTCTGCTATTAGCTTATAGCCCGTTAGCATCGGCAGCGTGGCTGCCGCTAATCTCACTTACATTGCAAATCCTCTATTCACACACATTACTATCGTTTCACTGTTACTTGCTTAAATGGCGGATTTGTGTCTACCTTTGAGTGCAGGTGAGGACACGTTCGAGCTGCATTCGGTGTAGCTGGAGCTGGAAGCCGTGGAGAAGCAGATCCGCGACCTGGTGGAGAAGCAGGCCCAGCTGAGAGAGCGGAAAGCACATGCTTCTAACATCCCCACCACCTCTACTCCGTGTGTTTCTCTGCACAGACCCTGTGCACCCAGAACGCGATCTTCCCAGATGTCCTTCATCTCCACCCGGAACCGCTTCGCCCCCCTCCGCGAGACGGAACGCGATGCTGTGGTCGTGGGAATCTCCATCGTCTGGCACGTCCGTGCTACGTCAGCTGAAGGTAAAGTGCACACTCACTGTTTCCCCGGTGCACGTGTTCTCAATGTTTCTGCGCAGATACCCACGATCCTGAAGGGCAACGAGAACATCGGTGCTGTCGTGCTGCGCGCGGGGGCCAACGACATCAAGCTGCGGCAGACGGAGACACTGAAGAGGGACTACAGGAGCCTGATCGAGACGGTACGCAGCACATCGCCCGCGCGACGATCATCGTGTCAGGACCACTTCCCACATATCGACAAGGAAATGAAAGGTTCAGTAGACTGTTTGCTTTAAACGAATGGTTATCGTCATGGTGTAAAGAACAGAAACTGCTCTTTGTTAATAATTGGAATCTTTTCTGGGAGCGTCCTAGGCTTTTCCGTGCTGATGGCCTGCACCCCAGCAGAGTCGGAGCGAAACACCTGTCGGACAACATCTCCAGGACGCTACGCTCCATCTGACTAGTAAGCCAATTCTCAAATAACTGCTATGATGACTTTTGTTCTACACACTTAAAAGATAGAAGTACTTGCGTTGTCCAATCTATACAGACTGTGTCTGTTCCCCGAATAGCTAGGTCAAAATATAAATTTAATGCAGGATCTAAAAAAAATCTGACCGTGATTAAACCAGAAAAATGCAAAATAAATGAACAAAAACTATTTTTAAAACTTGGGCTCCTAAATATTAGATCACTCGCACCCAAAGCAGTTATTGTAAATGAAATTATCACAGATAATCATTTTGATGTACTCTTCCTGACTGAAACCTGGCTTAAACCAAATTAATATTTTGGTCTAAATGAGTCTACTCCACCAAGCTACTGTTATAAACATGAGCCCCGTCAGACTGGTCGTGGCGGCGGTGTGGCAACAATATATAGTAATACTCTCAATGTTACTCAGAAAACAGGATATAGGAGGTTTAACTCATTCGAACTACTTCTGCTTAATGTTACACTGTTAGATATGCAAAATAAATCTCTCCTATCTCTTGCTCTGGCTACTGTGTATAGACCGCCAGGGCCATATACAGATTTTAACTGCTAATTGTCGGAGATTTTAACATTCACGTTGATAATACAAATGATGCGTTAGGACTTGCGTTTACTGACCTAATAAACTCTCTTGGAGTCAAGCAAAACGTCACCGGGCCCACTCATCGTTTTAATCATACGCTAGATTTAATTATATCGCATGGACTTGATCTTACCGATATAGATATCATACCTCAAAGTGACGATGTTACTGATCATTTCCTTGTATCGTGCATGCTGCCTATTACTGATATTAGTTATATGGCTCCACGTTATCGTCCGGGCAGAACTATTGTTCCAGCCACCAAAGACAGATTCACAAATAACCTGCCTGATTTATCTCAACTGCTCTGTGTACCCATAAATACGCATGAACTAGACGAAATGACTAGCAACATGGGCACTATCTTCTCTAATACATTAGAAGCTGTTGCCCCCCTCAAATTGAAAAAGGTTAGAGAAAAACGTACTGCGCCATGGTACAACAGTTATACCCATTCTCTCAAGAAAGAAACTCGTATTCTTGAGCGCAAATGGAGAAAAACTAAATTAGAAGTTTTTAGAATTGCTTGGAAAAACAGTATGTCCAGCTATAGTTTGACCAAGATGGCGGCGCGAACACATCGCGAGGCTCAGCGTCTTACCAGATTTAGGAAAATAGTGTTAATTTACCTGGTTATTTCACTCGTGTTCGCGCGATTCAGTTATGCGAACTACAGCTATACTAAACAGTCACTTTTGGACATCAACAAACAGTGTTCCAACATAGTTTTAGATCATCCTTTCGACTTCAGAGAACTCCCGCCGGAGCTACTGAGATCACCGCGGACAGGCGGATCACTCGTACCGGCCGGAAGTGCTCGGCGTCGGCGTCGAGACCGTAAACAAAGACGGGGAAAGCGTGGAGGGCTGCGTGCTAAGCTAAGGCTAAACCCACATCGACCAGCTCTGCCCAGCATCTTCCTTGCCAATGTACGGTCTCTGATGAACAAGATGGACGAACTAAAGATCTGGACCCTCACAGAAATGGCTTATGGACTGTAATGTTATGTTCTTCACTGAAACATGGCTCTGCAACGATGTCCCAAACAGCGTGGTGCATATGGATGGACGCTCTCTCTTCAGGGCTGACAGAGTAGCAGCAACCTCTGGTAAAAACAAGGGTGGTGGAGTATGCATTTATGTAAATAAATCATGGTGTAAAGACTCTGTCATTGTTGATACCTACTGCTCTGCTGAGCTGGAGTTCCTGATTATCAAGTGCAGGCCATTCTATCTACCACGTGAGTTCACTTGCATTGTTGCTGCTGCAGTTTATGTACCTCCGGACGCTAATGCTAACGTGGCTATGAAAGAACTTTGTGCTGCTATTAGCAAATTACAAACCCTGCACCCGGATGGAGCCTTTATCGTTGCTGGGGACTTCAATCACTGCACTTTTAGATCTGTTCTCCCTAAATTTCATCAAAATGTCTCCTGCACTACAAGGGGACATAAAACATTGGACCACGTTTACACTAATGTGAGTGATGCCTACAAAGTCACACCCCTCCCCCACCTGGGACCAGGGCTGGACTGGGACAAAAAAAGGGCCCTGGCATTTTTGCTCAGACCGGCCCATCACAATCGGTCGGACACAACCAACAAGTACACCATCCTTGCGGTCCCTGTAGATATGCATATCTACTGTTCCATTCCCAAAAACCCCTACAAAGCTGAGAACTAAGTGCCATGGACCAGTGTACTCACTCTCTCTTTACTCCCTGGTGGTGATCAAAGGTGACAGTGGAGTAGGGCCTACACAAAGTGAGGGCATCCTGAGAGAGAGAGAGAGAGAGAGAGAGAGAGGGACAAGAATGATAACTGAATGAGTAAAATGATCACCATACAAGTATCTTTAATATATACCAATGTAGAGAGATGGTTGCACATATTTTATACTTACTTAGTGGAAATGGCTCCATGGTGCTCTGAACATCCTCAAAAACAATGAACTACAAAAGTGAGGACATCCTAAAAGAGAGAGAGAGAGAGAGAGAGAGAGAGAGGGAGAGGGAATAATGAGTCACATTTTCAGTCTACAATATTATGAATATTTTTTTTAATAATAATATCAATAATCTCATCTCACCTTACAATAGCAGCAGTTTCCTCAGTAGCTTGCTCTTCTCTGCAACTCTGTCTATTACAGAGAGATGATTTAATAATTAAGATAATCAAATGGCATCATCTAAGTTTTTCTAGAGAAGGGCCGTCGACGGCCGTTATGGGTTTTAAAGGGTTAACATTAGAATAATCATCCGAAGTTGCAATTGAATAAGTTAACTCTGCTAACCTAGCTACAAAAACAATGCAAAATAGCTTATGCGGTGTTATTTGACTTTAGCTGACTGAGTGGCTAGTGCAGTAACTTAGATGACAATCTGACAGTCTTTATAATAGCGACAACGATTATGTTGTCTTATTATAATATTCATTAATTTAGGTAAATCATCATCTTCGTCGTGGCCCAGCTAGGCCCACACACACTATCCTCCTGCATCCGCCCTGATTACCACTCCCTCCCTGTTAAATCATGTAGCTACCATGCTTACCGTTTCAATTACACTCTCCTGCTCACTCTGTCCCTCCTTGACTTCACTGTCAGACACCTGCTCCTCTGCCTGGGTGCCGCCGGCGCCGCCATGGCTAGTCACCTCTCCTCCATGTGTCGTCAGGTACTGTTGGCTTGGAAACTGAAGCTACAGTACTAAACATGTCGGTTATTTTTGCACATGTTGAGGCATCAACCTCTAGAATTTTTATTTTTTTGGCCGCAACTTCTCCGCACCCCCCTTGCCCTTTGTGCTTTTGCTTCTCCATCCTAAATCCACTGATTTCTGGCTCTGAGCCACTGACTGCATCTGACACAAGAAACAAAGGGGGAGGGGTGGAGCTTGCTAAGAGATGATTGGGCCAGCCCAGTGTCAGTACGGAAAATGAACCAATGGGCCGCTGCCCCTGCTTTATGGGCCGGTCATTGGCCAATTAAAAAAAACAAAAAAAAAAAAACATATTATATGGACCGGCCCCCAAGTGCGTCGGCCCAACGGGCATTTGCCCGGTATGCCAGATTACCAGTCCAGCCCTGCCTGGGACAGTCTGATCACCTCTCTTTGTTCCTGCTCCCCAAGTATACCCCAGTCATCAAACGTGTGAAACCTACAATAAGGACTGTTAAAATCTGGCTGGAAGGTGCTGACTCCACTCTTCAACATAAATTCCAGCACACAGACTGGAGTGAGTTTGCTGCCCAGGCCACCACAAACTCTCAGATTAACATTGACATTTATACCAACTCTGTCCTGGAGCACATCAACAGTTGTGTGAGCAGAGTGACCACACACAAAAAAATAAAAATTTTCCCCAATCAGAAGCCCTTGATGAACAGAGAGGTTCGCCTCCTGCTCAAAGCAAGAGATGCAGCCTTCAGGTCTGGAGACCAGGAGGCTTACAGCTCAGCCAGAGCCAACCTGAGGAAGGGTATCTGCCAGGCCAAACTCACACACAAACAGAAGTTTGAAGATCACTTCAATTCTTCAGACCCCCGGCGTATGTGGCAAGGCATACAATCTATCACAGATTACAAACCACCTAACTCTGTGCCCCCCTCCAGCTCTGCCTCCCTCCCAGACGAGCTCAACCACTTTTATGCTCGTTTTGATCAAAATAATAAGGAGATCTCACTCAAAGCTGAGCATCAACCCAGTGAACTGCCTCTCACACTCTCCACATCAGATGTCTACTCCACTCTGCGTAAGGTGAATGCACGGAAGGCAGCTGGCCCTGACGGAATACCTGGTCGTGTGCTTAAAGCCTGTGCGGAGCAGCTAGCTGAGGTCTTCACGGACATTTTCAATCTGTCCCTGGCCCAAACATCTGTCCCCACTATCTTCAAAACCTCCACCATCGTACCAGTACCGAAACACTCCACTGCCTCGGTCCCTAACGACTTCCGTCCTGTTGCACTCACCCCCATCATTGCCAAGTGTTTTGAGAAACTGGTTGCATCCCACTTAAAATCCTGTCTCCCTGCTACACTAGACCCATTCCAATTTGCCTATCGCCACAATAGGTCAACAGAGGATGCCATCTCAACAGCACTTCACTCTTCCCTCACCCACCTGGACAGTCAAAACACACATGTGAGAATGTTGTTCATAGATTTCAGTTCTGCATTTAATACTGTAATCCCCTCCAAGCTGATCTCCAAGCTCAGCCTGCTTGGAATCAGCACACCCATCTGCAATTGGATTCTAGATTTTTTGACTAACAGACCTCAGTCCGTTAAGTTAGATAACCTCTCCTCCTCCATCATCACCCTGAACACCGGCGTGCCACAGGGCTGCGTACTGAGCCCTCTCCTGTTCTCCCTCTTCACCCATGACTGTGTTCCTGTTTATGGCTCCAACACCATAATCAAATTTGCAGATGACACCACGGTGGTAGGTCTGATCAAGGATGATGATGAATCAGCCTACAGGGATGAGGTGCAGCACCTGGCTGTGTGGTGTGCCACCAACAATCTAGAACTAAACACCCAGAAGACAAAGGAGATCATTGTGGACTTCAGGCGGACTAGGAGTCATGCACACACACCCATCTACATCAACGGAGCTGTAGTGGAGCGTGTGTCGAGTTTCAAGTTCCTTGGCATCCACATCTCTGATGACCTCACCTGGTCCCATAACACCTCCACTCTGGTCAAAAAGGCACAGCAGCGCCTTTACTTCTTAAGGAGCCTTAAGAAAGTTCACCTGAATCCCAGGATCCTTGTGGAATTCTACCGCTGTACCATTGAGAGCATACTCACGAACTGCATCTCAGTATGGTACAGCAATTGCTCCGCATCTGACCGCAAAGCACTCCAGCGGGTGGTGAAAACTGCTCAACGGATCACCGGCACCCAGTTAACTTCCATTGAGAACATTTATCATAAGCGCTGTCTGGGCAGGGCAAGAAACATCATCAAGGATGCCTCTCACCCTAACCATGGACTTTTCACCCTCCTTCCATCCGGCAGGCGTTACAGGTGCCTACGCTCTCGCACTAGTAGGCTCAGGAAGAGCTTCTTCCCCGAGGCTGTGACACTTCTGAACGCCACACCACCAATCTAACCTGCACCTGCTTATTACTGCACTGGTCACAGTACTTTACACACATGCATTTGCACTACTCATATTTTGCACATTGTTAAAGTTATTACAATATAAACTGTCTAAAGTTGTTACTGTACAAAGCACAGTAAACTATTTCTATAAAATATTGCACTACTGTTATTTTGCATAGAATACATTGTTCTATCAATACTTAAACACACTCATCCAGCTGTATTTATTTATTTTATTACCACTGTTCTCACGTCTCTGCTGTTCATAATGTGTATATATAATCCCACATTGCTCTGTTCACAATGTACATACAATCCCTACATTGCATTCCTATTTATATTCTGTATATACTCTGCTCAATACTGTACAATAATGTATATAGCAATTCCACTGTACATTCTGTAAATCATATCTTCATTTACTATGCACTTATATGTATATAAAACACTATATTCTTGCACTTCTGGTTAGATGCTAACTGCATTTCATTAGCTCTGTACTTGTACTCTGCATAAATGACAATAAAGTTGAATCTAATCTGAATCTAATCTATAGGCAGGCTCTAAAAGCTGCCAGGGTAGAGCATATCCGCAAACTCATAGATAATAACCAAAACAATCCAAGGTTCTTATTTAGCACAGTGGCTAGACTAACAAATAAACAGACACCACCCGATCTAAATATTCCCCCACAGTTTAATAGTAATGATTTTATGAATTTCTTTACTGATAAAATAGATAACATCAGAAATACAATATCAAATGTAGATTCTACTGCGTCTAGTATTTCAGCTTCATTCATCGCACCCAAAGAAAAACTGCAGTGCTTTACAACTATAAGACAGGAAGAGCTAAATAAACTTATCAGTGCATCTAAACCAACAATGTGTTTATTAGATCCTGTACCTACTAAATTACTGAAAGTGTTGTTACCCGTAGCAGAAAAACCGCTTCTCAATATTATTAACTCATCGTTATATTTAGGTCACGTCCCAAAACCATTCAAGGTGGCGGTTATTAAGCCTCTTATTAAGAAACCACAACTAGATTCAAATGAACTGGCAAATTACAGACCCATTTCAAATCTTCCGTTTATGTCAAAAATTTTAGAAAAAGTTGTGTCTACTCAATTATGCTCCTTTTTGCAAAAAAATGATCTCTATGAAGAATTTCAATCAGGTTTCAGGCCCTATCATAGTACAGAAACTGCACTTGTTAAAATTACGAATGACTTACTACAGTTACTATAGTTTACAAAACTATATTGGTATTCAAGGACAGGCTTTAAGATGGTTTAGATCCTACCTGTCTGATCGCTACCACTTTGTTCATTTAAATGGGGAGTCATCTCAATTATCACCAGTAAAGTATGGAGTACCACAAGGATCTGTCCTAGGTCCTCTGCTATTTTCAATTTACATGTTGCCCCTTGGAAATATTATTAGAAAACACGGGATAAGTTTTCATTGCTATGCTGATGATACTCAATTATATATCTCAACAAGACCAGATGAAACTTCTCAACTATCTAAGCTAATAGATTGTGTAAAAAGTGTAAAAGATTGGATGACCAATAATTTCCTCCTACTAAATTCAGATAAGACAGAGATATTACTTATTGGACCAAAAAACAGTACACAGAATCTCGTGGATTATAATTTGCAACTAGACGGATGCACTGTTACGTCCTCTAAAGTCAAAAATCTGGGTGTTATTTTAGACAGCAACTTGTCCTTTGAAAATCATATTTCCCATGTTACAAAAACAGCATTCTTCCATCTCAGGAACATTGCTAAGCTTCGAAGCATGCTACCTGTTTCTGATGCAGAAAAGCTAGTTCATGCATTCATGACCTCTAGACTGGACTATTGTAATGCACTGCTAGGTGGTTGTCCTGCATCTTCAATAAACAAGCTACAGATAGTCCAAAATGCAGCGGCTAGAGTTCTTACCAGATCAAGAAAATATGATCATATTACTCCAATTTTACAGTCTCTGCACTGGCTACCTATTAAGTTCCGTATCATTTACAAATTATTATTACTTGCCTATAAGGCCCTAAATGGTTTAGCACCTGCGTACCTAACTTGTCTTCTACCACACTATAATCCAACCCGCTCTCTAAGGTCGCAAAACTCTGGACTTTTGGTAGTACCTAGGATAGCAAAGTCCACTAAAGGAGGTAGAGCTTTTTCACATTTGGCTCCCAAACTCTGGAATAGCCTTCCTGATAACATTCGGGGTTCAGATACACTCTCTCTGTTTAAATCTAGATTAAAGACACATCTCTTTAGCCAAGCATTCACATAATGCATTTTATAATCTTGTACTGCAGTTATATCTGATCAGACGTACATTATTATTATTCTTTAGCTTGGGTTGAACAATTTATTTTTGCTTCGATGGAACAGCAGCTACGCTAATCATGTCTCTGCTTGTCTCTCCGTTTCTGCTGTCTTCGTCTCTCCATTTCTGCTGCTAGGAATTACAGAACTTCAGTCTGGATCCAACCATTACATGATCTGAGGTGACCGAACACCTGAGATGGAGGATCAGCGCTGGGCGATGACGTATGTGTCCCTGATCGTAGGCAGAGGCCAGACACCTGGATGAACGCCAGAGACAGATCCCCATTGAGGACCCTGCCACTTAGACAGCCATCGGAAAAGACCACTGGAATCAGCTGAGCCCATTCAATCTGACTTGCTGCAGTTTGGAATTGAACTGCTGGTTTGTTTGGCCAGAGGAGAATTGGCCCCCCGACTGAGCCTGGTTTCTCCCAAGGTTTTTTCTCCATTCTGTCACCGATGGAGTTTTGGTTCCTTGCCGCTGTCGCCTCTGGCTTGCTTAGTTGGGGACGCTTCATTTCCAGCGATATCGACGACCTGATTGCAAAGACACTATTTAAACTTATTGACACATTATTTTCCTTTTTTGATATTGTGCAGTGCTTTGACACAATTTGCATTGTAAAAAGCGCTATGTAAATAAAGGTGACTTGACTAAGGAAAACAAATACGTTTTTAGCAGGGACTTAAAAACAGACAGCGAAGGGGCCACAAAGTCGAGGCCCTGCCACTGCAAATGCACGCTCACCTCTACGCTTAAGCCTAATGTGAGGGACTACCAACAAAGCCTGGTCACAGGATCGTAGGCTTCTGAACGGAGTGTAGAGGTGAAGAAGTTCAGAGAGGTAGACAGGGGCTAGATTGTGTAGGGATTTATATACAAAGAGTAGAATTTTAAAGTCTATTCTCTGACAAACCGGCAACCAGTGTAAGGATTTAAGAACTGGGGTGATGTGTTCATGTTTACGACACTTTAAAAGAAGTCTGGCCACAGCATTTTGAACAAGCTGAAGATGTGCTATTTGATATTAAGGTATACCACAGTACAACGAATTGCAGTAATCTAGACGAGACGTAACAAAAGTGTGAACAACCATTTCTAGAGTTTTAGGAGTGAGAAAATATTTAATTTTGGACAGTAAGCGAAGCTGATAAAAACTGGATCTGATAACAGAAGAGATATGTTTATGAAAAATGTAAAATGCTGGTCAACAAGAACTCCGATAAGATAATACTGATCATCCAACCTCCAATTGTGACTTCGTCACCAGCAACTGATGCAGACAACAACAATAGTTAATGTTCAGAAACATTATGAAATATAGGTATCAGCCTACATACCGTAACAGCAAAATACAGACAATCTTTAAGGTTCTCTCTGACAGAATAATAAAATGATATAACTGTTAGCATAACTTTAGTGCACATTTCAATAAACTGCACAACAAATGGTAAAATAAAGCCCAGTCTATCACAGATTAAAAAAAAAAAAAAATTCAATGGATGATCACATATACCACATATACCGTCGGCGAGTAGAAAAGCAAGCCGAATGTGCCATCCATTTCGATGCTGGCAGCTAACAAAAATCGTCTTTAATTCTGCTTCTTATTCTTCTTTCTCTTGTTAATAAAATATTGTAGATCAGCTATTTTAAACCTGCACGAGTGCACACCTCTTGTCGTGCTCAGAATCAGATGAGTTATGAGCGAGCTCAAGCAACAACGTCACATGTCTGACTAGACAAAAAAAACTATATTGAAAGCGAGTGAAAGCTTCGTCATTCCAGTCACGGGTTGATTGGTCCGAAGTTAAATCGCCAAAGTTACTGAACCCAAAACTGCCAGAAGCTCGGACTACCCCCGAAAGGGGAGTCGCGAGGTTTCCACGGTGATGTGTGTCTCTAGGGCATTGAAGGTAAAGAGAAGAACTCGCCTTTTGGGTGTGGGAGAAGTTTTATCTGGTTTCTCTGCAACACCCATTTTGGTCAGTTTGACCAAAAACAAGGCACATAGTTTCAGCGGGAAAGTGTTTCTTTGTCTCACTTGACACCTCATTAGCATGTTTTATGACTGTTCTGCTCAATCTGTGTAATTCTTCCCACAGTACCGTAAGAATAGTATGATGCATTTCACGAGGTCACAATGTACATCATTGTTTGAGAAATAAAGAGCAGATCATTTTGATATCAAGAAAGAGACATCTAACATATATTAAACCAGAGATACATTTGTACACCTGAATATGAGTGTTTACAGCTTACTAATACAAATAACGTGTGGTCACTAGGCTAATATAATAAGGAAACACACAAACAACACATGCCTATACCAGATACCTTTGTAACTGATTAATTATGGTCTAAATAAAGGAAATGTCTCTATGCGTGTGTGTTATGTGTGTTGTACTCGTGGAGGTAGTCCACTGGCCAGGCCGTTGGTGTCTAGTATCAAGGGTCATTTAGTTCTCTGGAATGTGTTTGAAGTCCGATGGAGAAAACAGATAGTCAATTCTGTCTAGCATCTTTTTGACAGTGGGGGGAAAACCACTGGCAATTTAGCACCCATATAAAGGTAGAATGTGGGGCCAGGCTGTGAATTATATGCAAATGTCAAAAGGCTAAAAGGGTCTCTTAAGACATGAAGTCCCAATGACCATCAAGGATCATAAGCAGATGCTACATTTACCGTATTTAACTGTATCTACATAGAACGGTACATTATTGTCGAAAAATTCTCTTTATTTTTACAGCTATTTTTTACAGTGTGCGTTATGTATAAAACTATGTTATATACAAGCTTAAATTACATTATTATCATTATTAAAGAGATATTAGGGGATTTTATATTTGTAACAGTTCTCCAATTTGAATAAAGTGAGCAGTTGACATTGCTGAAGGTGAACGAATGACTCCATGAGTCTGGGATACCCACTGAGACTGCTAATAATTGCTGCTTTGATGCTAAAAAGAGGATATTAACCGATAGCAAACTCAGCAGTGTGCCAGCCAAATGGACAGCAAGTTAAATGAGAAAAGATCAGCGTTAGCGTTCTTCACTTTCTAAATTACTGCACGATGGGTCAAATCTCACGAATTACTTTTGAAAGATTTTTGCTCCTGTGAGACAACTGGATGTGCGTGTTACACGGCTACTGCAAAGATTTCATCTTTTGCAGTCTTTGAAGTTAAAAATATAACATTTTCAACAAATTAATGTTGAATCGTTGTATTTTGGAGTTTTGTACTTTTACAGGCTTGTTCTGAAATGGATGTGGAAAAGCAGATATATTATGCATCACACACACACACACACACACAAAAGAGTGCACATCTTGAATCATTGAATCATTATTAATGCAAATGCACTGCTTACATCTAGCTTTATTTGGAATACAGAAAAAGTGGCTTGTTTTAGAGCATGTTTTTTTTTGTTGTTGTTTTTTTTTTTACAGGTTTAATGAGCTGTTAATTGGCAGGTACTTCTAGCTGGTGACACTTGCCTGAACCGTAAGGGAAATAATCTGATCTTTTTATTTTCCTAGCTAGACGAAAACAAACTTTTTATTAAAGAATCCCCAGTGTAAATATGCAGTAAATGGTTCCTTCGCAGGGTGCCAAATTTATCAATGTGATCTCTCACAGCGGGTGGCCTGGAAATTTGTAAGAATTCACTTCAAAAGCCTGCTGAAATTGGACATCTCTGTTAGAATATATAGTGTAATTTTATAGAGTTCTAAGCAGAACATTTCCCACCAGATCACACAGATTCTCTTATAATGCGCAGGTTACATCATCTCCCCTCCCTTTTTTCATCTAACCATCTCAGAGTGGATGTGTTCCAATGCTTGCTCCTGCAGAGCCTGACATCCCTCTGGCAGATGGGTACATTACTGTCCACTAATAGACAGTGACCCTGAGTTTTCCTTCTCACATACTGGACTATCATAAAGCAGTTAAAGGAATAGATCATAAAGCAGTTAAAGGAATAGTTCACCCAAAAGATGAAAAACTGCTGAAAATTTACAAATCTCTGTCAGTCCTGCATCAAAATCAAATAACATATTTCATTAGAGCTGTTTTGGACTGTTTTGCTTGCTCTGTGCATATTTCTCTCCTGATTCAGATGAGGAGAAAGGAAGCAACATTTGAAGATAAAATGTTTTTAAAATGCATATGTTTTTAAAACAAACAAGCAAACAAAACACAGCTTTTCACTTCACAAGATGTTAACCAATGGCCTGGAGTGGCATGGATTACTTGTGGATTATTGTGATATTTTTATCAGCTGTTTGGACTCTCATTCTGACAGCACCCATTCACTGCAGAGGATTCATCTTGAATATATAAAAATAGGGTATGTATATATATACACTAGTGAAAAAGTAATATTTAAAATACATTTATTTCTTACTAAGGTATAGTTCAAATCTATAAACATATCCACTGACATATAGCTCGAGATTTACTGATATACAAATTATAATTCAACTCCATTAAGAGTACTTGTGCACAATATTATTAAGCCTAAAATATGTTTTAATGTCACTATTGATGAAGATTGTATGATCTCTGAGTAATATCAGTCTTTAAATTCAAGAAATTTAAAGTGTACCTAAAGTATACTTTAAATAGTTCCACTTTGGCACAATCAAATATACTTCAGTATATCTTTAGTTGGAGCTCAGCTCTACTTCCGCACATTTAAAAGACATTAAGCCCAAAATTAGTTGTTCCAATTTAGAAGACTTTAAGTATACCAGTTTACTATACCAAAAGTACAATTGCACGGTATTTTATTAAAGGGGTCATATAATGGTCATTTTCCACAAGTTGATATTATTCTTTAGGGTCTTAATGAAACGTCTGTAACATAGTTTGGATAAAATCTTTCATTGGTAGTGTAAAAAACACCTTTTTTACCTGTCAAAAACAGCTCTTGTCAGAGCAAGCGGCATTGTGTCATTCTCCTTTAAATGTTAATGAGCTCTGCTGACTCCGCCCCTCTCTCCCAAGCTGCTCTCTGACAGTACGTTCACACCAGACGCTGCTTGCGCGAATAAATCGTGCTATTCGCGCGTAGTTGGACGCTTGAACATTTTGAGTTTACTCGCTTCATTCGCGCGTTAAATTCACTTCACAACAGATGCGAATTCGCGTCATGGGAGGGGCTTCTGCCAGGCGGCTCCAGTCTTGTTGCAAAATGGCTGACATGGATTTTGTTGAGAGGGTAGTTGCACTTTATGTGCTATGGAAACACTGGACGCGTGTATTTTAGCCGAGAATGTAGTTGTTTAAAACTCAAAGCTTCGGTTTATTTATGAAAACAGCGCCTATTTTAAAATGTGCTTCGCCGATTTCAGAGCCGTGAGCTCCAGGCTCGTGCTCATGTATCCCGAAGAGAGGAGCATAACCTCGGCTAGTCCTTCTGACATTTGCCGCTGGCTCTGATGTCTCTGTAGTGGATAAACATAAGATATAATTCATTTTGGGTAAATCTAACAGGTAATCTTTGGTCTATGGTACAGCTCCGGGTATCCACATACAGCGACGATGATTTTGTCCTCTATTGTTGTTTCGGATTTCTACCTCCGCTCATAATCATGTCACTACTAGAGCAAGCTCCTGATTGGTTAACGCGGCGCGAATATCGCCAAATTTCAGATTTTTCAACTTGCGCGATTCGCTTCGCATTACGTGCGTCAAACGCACGAAACGCTCAATTCGTGCCGCCTCATTTGCGCGAATCGTACCGCATGATGTCTATTCGCATCTTTGCATTGACTTAACATGTAAATCACTCGCGCTTAACGCTTCATTCGCGTCTGGTGTGAACGCACCATTAGAGATGGTTTACTTTACATTCATCAAGAAACTTACTAATTAGCTCATTAGGAAAGGCGATTTGCAAAGAATCATTTAAAAAACCTTGTACTCACTTTTTCTGGAGATGAAGCTGGATCACGGATGATTCGCGTGAACATAGATGCATTGAGGCAGATGGAGGGTGCGTTCCCTTCAAAAACAAACGTAATCCTCTTCAGCGGCTCAGATGACGGAGTAAATGACGACTGCTATGTTCATTATTACATCCAACAACCAAACACCTCAATCGCTTAGGAGTCATTCTTGTCTATATCTGCTCTGGTGGTGAAACAACTGATGACAGCTCACTCAGGGCGGGTCTGAGGTAAGACACCAGTGCAGTCTGTGCTAAAATGCTACTGTCAATCAAACTATTGTGGGAGGGCCTTCGTCCGTGTGACGTCACACAGACAGACAGCTCGATTTGAGAAAGGGGTAAAGAATTTAGTAGATAAAAAAAAAAAACACGATTGAAAACACGGAAAAAAAATTATTTTGATCATTATACACACACTGCCAACACACATTTCAGTTAAAACAACTTGTAAAAGTGCATGTAGCATTATATGACACCTTTAAGCACATAAATGTATTTGTAGTATACTATAAACTAAATAATAAATTCCAGATATATTTTAGTATATGTATCTTTCACTAGGGTGTATATATATATATATATATATATACAGGTCCTTCTCAAAAAATTAGCATATTGTGATAAAGTTCATTATTTTCTGTAATGTACTGATAAACATTAGACTTTCATATATTTTAGATTCATTACAACACAACTGAAGTAGTTCAAGCCTTTTATTGTTTTAATATTGATGATTTTGGCATACAGCTCATGAAAACCCAAAATTCCTATCTCAAAAAAATTAGCATATTTCATCCGACCAATAAAAGAAAAGTGTTTTTAATACAAAAAAAGTCAACCTTCAAATAATTATGTTCAGTTATGCACTCAATACTTGGTCGGGAATCATTTTGCAGAAATGACTGCTTCAATGCGGCGTGGCATGGAGGCAATCAGCCTGTGGCACTGCTGAGGTGTTATGGAGGCCCAGGATGCTTCGATAGCGGCCTTAAGCTCATCCAGAGTGTTGGGTCTTGCGTCTCTCAACTTTCTCTTCACAATATCCCACAGATTCTCTATGGGGTTCAGGTCAGGAGAGTTGGCAGGCCAATTGAGCACAGTAATACCATGGTCAGTAAACCATTTACCAGTGGTTTTGGCACTGTGAGCAGGTGCCAG
Source organism: Barbus barbus (assembly GCF_936440315.1). Lineage (NCBI taxonomy): Eukaryota > Metazoa > Chordata > Actinopteri > Cypriniformes > Cyprinidae > Barbus > Barbus barbus. Next base: position 11,529,698 of record NC_136732.1, on the reverse strand, counting down.
GTCGTGCTGAAAAATGAAATCTTCATCTCCATAAAGCTTTTCAGCAGATGGAAGCATGAAGTGCTCCAAAATCTCCTGATAGCTAGCTGCATTGACCCTGCCCTTGATAAAACACAGTGGACCAACACCAGCATCACTGACTGTGGGTACTTGACACTGGACTTCAGGCATTTTGGCATTTCCCTCTCCCCAGTCTTCCTCCAGACTCTGGCACCTTGATTTCCGAATGACATGCAAAATTTACTTTCATCCGAAAAAAGTACTTTGGACCACTGAGCAACAGTCCAGTGCTGCTTCTCTGTAGCCCAGGTCAGGCGCTTCTGCCGCTGTTTCTGGTTTAAAAGTGGCTTGACCTGGGGAATGCGGCACCTGTAGCCCATTTCCTGCACACGCCTGTACACGGTGGCTCTGGATGTTTCTACTCCAGACTCAGTCCACTGCTTCCGCAGGTCCCCCAAGGTCTGGAATCGGTCCTTCTCCACAATCTTCCTCAGGGTCCGGTCACCTCTTCTCGTTGTGCTGCGTTTTCTGCCACACTTTTTCCTTCCCACAGACTTCCCACTGAGGTGCCTTGATACAGCACTCTGGGAACAGCCTATTCGTTCAGAAATTTCTTTCTGTGTCTTACCCTCTTGCTTGAGGGTGTCAATGATGGCCTTCTGGACAGCAGTCAGGTCGGCAGTCTTACCCATGATTGCGGTTTTGAGTAATGAACCAGGCTGGGAGTTTTTAAAAGCCTCAGGAATCTTTTGCAAGTGTTTAGAGTTAATTAGTTGATTCAGATGATTAGGTTAATAGTTCGTTTAGAGAACCTTTTCCTGATATGCTAATTTTTTGAGATAGGAATTTTGGGTTTTCATGAGCTGTATGCCAAAATCATCAATATTAAAACAATAAAAGGCTTAAACTACTTCAGTTGTGTTGTAATGAATCTAAAATATATGAAAGTCTAATGTTTATCAGTACATTACAGAAAATAATGAACTTTATCATAATATGCTAATTTTTTGAGAAGGACCTGTATATATATATATATATATATATATATATATATATATATATATATATATATATATATATATATATATATATATATATATATATTCCTTTTGTTTTAGTTTAAATACTTAAATAACTGAAACTAACACAACTAAATGTGACCCTGGAGCACAAAACCAGTCTTAAGTCGCTGGGGTATATTTGTAGCAATAGTCAAAAATACATTGTATGAGTCAAAATGATCTATTTTTCTTTTATGCCAAAAATCATTAGGATATTAAGTCATGTTCATGTTCCATGAAGATCATGTTCCATGATGATATTTGGAAATTTCTTACCATAAATATATCAAAACTTCAGTTTTTACTAGTAATATGCATTGCTAAGAACTTCATTTGGACGACTTTAAAGGTGATTTTCTCAGTATTTAGATTTTTTTGCACCCTCAGATTCCAGATTTTCAAATAGTTGTATCTCAGCCAAATATTGTCCGATCCTAACAAACCACACATCAATGGAAAGCTTATTTATTCAGCTTTGACACTTAAAATTGACGCTTAAGACTGGTTTTGTGGTCCAGGGTCACAAATTACTAAAACTAAAATGAAAACAGAACACAGAAAACAGAAACAATAGCACATCAATGATACTAAAATAACACTGCCTAAACCTTCTCTTTATCAAACCTGACAAATTATTTTTTTTCTTTCTTTTTTTTGGTGAAATTCTTTACTCGAAAAGTGTGCTTATGCTAACTTAAATCAAATGCCATTTGGTTTGATATCTTTAGATTTAATGCAATGACATTTAGATATTTTAAGGTGTGGCTTTAAGTGTAAAAATCTGTGTACATCTGAATACACTCACGTCACATGACAGGGTTCACAGAGGTCAAATCCAGCTTGGCATTTTGAAGAGAATGTTCATCCTCAATAAGAATATAATGATCTCATGAATACTTTTAGCTTGAAATTCCTGTTGTACTCTGCTAAAGACAAAGTACTGTTTCCTCACTGAAAAACACAAGAGCTTTTCCATTTTTAATGCAGCCATGAGAACAAAAGAGCTTAGAGTATTAGAGTATCATAAAAAAGCAGAGTAGAAAGAAAAGACGTTTTCATTAAACATATTAAAAGGATTAAGAAGAACCAAAATATCTATTCAATTTTTAACTTTTTTTTCCCTCCATAACTGCATGTTTTTAAGTGTATGTGTACTTCCAGCAGGGCTTAAACCTTGATTAAATGAGTCATTTTCCCTGATGTTAATAGCTAGGTGCTAAGTCTGCCAAATTAAACTTTTTCGGAAAGACTTTCTGCCATAAAAAAACTTGCATAAAGTTTATAGGAAATACTTTTTCATCTCTTTTATTTCAGCTCATAAATTTGCCCCAAAATCTTGCATATATTTGGTCAGCTGTGACATATGTTACTCTTTTCCTCATTATCATTCTTTATGGAGCATTGCAGCAGCATCTTTATGGCCCACCATCATTCCCCCTCTCGGCTTTTTAGAAATGAATAAAAGTTTGTAATCCATTCCCTGATGGAGACCTTCATATCGCCATGAAACAATGCAGCACGTGAAGAAATCACGAACAACGTTTGAAGCCTTCGCTATTTGATATTTCCTAGAAAGGAGGGGTCCGAAATTAATTTTCTTTTTCTCCTAAATGCTCTAAAGATAAATGACGACTGAAATATGGGCCACATTTGGCACAGTGGCACATGTTGTCGGCCGCTTTTCCCTACAGCAGTGGTCGGCAACAGGTGGCCCGCGGGCCAAAAGTGGCCCGCTAGCAATACTATCTGGCCCGTGCCCGCAGCCAGATTATTTTGATAGCGGCTGTTTCTGAAATAGATCTGTCATGACAGCAACAGTTACTCACAATCAGAGTATGTGAGCGGAGCGCGAGTGGAACGGTGTGATATTGACTGGACCGAGGAGCGGATTTTTTTAAAAGTAGGAGCATCGTGGTTTTCACTCGCTCCAAGAATGTTCCATCACGAGTACAATTCATGCCAATGACCCGTAATATAGCTGCATATTTAGCAAGAATTCACGTTAAACATATTTAGCTATCTAGATAGAAAAGGATCAATCAAATCAGAAAGAATGTGAAGGCTGATGATGACTGCAGTGGACATGAGCAGGAAGTTATATTTCTCAAGGAATTTATTTGTTCCTTCTGAATATTTTCATCTGACAGCCGACTTTTTTTTCTCAGAATTGCGTGATTTAAACTCGCACTTGCGAGTTAAAAAGTTATAGGCTAATTCTGAGCTATAAACTCGCAATTCTGAGAACATATAAGTCTATTCCCCCCCTCAAAACTGGACTTTAACTTGCAATTCTGACTTTACAATTCGCAATTGCGAGTTTATATCTCACAAATCTGTGGGAAAAATAAGTCAGAATTGTGAGATAAAAAGTGTCAATAACCTTTTTTAATTTTTTATTCAGTGGCGGAAATGGGCTTCCATAGAACTGTGATATTTCAAACATACTGAAATACTTTAGACGTGGAGCAGTGTTTCTGATATCAGTGAGCGCGGAGTGGAGCGGGAGCGGAGTGATTATTAAATGCTCGGAGGGGAAATTGTTGACGCTCCACTCCGCTCACATACTCTGATCGGACACCGCCACACAAATGTGGCTTTTTGTTAATGACTGTTACACGATTTTACACAGAGTAACAGCTCACTACCAGTTACAAAATGCACTGTAACAGTCAGTCACAGGCAATTCTGGTTGCATTTTTCATCAATTAATATCTTAAATTATCCTTTGACTATGTTCTGGCCCACCATCTAGTGGTGAATTGTTTTTTGGCCCCATGCCAAACTTACTGGCTGACCCCTGCCCTACAGTATGTAGGCTTTTTAGCAAACTGAGACCATGGTGTCATGTTGTATAAAGGAGTGCAATCAGCCAGCGAATGGATCTGCCTGCAGGCCGACTCTTTATTATTTACTAAAGTAGGTAAAAGGAGGTTTGACATTGCTGGCAGACATTATACAACAAGCAGCAAGTAGTAAATCAAATACACTTTGTATGTGAGCATTGGCATGCGGGAAGTCACGAAAGTCCGTCCCATTAGAATATGGCTCACAAATAGAGTAGAGAAGGTAAATGGGATATTTATCAGCGGTAGGCACCAGGGAAACGTCTTTGAAAACAAACAGCTGCGTTTTATTGAAGGAAAAACACACTGCGTCTTAGATGCAACCATTCCCATTTGCAAACACAATACTGACCGAATGACCTGTTTGTTTTCTGTTATTTGGAAGACTTCAAACTTTATAATGCAGCCGACTTTTCTTCCAAGGAAAGAAAGAGGGAGAAATTTAGATAAAGAAAAAAACATTTGTTATGCATTGGCAAGGGTTCCCACAGTCTGTTTTGCTGGACCCATGTTTGGCAGCTATCGATTGGAGAACATTTAGTGGTATCTGTTGGAGGCTTGCAACTGTATCCATCGGTCGGTATAGGCATTGACATTCAGATAAAAGGACCACACTCTCTATATCCAATTATGTTTATGTGGGTAATTTTATTGACAAAGGTCTCTGAAGACATCTTGAACTTCTCCCTTAAGAGAAAAGGTCTTTAGAAAGGCTCAATAGTTTAACAAACTCCAAAAGAAAAGTGGTGCAGGATACCATTAGGTCTACGGTGCATTAAAGAAACAATTACAGCACATTCAGGAAGCGGTACTTATGAGTTGATTTACAGTTGGATAAGTAAAACCCCATTAATTTTCTCCATAAAGTAATTGATTTTTAGTAAAAAAACTTTGAAGACTGGCCTAGAGTGAGCTCTGAGGTTAATAAATGATGATACAATATATGCTTAGACAATGTATATATTTTTTTCCCCTTTAATTTGTAAAAAAATAAAAAATCTTGTCAAAAGAGCATAATCTTGCACTCCCACGTAGCATTGCAAAGGACATAAAATCATGTATATAAAATACTGTCTGCAACACCTTCTCCATTTCAGTAATTTTATATTGTGACATTATTTTTGATTTAGCAACACCATTTACAGCACAATGCTTCATGGGATGAGCAGTTTGTTCCCTCATGAAGAACATTAATATTACATGTCCTTGAGAAAAAGAAGTGTGCTTAATAGTATTGAATGTACTCTTGTAATGAACTTTAAAAGTATATACTCCAAAAGAATATATATATATATTCTATACTGTACCTAAGTATACTTTGTAATAATGTCAAATTAATTTACAATTTAAATTACGTTTTAACCTTTTGTTGTGCTTTGAAGAAATACACTTGATGTACTGAAGGACCTGTAAAGTATACTTCAAAGTATTTACATTTAAAGTAAATATATTTAAATGTTCTAAACTTCATCATTAATGCATTATATGTATTAATATAATTTTAAATACATTTCAAATCTGACTTACAGTTCCAATAGAAATTAAATTAACAGAATTAAATTTTAGTTTACCATATACACTTTTCAGTATATTCAGCAGTACACTTTTAACCACATTTCAAGCATGATAGAGTTATGAAATTACATATAAAGGTAAACTAAAGTTCACACTGAAGTGCTTTTGAAGTATATTATTTCTGTAATATATACTCTTTTCACTTTTTATGCCAAAGTGCACTTCTTTTTATACTTTTTAGAGTATTTTCTTCAGATTTTCTGAGAACATTTTATGGGAAATGAACAATGGCACTTGTTCCATGCAGGTAAATGGTACAATGGTACTACAATGGTATTCTTTGAAATAGCTTGGAGCATCATATAAAATACCAAGGTAAAACCATCTCATGTATCACTGTTCCATAGTACCACAACACTAATTGTCAATACTATGATTATCATTTCAAATCTCATTAATGAATGTCTATATATCATAAATGTATAACATTCTCCTTTGTGTAATATGTACAATATTGAAATTACACCATTCATGCACTTTATCATTTGAATGATCAATTTAATTTTGTCTGGTGGTAAGACAATAATGGAATGTTAATGATTAACATATAGGTTTTGTTAAGTGCACACGCTACTGGATGCTGTAAATCCTTTGAGTTCAGTGCTGTTTATGGGGTTTTCAGTGCAATGACCTTGCTTTGCAGAGGAATATTAATCTTTGTTAATAAGCATGCAGAAGATTTACCGTGCTGTGACAGAGGAAGAGAAGGTCGCAAGACTCTAACGCCAGTAATGGAGTGATTAAAAACATCTTCACAGACATGTTTGGTTTTAATCACTTATTGCAGTAACATTGAGAGTGTACCTGAACAGAGGTATTTCAGTCCTGATAGCAATTCACATCAAATCTTTTGATGAGGAGGAGACAAGGAAATAACGTTTGGTAGGAAATCTGTGTTCCAGATAGTGAGCTGACTGTAAACAGCATTTTATGACAAGCATGTTTGAGATGTCCATCATGGATCAGACAATCACAATGTACAGTATGTTTCACATTTTTGTGCTTGCTTTAGAATTCTGTCATTAGCTTAGCAACAGGGATCAAACTTTATAGGAATCAAGTGTAAGCACAAATGAAGTCAATACTGCATAAATGTATGTTTACTTTAGGATGCTGCCTAAAGCCTGGTTCACACTGCACCAAGAAACTCAAAGAAAAATTACACGGGCTCATGACAGAGCCTAGATGTACACCCCAACAAACAACTACATGTAAACACTGACTCAACAAGTGTTGAGAACTGTGCTGTTTCATGGAGTTTAATGTGATGGTATAAATTGGCCTCTAAACAGGTTTTGGAACAGAGCCGAATTAAACTGAATAAAATTTGGTATAGGATTTACTTTAAAACAGTTTTCACTCAGGAATTGATATAATCAATAAGTCATGTCAATATGTTTTTCCATTACTTATTTACAACTTCGAAAAAACTAAAACAACTGATCATAAAGCAACAAGATCATAAAGCAAGGCCATGCAAACAATCATGCATATAAAGCTCGACTTCAGAACAGAGTGCACACAATCTCTGTTTCTCAATATCATAGAGAATGAGTTGAATTCTCTTGCCTCTGTTTGAAATTGAATTCAGGAGAGTAAGACGCTCCCCGGGTGTCTATTGATTTTAGACTTGTTCTGATAATATTACTGAGGACAGTTCATCTCATACCACCAAAGGAAAGGAGAGATGAAACTGTGTACAGATGGCCTGACACTCTAGCTCATATTGATATTCCTCTGCTATTTGAAACGTACAGTGAGCAACCGTAAATAAAGATGGACATGTAGGCATTATTTATTACGCACAAGCAGTGGCTCTATATTCCATATGGTACATATTCTATACTTAAAACAAATTTATCTGACTCCTATACCACAGTTAGTCAGTCTGTCTTCAATGTGTGCTTCTCTATCTTACTTTACATTTATGGGTGCTTCAACTTGAGGTAATTTTATGTTTCAGGGGTTGATTTTTCAGGTTTTCATTTTCTTTTCATAAACATTTCTTTTGTTATATGAAGTTCACTTTAAAACTGTCTTGACAGTGTTTTACCACATACAAATTATAACCTAAAAAAAACATTTTCTAAAGGTCTCATAGCTAAAGGAACTTCCTTTTGCAAGCCATCTTTTATGTTTTCACATTCTTGTTGGTGAGAATGCATTACTCTTAATTTCCACTAACCTTGACTACACTGAACCTTCCTTGCAGGCTTTATACAGCCTCGCCTCAGCATTACTAAATATCTTCATAAGCTATTTACCTTGGCACCTGTGCCATACCTGATAAAAATATGGAAAAATATGGGAGGAGAGACTCTAGTCACAGGTATCACCAACCTAATTCTTTGTGACTTTTACATGTTTTTTCTCAGTGAAAGCGAGGTCCTTACACATATTATCACTGTCTCTATAACAACTATGAGAGTGCTTGTGTTTCAGGAGCCTGTCAGAGACAGTGAATTTCCACCCCATCAACTCAACAATTATTGAACACATTCTCAAGTCACTTTATTTATGAAGCCCATTTTAAATAACACAGTTTAACCAGTGCGGTGCAGATGGTTGCTGAAAAAAGAATGGATAACCTATAACAGACACTGTTTACAATTATGCATTACAGTATGAAGTGGTTAATTTGATTATCATATGAGTTTATTTTGATATCGATATCAGGAATATTCTTGCATACACTTATGCAAGCTTAAAGGAATAGTTCACTCAAAAATGAAAAATGCAGTGAATGGGTGCCGTAAGAATAGCTGTCCAAACAGCTGATAAAAATATCACAATAATCCATAAATAATCCAGATTACATTAGTCCATCAGTTAATGCCTTGTGAAGTGTAAAGCTGCATGATTCTAACAACAAATCCATCAATACGTTTTTAACTTCAAACTGTTGCTTCCGGCTAAAATATCCGCTGTCTGTAATATTGCTTTCTCCAGTGAAAAAGTAATATTGTCTGAATCAGGGGAGAAATATGCACATATCATACACAGTTTACATGCAAAAACAGTTCTAAACAAATATGCTGGTGTATTTTGATGTGAGAGCACACCTTAATGTTGGATTTGTTTATTACAAAGAAGCTTTTCACTTCACAGGATGTTAACTGATGGAATGGAGTATTATGGATTACTTGTGGATTATTGTGATGTTTTTTTTCAGCTGTTTTGGACTCTTGTTCTGATGGCACCCATTCACTGCAGAGTATCCATTGGTAAGCAAGTGATGTAATATAGCATTACATCACTTGCTCACCAATGGATCCTCTGCATTTCTCCAAATCTGTGAAGAAAGAAACAAATTTATATCTTGGTAAATTTGAAGCATATTTTTCTTTGGTTAAATTATTCCTTTAATGTTAGTCTCTTAAAGGATTAAAATACAATGTGTTAAAGGGGAGTTGAAAACAAAAATCTATTACTACTTATTATTTTTAGTGGGGGAAAAAAATAAATAAAAAAAACTTTAAAAAAATTTTACAAACAGGACATATTTCAAAAGCTTTCACTGAATGAACATTTTAAATGGCAGCTCATGATTAGGTAAAATATCATGTCCCATGTTGTAGACACGAGCATTTGTTAATGATGTACTGTAGAAACCAACATTAGCCTTTTCTGAAATCAAAGAGTCTCAGGTCAGACAGACAAGCAGTCACTCAAGAATTAGATTGATTGTTTTGTTTGAAAGTGAGTTTTTGAGCCATAAGAGGTATTGAAGATATAAAATATTGGTTTCAGAGGCTGTAAATGTGGCTGTAAATCTTGATGGTGTGTTTTCTTTGCTGTGTCAGACACGTTTTGCCACTCCTTGTACAACTGCTATAAAAAAGCTAAAATGGACATTAACGTACATAATGCAATTTGTTTCTCTAGTCTGAAAAAAAAAGCAGTCATTAAAAAAAATGTATAAAGTTCACAGTTCAAGAGACATCTAAATGCATTTCCATCTCTCCAATATTAAGGTGGTAACAGTTGTTACTGATTAGCGGCTCTTTTCAAAGACATTTAAAGCTGGAGTCCGTAACTTTTTTGGGTTAAAAATGATCCGAAATCAATATATGAGCAAGTACATAACCAGCCAGTGTTCAAAACTATCGCCCGATTCACAACAGTTAGCTTATAATAATGTTTTCTAATTTGAGTGGTACGGGTAGGTTTTCGCGGGAAATTAGAGCATGCAGCTGCGTCATTACGTCACGTCTGTAAAGATAAAGAAGTTGTCCCGGCTACTAGGCTATCGCATGTGAGGATCCTGCAGGTGACGGAGCGTTTATAGCCTTTTCTCACAGCAGCTAGAATAATTAGATCATTTTGATGGCGGATTGTGATCCAGAAAGGATTAAGGATTTATGTGAATTAAATTAAATTATATTCCAGTTTTAAATGTGCTTCTGATTACAGATAGCCTGGGATTACACAAGATTTATATTTTAAAGACAACCAGTCCGAAGGGAGCATAGTTTGCTTTTTGGGTTAAAAGAATTTCTTAATATGAAATTCGAATGGTATGACAATTAGAGATTAGATTTACAGAAATTAAAATCTACACGCTAATACACACTATACTCATTGTATGTTGTTAACAATAATACGAATTTGCACGTTTAGATGTGATATGAGCTAACTGATCGTTAAATTTAATTACCCTTGGTAGCGTGATTTATTGTATTGCTTTTTTCCTCAGTTGGTCAGAACAAACATGAAAATTGAAAATTCTTATTTGGGTGAAAATTCTTATTTGGGTCATATATTCCAAGACATAGGCTAGAATCTGTGATTCCTGAGTACAGTATCCACACCGGTGTGGTGACTGACACACATACTCCTCAAAACATTATTAATCCATGCTGGAGCCGTGCCGGAGCACAACCCCACGCACGGAAGCTAATTCCACACATAACTGCAATTCCAGGTTTTCAAACAGAGATGGCGACAAAGAGGCAAAACGTACAGACTGCAGCTTTAAATAAGGCATCTTGGAATATTTTTATTCAAATGCATCTTACTTAAAAGACCTTACTTAAATTTCTATTTGCTGTGACTATACAAGTCATGTAATTTGACGGTTTATTTTATTTTGGTCCACAAAGCAAAGGAACTTTGATTGTTATAGATCAAAGATTAAATAGGTTTGCTGTGGAAAATGTGTAGAAAAAATCTAAATTCAAAAATCAAATTCTAACAAGGCTTAATGTTACAGGAGCTCTGTAGCAAAATTTTAATTGATTTGAAACTTGAGCTGTCTTTTTATGGACTCTATGCTCAACAGCATTAATAATATTAATAAAACAACTGGAAACTGCCATGCTGTCTGCATGCATAGCTTTACATCTTACTGCTCTTACTGTTAAAGAAATATCACACTTGCAAGTGTGTGTTATGGCTGTACATCAGCACCACGGGTAATCACAGCCCTGCTGGTACATGGCCATAACACACTCATGCAAGTGTGATATTGCTTTCCTACAACAGTTCAACAGACAGGTACTGTAACTAAGTAAGGAAAATCAAGGAGTGTCACAAAGACCCTTTTGTGTGTGGAAATATTTTCTTACGTCACAAACTCAAGATTTAGTTTGGACTAATGGAGGCTATAGTCTCTAAGCTTCCGTTAACCACTTTAACAGATAGTAGGTAGATGGTTTCATTACTGAATGATTCTGTGTTTTTGAACAAATTGGTTGAAAGAATGATACATTGACTCATTTATAAAGAACGTTCACATATTTTGCTCCTGAAAACAAATCAGCTCATTTAAACAAATCGGTTAAAAGAATCAGTATTTTTTCTAATCATCTGAAAGAATGATTTAGTTAATCACTCATAAAGACCGTACACGTGTGTAGTTCTTGAAAAAAAAAAAAAATGAATTGTTGAATAACTTGACTGAATGAATGATTCAGTGACTCAAAATGGCAGATACTGCCACCTGCAGAAACTTACAACTAATGCACAGATTGACAGAGTCACTGTCCCACTATGCAATGCATCTGACTTTACTTTCCATTTTCAGTGTGATGAATGAGCCGGTAACTAAAAATACACAATAATCATTTGTTATTTCTAAGATGATCACTAGACACCACTCACTGAATTAAACATGCATATGATGAAAATAATAATAATTATAGCTTTTTTATTACTATTTATCTTTTTTTCTTTTAAATTATAGGAAGTATACTGTAAACCCTTGTGAAAAAGAAGTGCTCTTAATTGTATTGAATACTTATTGTGTACTTCAAATCTTAAAAGTAAATTTAAAAATATTATATTTTGAAATAAAAGGCTACTTCAGTGTATTTAAAGAGAGACACTGTCATGACTGTTTCATACTTGCAATTGCATTTAATTGCATTTAAACTATAATATATTTTCATTAGACCATAAATAACATGCAATCAAGTGTCTGAAAACATTACATTCAGTTGGCACTAAAGTGTACTTTTTCACCAGAGCACAGTAAGTAGTAAGCTAGTATTCCACTCCAAACATAGCATCTGGCTTAGTAAGTCTCTTTTTCTGTTGGTATAACCACGAGTGATTCTGAATCTTGGCCTGTCTGAATGTTAAAGCCACAATTCAGCTCTCTCAATCAGAGGAACAAAGAAATATTTCCAGACTTGGTCATTCTTACTTGTCACTTCAATTTAGCATGAAGGTCAGCTGATTGCATTACATTTCCTTCCTGAAGTCAAATAATAGCAGCTATATTGATTATTTTTATCATAACTTATTCTGGCATCAAACAATTGCAAAAAATTGTGGAAAATTACCTCATTGCTCTCTATTAATATATATTGACCAGAGGCTGTAACTGTCATACACGCATACATTTCCCCAACATACAAGGGGATAAGTCAACCCCTTCCACATTCAGTAGTCAGATTAGTGATCGATGGGATTTTCAACAGCAGATTCTTGAATCTTTACCTCTTGTCCTTCTAGTCTTCACTATTTGGTTACATCCTTGATATTGACGCACAGTTTATGGGAATCTAAAGTTCTTCCAGCTTCGTGGCAACATTGCATTACTGTCACACACATTTCATGCTATCTGATTCAAGACCTTTGGAGACGACATTTTAGTCTCAGGAAAACCAATAGCATATTATATAATACATGTTGAATACAGGGGCATTTCCTCCGAGGAGGCAAGGGAAGCAGTGTCTCCTCAAAAAATTGGATGAGAAAATAATCGATATTACAAACATAAATTGCAGATATTACTAAATATGGCATTAAAAGTATAAAGGTCACTTGTTTTTATAAAGTAATGCTGTCAAACAGCGACACCCGCAGGTAAAGTTACAGCGGAGGCTTGCCTCCCTTCGGTCCATAGACTTAAAACAGAGACCCTAAAGCGTGTCGTGACTTTTCTGGAGGCTCATTGAGATGAATGGGGTAAAGTCACGTGAGAGGAGGCAATGCCTCCATCGCGCTATACTTGGATATGATTGGATGTGATTGGTTCCTGCGATAAATACCACCTCTTGATTTCGTGCGAGCTCTCAGCCTAAATGAAGAAAACGATGGCATTATTGACTAATTATAAAGTAAGTAAACAACTCTCCTGCTTAGATACCACTGCTTTGTGTCACGTCAAAATAAAACTTTAAATGGTCTGAAAACCTGATGACTGCGTCAGTTTTGAGTGAGCATTCATTGTGATGAAATGAAAGATATATCTTCGTGTCTGTGTTTACATTGCTTTTAGGACGATGACCCGAAAATAAGTTGACTATTAAAACGAACAGCTGAACATCAGTTCACAAATAAAAAAATATTGGTAACATTTTACAATAAGGTGTCATTTAATCTAACATGAAAACACGATGAAATGTAAAATTAGTATTAAAATGATTAAATAAAATACAAAATTACATTAATAAAATACAAAATAGAATTATATTTGTTCTCTTTTTTATGTAATATTTATTTACCCAGGAAAATGTGACAAGTGTAACAGACACACACACACACACACACACACACACACATATATACATATATATAAAACTGCCTCCTCATTTTAAAACACCACCGCACGTCACTGTTTGAATAAGCTATGATACATTGGGACCAAAGGGTTTGGGGTATATGCAGAAAAAAGTTTCAAAACCTGTCACTGGGGCAGGACCTTTTCAAAAGGTACTTCTTTTTACATTATTTAGCCTACTCTGGCCCGATGAAATTTTTTTACCCCTTTGAGTGTAGCAGGAGGGGAGGAAATAGCCCACTGTTCTTGAGTAAATTGTTCTGATGTGACATCCTATACCCTCTCGGTGGACGCATATTGATTGTCTGCATTTGTTTGTCTATGACTTTGTGGCTAATTTCTCTGTCTTTCTCCACATACTGAATATTTGACCTTCCTATATTGCAGTTTTAAGGGCATCATAACTCTTTAGTCTCAGCCAAAACATTCTCAAACTTTATTTACAGCTTTGTACAATTATATTTTACAGTGTAGTTACATACTGTACAAAATTGCATTGAATCTCTTGAAGTATGTAATATCAAGTGAAATACACTATTAATATAAATACGGTTACATGTATATGTATGACATGTATATACAGTGTGATTCAGATGTATTTGCGTTTTCCGTTTTACAAGTTTTATGTAAAATCTGGTGATTGTGTGATTCAGCATGATTTGAGAGAGATGGAAGCAAGAACATCTCATGATTCAAGATATTATTTGTCACATACACAATTATACAGGGTATAACCAGCAGTGAAATGTAGGTCAGGTCCGCTCCAAGGACAGTGCAATTATATAGAATACAAATATTAAGAAAAAGAAAAGTAGAAAAAATAAGAGGAATAAAAACTGAAGAGGGTCCAAAGTATCAGGGATGGAGGAGCAGATGTGGCTCTTAACAAGTCTCTCAAAAACCTTCATGACTATAGATGTGAGGGCAACTGGGCGATAGTCATTCAGGCAAGAGGGTTTATTGTTCTTTGGCACAGGGATAATGATGGATTTTTTAAATGCGGTGGGAACCACGGCGGTAGCAAGGGACTCATTAAAGATGGAAGTGAACAAACCAGCGAGCTGATCGGCATAGGACCTCAGAACACGGCCGGTTATCCCATCAGGTCCGGCTGCTTTCCTGACGTTCACTTCCTTTAGCGCCCTCAGAACCTCATCCTCCGACACGGTGATTACAGGATCGTCGCTGCTCTGCCTGCTGCTTCCTGACACGCTGGGCAGCAGAGACGCGCCGCCGCCGTTGCCATCGAAGCGGCCGAAGAAGGTGTTTAACTCGTCGCCCAGCAACGGATCTGCTCTCACCTCCGCGGAGGATTTGTTTCCAAAGGCACAGATGGTCCTCAGTCCCTGCCACATCCGTCGAGAGTCGTTGAGCTGGAAATGAGACTCAATTCTCTCTCTGTATCTGTGTTTAGCGGCTCTTACTGCGCGTCGGAGAGCATAGCACGATGCTTTGTACTCGCTCATATTCCCGCTCAGAAGAGCCTCATTGTAAGTGGCAGTGCGTGTGTTAACCACAGCACGGATTGATCTGTCCACCCACGGTTTCTGGTTGGAGAATGTCCTTATCCTTATTGTTTCTGTAGCTTGCTCGGTTAGTGTGTTTACAAAGCTCAATGCTACATCCGTGAACTCGCTGACGTCAGAAGAACTCGCCCGGAACATGTCCCAGTCGACGTCATCAAGAGCCGCCTGCAGCATAGCCTCTGAGTGGGAGGACCAGCGCGTCACTACTCTCTGCACCGGAGGTTCCTGAACGAGCCTTTGTTTGTATCCCGGTGTTAGAAAAATGGCGGCATGGTCCGATTTGCCAAAAGTGAGTGGGCTTTGTAGGCATCCTTGAACTGAGTGTAGCAATGATCCAGTGTGTTTGGTCCTCTAGTTGGACAGGATACATGTCTGACTTCCTATACAAATGAGTAACAATATCACAAATGTATTACAGAGTTCAGCATTTTAAATATTTCTTATTAATACGGATTGTTCTGTCACCGTGGGTGGACAGAACAATCCGTGCCGCGGTTAACACACGCACTGCCGCTTACAATGAGGCTCTTCTGTCTGGGAATACGAGCGAGTACAAAGCATCGTGCTATGCTCTCCGTCGTGCAGTAAGAGCCGCTAAACACAGATACAGAGAGAGAATTGAGTCTCATTTCCAGCTCAACGACTCTCGACGGATGTGGCAGGGACTGAGGACCATCTGTGACTTCGGAAACAAATCCTCCGCGGAGGTGAGAGCAGATCCGTTGCTGGCCGACGAGTTAAACATCTTCTACGGCCGCCTCGATGGCAACGGCGGCGGCGCGTCTCTGCCGACCAGCGCGTCAGGAAGCAGCGGGCTGAGCAGCGATGATCCTGTAACCACCGTGTCGGAGGATGAGGTTCGGAGGGCGCTAAAGAGAGTGAACGTCAGGAAAGCAGCCGGACCTGATGGGATAACCGGCCGTGTTCTGAGGTCCTGCGCCAATCAGCTTGCTGGTTTGTTCACGTCTATCTTTAATGAGTCCCTTGCTACCTCCGTGGTTCCCACTTCATTCAAAAAATCCATTATTATCCCTGTGCCAAAGAACAATAAACCCTCTTGCCTGAATGACTATCGCCCAGTTGCCCTCACATCTATAGTCATGAAGGTTTTTGAGAGACTTGTAAAGAGCCACATTTGCTCCTCCATCCCTGATACTTTGGACCCTCTTCAGTTTGCCTATCGCCCAAACAGATCCACGGACGGTGCCATTTCTCACGTTCTCCACTCTTCCCTCACACACATGGACAGCAACAATGGGAATTATGTAAGGCTGCTATTCATTGACTATAGCTCAGCTTTCAACACTATAGTCCCCATCAAGCTGGCATCTAAACTCACAGACCTCGGCCTAAACTCCTCACTCTGTGACTGGATTCAAGACTTCCACACCGGCAGACCTCAAGTGGGGAAAGTTGGCCAGTTCACCTCAAACTCCATCACTCTGAACATAGGAGCCCCACAGGGCTGTGTCCTGAGTCCCCTGCTTTACTCTCTCTACACGCATGACTGCGTGTCTTCTCACAGCTCCACATGTATTGTCAAATTCACTGATGATACTGTGGTTCTGGGCCTCATCTCCAACAACGATGAGACCGCATACTTGGATGAGGTAGAGAGACTCACATCTTGGTGCCAGGACAACTGTCTCTCTCTGAATGTGAGCAAAACTAAAGAGCTGATCATGGACGTTAGGAAGAGACAGCAGCAGCTCTACACTCCTCTTATGATCAGTGGGACCCCTGTGGAGAGGGTGAGTAGCTTCAAGTACCTCGGTGGACTACACACATCCAAACACAGGTCAAGAAAGCCAGGCAAAGACTGTACCATCTGCGACAGCTGAGGAAATTCAGGGTCTCACCAGCAATCCTGAAAACTTTCTATTCAGGGACCATAGAAAGTGTATTGACTCAGTGCATCTCAGTGTGGTATGGAAACAGCTCCAATCAGGACTGCAAAGCACTACAGAGAGTTGTGCGCTTAGCTGAGCGCATCTCAGGGTCTGCTCTCCCCTCTCTGCAGGACATCTACCTCAAATGCTGCAAAAATAGAGCTGTTAAAATCTTCAAGGACTCAAATCACCCTGGTAACCGACTATTCACTTTGCTTCCATCTGGTAAGCGCTTCCGTAGCCTGATGGCAAAAACTGAGAGACTTAGGAGGAGCTTCTTCCCCCAGGCCATCAGGCTCCTAAACTCTAATTCTGTGTCATAACATCACTTGACTCCATGTAAATATCACCATATCAATAAGCTATTCATAATTTTTCTCTACCTCATATTGCTGCTATTTAAATACCCTGTACAACTCTTATGCACATTATTTTTGCACATTCCTCTTATTACTATTTAAGTCAACAACATACTGACCTGCACATTTATATTTAAATTTCTTATCTTATCTTTTATTTTATTTTATTCTTTTTATTTTTTCTACTTTTCTTCTCTTAATATTTGTATACTTTATAATTGCACTGTCCTTGGAGCGGACCTGACCTACATTTCACTGCTGGTTATACTCTGTATAATTGTGTATGTGACAAATAAAACTCTTGAATCTTGAATCTAATATGCAATTTGATCACATAAATATTGGCCCCACAGTATATTAGACACTAATAAAAAAAAAAGATTATGTTGCCAAACATTACATCAGATTTATTTAGATTAATCATTTTAATCTATTAACAGCCCAAAAACATATCCAAGGTGGAGCCAGAGGGAAGGAGGAGCCTGACAGAGCCGGAGGGACAGAGGGACGAGGTGTAGCCGGAGGAGTAGAGTCCCGAGGAGGCGGATGGTCAATGACTGACCAAGGCGGAGCCGGAGGGATGAGGGAATCCAGCAGTGCTGGTGGACTGACGGGCCACGGTGGAGAGGAGGGAGCTAGGAGCCATGGTGGAGCCGTTGGGTTGATGGTGCCTAGTTCTACAACCTGGCAACAATGGTAAACTAGTACACGGAGCACATGGGGAAGGAAAACACAACAAAACAGTCCTGGGGTGTGACAATATGGCAGCAGATGTATGTCATTATTTCTTCTTGGTCAGATTGTGCAAACATCCATTTATTATTTTTTCTACCCCCATGCAAAAATATGATCCATAATAAACAACTGTACAACTGAACAATAAAAAAATAAACAAATTGTACAACTAAACCTAACTTAAAGCTCACTGATGCAGCTTTATAGAAAATGGGTCAACTCTTTGAATGTAAGTTGAGGATTTTTATCAGCTCATCAAGCTACAGCATTCATAAAATATATGGAAACCAACAGATGTTTTCCTTGTTTGTATGCATATAACTGCACACAACAATTCAACATAAGATGCTTTACTTGGACACAGTATTTTCATATTGGACATAGGGCCCATAACACAGCTCATTAACAAAGCTTGTGAAACCGCTGTGCTTCACTGCTTTCCAAATAATTAATAAAAATAACAAAATGAGAGAAGCGAATGACCAAAACAGAAGGTAATACATGTGGCGATATAGCACACTAGAGGAGAAATACGATGCTTTATCTTAGAAGTGTTTCTGCAGTGTAATCAGCAATAATGAAACATCTGTGATTCTAAAACAGATGGATAGAGTCTATAATCAAAGAGCTCTGTGGTAGTTTCAGAGCTCAATTACAACAGAATATTCGCTTGAGTTCTCGATAGATCGCTGAATTTGCGTCTGATATTGCCACAAGGGAACATATAATGTGGAGGAAAAAGACCCTTTCTAGTCCGTCATGAAATTATTGCCCACTCTTACATTTAAGTTTCAAAGAAGCTTGTATAAGGTTAGAGGTACAACTGAAAACATAAAAAAAAACATAATACCAATACTGATACCCTGCTGAGGGCAGAGGCAAAGTGTGAAAGCAAGGTTTTTATTCTATTTTATTTTTCAGATTCAAGAGAGTGCTTCTGCTTCTTGAGAACCTGCAATAGGTCATTACAATAAATTGGACCTGTACTCACAGCCACATGACAGTCATGATCAGGTCAAAATGACCCTCTTCCCCCAAATTACCTTTATTAGGTCTTTTCTGAAGTGTTAGACTCTTCCCACTGACAGGGAGGAGTTTGACAGTCTTACCTATAAGACTTTTGACTATCAGCATAAAGTCTGTCTACATTACAGGCTTATATTACATATATTACATTACATATAAAGATGTACATAAGTAATAATGTTACAGAAGCAGGACTCAAACAGAGATGAATAAACAGGTATTTATTGATGAACAGCTGAGCAAATGGATTCAGGATAAGGTGAGTGAGTAATTCGATTGACCAGATAGAGTACGATGAGACGGTAACTGGGTATCTTTGTCTTGACAGGAATTCTAGGAGCAAGGAGCTTAACACACACCTCACACAGGCAGTTTCCAGGACAGGACGGTGGAGCAGACTGACTGGGGAACACTGGAGAACACACACTGGAGGTAAGTATACAAGGAGGTAAGTAGCAGGTAATTCGCTGTGGTATCATAAGCAGTCCTCTTTGTATGAACGAGACCGGACAGTGAGGTGTGTGTATTTATGGCTTGGGTGATGAGTGGTTCAACGACGTGCAGGTGTGTGTGATCAGAACTCAGGTGAGAGAGTTGGTTGATTGGCTGGTGATAAAGCCTGGCCGATCTGTAAAATTACCCCCCTCTCCACGGCCCGCTCCAGAGGGCTGAGGACCCTGACATCGTGGTGGATGCAATCTAAAGCGTGCAATCATTTTCTTATGTGCGCTGTTTTATCGGTACTTCCGCTTTCAAAATCGATCGCGTTCAGCAAGGAGGGGAGAGGATGGAAAGTGGGGGGCACAGTAACTCGTTTGGGGGGGCACGGCCCACGAGTGCCCCCCCTTGGCTCCGGCCCTGATTCACTGATGCAACTGTGCTATTATAACTTCTTTCTATGCGAACTGCAGAACCATACGCTTCCTTGTTTTCTCAAACCGGAGTTTCATGGAATTTGTACAGGAGCACTTAACATGATACTGCAATGCTGTATCACGTGAACTACTGAGCAAAACTACTGCTTTACAAAACTCTTATGGTGTGTACACCAAATGTGAAGTGAATATTCTCATCGCATTATTGCTCTAGATTACTCGTGGGATGATTTTGTCTCACTCATGCAAATAAAAACATTGTGTAATGCTCTCCTCTTTTTTCTGATACAACCGATAGTGTCAAAAAGCTCTTTACTAATAGGCTTGCGCGACAACGTGTCATGCAAAATTTCCTTTTAAGTTGAAATTTTTCAACTTGCGTGAAAGACGCAATTGAGGTGTATATAGCAAGTGCAGCAATCGTGTCATCTGGCGTGAAATTGCATCTATTCGCGTCTTTGTGTTGACTTTGTATGTAATCTACTAGCACAAATAATTGTGACCCTGGACCACAAAACCAGTCATTAGGGTTTATATATATATATATATATATATATATATATATATATATATATATATATATATATATATATATATATATATATATGTATATATATATATATGTATATATAATCTGTAAGCTGAATAAATAAGCTTTCCATTGATTTATAGTTTGTTAGGATCAGACAATATTTGGCCAAGATACAACTATTTGAAAATCTGGAATCTGAGGGAGCAAAAAAATCTAAATATTGAGAAAATCGCCTAAAAAGTTGTCCAAATGAAGTTCTTAATGCATATTACTAATCAAAAATTAGGTTTGATATGTTTACAGTAGGAAATGTACAAACTATCTTCATGAAACATGATCTTTATTTAATGTCCTAATTATTTTTGGCATAAAAGAAAAATCTATAATTTTAACTCATACAATGTATTTTTGGCTATTGCAACAAACATACCCCAGCAACTTAAGACTGGTTTTGTTGTCCTGGGTCACATTTAAATTTGCTTTTGGTGTGCACAACCCATTACATATGATGCTATGTGACGTCCAAAAGTATCAGTTTTAAAATCTTGCCGCGTGTTAAAATTATTTTGAAATCACAACATAATTCAGTGCAAGGCATTTTGTGGAAATCTGGCTTTCTTAATTGAAACTCTGACCCTGTAAATAATAATTTGGGTAACATATTATTTCGATAGTCCACTTTAGACATTCTACTAACAGCAAGTAAATTTGCAACTACTTGTCAACTAGCAAGTCATTAGAGTATTAGTAGACTGTCTGCTTAATGTCTTCTAACACTTTATTTTGATGGGTCCACAACATACAATATACTGACAATGAGAAACTTTGCAAGTATATGTCAATTTATTCTACTAACCCTAAACCTACCCCAACAGTCTACTCTGAGAGTTAGTAGACATGTAGTTTCAAATTAATGAGAATTAGTTGAGATGTAGTTACAAAGTTACTTATAGTTTGTAGAATGTTTAAACTGGACTATCAAAATAAAGTGAAACCATAATTTGTGTGAAAAAGAATAAAAGTTGTCTGAGTTTCACTGCCTCTAGTATTAATTTCAACTGGAAACTTCAGAAACTCTTAGGTGTAGGTGCATTTTTTGAGTTTTGCTAAAATGTAGGTAGAGGGGCACATTTCCAATGAGCGTGGGTAGTGCAAGTGTCTGAAAACATTGCATTCAGTTTACACTTAAGTATATTCTTTTAAAGTATATAAATTCCCTAACAAGTACTCTTTTTAAAGTATGTTAAAGTGTAAGTTTTCATAGTGTACATAGTGTACAGTTTCCTATCAATGCATATGGTAAATGTATGCAATAAAACTGCATTTAAAGATGGAGAAAGACTGGAACATAATACAGATGAGTGTGTAGGAGTATGTGCATACAACTTATATTTATGAACAAATATGCATGAGAGAGTGCAAGTGAGACTCTTATACGGACTTTAAAATGGTAAAAACAGCCTTAGTTGAGTAACTTTACAGCATACTCAAGTGCATTTATTTTAAAAAGCCAACAATCTTAAATAAAAAACTCTTGGTTTTAACCAAATGTAGTTTGGTTCCCAGAATAATTTGTTCAAGCTGATGCGCATTCCAAAGAGATGTTTTGCCTTTTCAAGGTTACATAATTTAAACATTCCTCCCTCTGTTTTAGCATGACTGAAGGCCACACTGTGAAGGACAGAAGACTGTGGTATCCACTTATCCGTGTTTCTCTGTCCCTGCCGACCCAGAGCGGCTGGAGTAGGAGAGTTGGGACTGATTCTCCGTGACTGTCTCCCATGTCAGTTAACCAGCAGGTACTCGGACTGATGCACTTACTGAGAGTCCGCAGGCGGAAGCGACTCTTTTGAGCCCACTTCAACGCTAAATTGCATTCTGCCCTCTTCACCCAGAAGTCCCTGCAGGAGCTTGCTGCTCCCTCTCCAGTTTCCACTGCCAGGACTACAATTTCTTGCATACTGGAGAGAAAAGGTTGAGGTGCCTTCGGGCTTGTGCGAGGGTTGGGAGTGCTCTTATGTGCCCTTTTCTACATCTCCCATTTCTCTCTCTGCCCGTATTCTCTCTGCTCACTCTCATTCACTTTGTCCTTTTGTTATCTTACAAAAGGTGAGAAGAGTGAGAAGAGATCCAGGCCACAACAGTGAGAAGAGATCCAGGCTCTGTTTCTGATCTTCTTACACATTTTCTGGCTAATCAAAGTCAAAACAGCACAAAATCCACACACAATGTATTTAAAGAAAATATTATGAGTGTCTAAACAGAAATTGCACACCTCATGTCATTTACCGTAGTACTTCTAATCTACATATATGTAATTTACCGTAACTGTTCTAATATGTTGAAATCTACCGTATAAATACACATTGTATGTTTCAGAACTAGTAATGTATAAAGGACACATATTAGAATATTAGAACATATGCCAGAAAACAAAAAAAAAAAAACATATATACATAAATTCCCAGTGGAAATCATGACAATTACTGAATTTATCTTTATAGAATACATTCACATAATCATAGACACATTAGCAATGTAAACGCTCTTCCAAAAGGCTAAGAAACCTTTTAGCAAAAATTCTAAGGCATTATATTTAAGCTTCAGGGAGAAAGTCATCCCAATACATTGCAAGAAGCTCAGTGAAGAAAATCCATCCAAGATGGTGGACAATGTAGGAAGACTATATAAAAAGTTGTTTAGAAATCTTTCAGAGAAGTTCTAAATACTAACGACTTTGGAGAAACGAGCACACTGCCATCTTTAGTCATTTATTTATTTCTGTTAACAACTGTTTATCGATTGACAACATCAAAAGCCGAATGCCACAAATCTACAGCCTTCACACTAGATCCATGTATATAAGAAGTTGAGAGTTCCATCGAGATAATGTCCAAAAGATACACAGCCCAGGTACGTCTGTCCATTGTGTGAGGAGGATTCCAACAGTTGACTAGCAATTTTTTGCTGCTGTGAGAGCAACTAACAGTAAACATCTTTGTTGGACGGACAAGGTGAAGTCCCACAAGTCAATCGTAAAAAAATTGCAAGGAGTCAAACATATCTCAGTACCCAACAAATACGATAGGTCCTGTGAGAGCTGAGTCCAAAAAGATGAGATAGAGGGGCACTCCCAAAAAATAAATAAATAAAATAAAAAATACCTGCCTAAACCTCCTTGGGAACAGAGATTAGACGACAGATTCGTATAAAAACGTTTCATTGGAGTCAAGTAAACCCTATGTAGCAATTTCCAATGAATCATTTGATGATTAGGGTTTTTAGAAGACAATTTAAACATACCCCATACCTGATCCGAAAATAAAACATGCACATCCTCATTAAGATTCAAGAGATAGGTTGACAAAACAGAAAAAAAAGTAGGGTCAGGAGTACAAGGGGCATAAACTGAAAGAAATACAATATTTATATTCTCCACCATTGTTTTTATATGTGTTATTCTACTGTCTGTATCACAAACTTTATCTAAAATAGTAATATTTAAAGTCCTCCGCACCAATATTAGGACACCCTTGGTTTTAGTATCTGAAGATGAGTATACCGCTTCATAAAACGTATTATTACACATGTGTATATCCTCCTCTTTCAAATGGGATTCTTGAACTAACACTATATCAATATTCTCCGCAAATAAATCCGGAAAACCTGTACGTTTGTGAGGACCATTTTGGTCATTAATATTACAACTCAGAGTATTAAGGTTGGTTATATGTATCAAACAGAATTACTGCATAATAAGACAAAATACAAGTTTGAAAATAAAACCAGTTGAGTGTGCCATTAAACTATCCATCACTATTAAAAAAAGAGCATAAACACATTCCTATGAACTATGGCAGATCAAACCAAGAACAAACCTTGATCTGCCAGCACCCCTTAATATGGTGCGTGGCATCAACAAAAACCTGCACATTAGTGTAGCACCAACATTGGCCCCATAGTCACATATTGACTAGGTAGTATCTCTATTAAAAAAATAAAAGAAAGGAAGAGAAGGAATAAAACATAAATAGAACTAGTGCACAATGAATGCTTCTAGTAACTATGAATTAAGAAGTGAACATTAAAGTGAACAGTGAAAGACAGTCACCCAATCATTTAGAGCATCTCTTCTCCGATTAGGCAGTAAATGTCCAGCTGAGGCTCACTGAGAGTTGGTGGATGAATGGGATCTGAGAAAAACTACTGCTTCTTCTGGGGAGTATAGCATTTTAGGTTCGCCTTGATTGAGAATGACCTTCAGCGTTGCAGGATTAAGAAGAAAATTCTGGATGCCAGCTTCTCATTTCCTTCCTAATTGGCGCAAATGCATTTCTTCTTTTTGCGGTGACCAGAGAAAAATCTGGAAAGAAAGACAGCTTTGCTCTGTCGGATGTTTTCATCGTCCGTGTACCGCAGCAGTTTAAAGATAAAAACCCATGGTTTAGCGCGATCTGAGGAGAGTCTTGTGTACACGTGATGCGCTCACTCCACTTCATTCTCTTTGCCCGCCAGAGATGGGAGCCACGTCGGTAGGGATCTTTTACCGGTAGGGTCGTCCTTTTCGGAACCTTCAGGCAATCCGAAGAGACGCAGATTGCTGCGCCTATTGCGATCCTGTAAATCCACACCCTGTTGCTCGAGCGCAGCAACGCGCCTATCGTGATCTGCGACGACTTAGCTTTATCGTAGCTTAATAGCATTACTGTTGAGTGATTAACTCTACAATAAGTAAATCCTCATCACCAGCTAATGACTTGAGGCAGTTAATGACACTTCCTGCCTCAAGTGGAGGAGTTTAAGTATCTTGGGGTTTTGTTCACGAGTGAGGGAAGGATGGAACGGGAGATTGACAGACGGATCGGTGCATCTTCTGCAGTAATGCGGTCGATGTACCGGTCTGTCGTGGTGAAGAAAGAGCTGGGCCGCAAGGCGAAGCTCTCGATTTACCGGTCAATCTACGTTCCTACTCTCACCTATGGTCATGAGCTTTGGGTCATGACCGAAAGGACAAGATCCCGGATACAGGCGGCTGAAATGAGCTTTCTCCGCAGGGTGGCTGGGCGATCCCTTAGAGATAGGGTGAGAAGCTCGGTCACTCGGGAGGAGCTCAGAGTAGAGCCGCTGCTCCTTCACATTGAGAGGGGTCAGCTGAGGTGGCTCGGGCATCTGTTCCGGATGCCTCCTGGACGCCTTCCCGGGAAGGTGTTCCGGGCGCGTCCCACTGGGAGGAGACCCGGGGGAAGACCTAGGACACGCTGGAGAGACTATGTCTCCCGGCTGGCCTGGGAACGCCTCGGTGTCCCCCCGGAAGAGCTGGAGGAAGTGTCTAGGGAGAGGGAAGTCTGGGCATCTCTGCTTAGACTGCTGCCCCCGCGACCCGGCCCCGGATAAGCGGAAGAAGATGGATGGATGGATGGATGGATAAAGTTAATGACAGTTGTCATGTTCATTGTAATCATTGAAGCTGATGTCATAACATGACATTAGACTGGTAAGATAAACAAGCAGTTCATTCATAAATTTGTACGGCCTTAAGTAAGTGCTGAAAAGGGGGAGAGCTAAATAAGGTCTATAGCTGCAGTCACAAATGTGACAATCATCTTTTATTGTTCACATGCCTTCTTGTCATACATATTCATAGGTCAGAGTTCTCCATATAACTATATGCAATGGAATGTGAAACTTTTTCACATTAGTGTGCCTTCACCTTCATTTTAATGCTTATTAGAGTATATGCCATTGTTAGTTTAACATCTTGCTAATGTAAACACTATTGAAATCGATAGTTGTGTTCCAAACGGCATACTTGTAATAATCAGTCCACTGTTGGCGAGTTCTATGAACCCAAGTTCAGTTTATTAAAGAAGAAAACATAAGCAGATACAAAATAACCAAAGACTCGACTTGACTTGAAAAAACAAAAGACAGCAGATTACATGAAACAAAGCTAGATAAGAGACAATGGAAACATGAGGGCTATATATACACTGTGGCAATGCGGAAAATCCGTGCCACAGAAATCATTTTACTTTCACTTTGTGTGACTGGGGTGGAGTGTTTCAATTAACAGCGGAAGGAAGTAGGATATAAGGAAGCGTGTCATACCTGAGGAAAAATTGCGTCATCAGTAAGGTTGCAGTAGTAAGAGCGAGTGGACGGCATACAAAGTGGAAAGACTGACGCTTGTCGAACTGTTGCTTCCTGTGAGCGATGTCTGGTGCGTCGTGAAGTTCACGTGACTTCTAGCGTTGCACAGCACGATCATCTGCTTTTAGTAAAACTGTTCGGAAGACAAGTGAGGGCTGTTTATCCACCTGTCCTGGTTTCTACAAAACCTGCAACACTCCAGTTGCCTTTATGACTGCAAACTTGGTCAGTACCTTCAAGCCACCCATCCACACACTCATTCATATTCATTCATTCACTACTACACACGCACACACTCGCACATTTACTTCCGCACATTTGATGTGCTTATTGTTTTTTACATAGTGTTTAATGGTTATTTTACTTTAAGATTATTGTTTGATGTTTTTTTTTTTCAAAGCTATGGAATGAACAAATTGTTTTTCTTTCTCTCTCTTTTTATGATTGTGGACGCGAATCTGCCTATGTTGGGGAACTTGAATTAGCGTGACGCAATTTCTGCACGGATTTCAGAGTGAACCGAAGTGCTGAACTGTTTGTTTGTTTGTTTGTTTTTGTTTTTTTATTTTTTTTCTCTCATGGATGTCACAGAATAAATCTTCCCCTTGTGAACAGAGTTTTTTTCTTGGACTTTGTTTTGTTGGTGTTGTAAATTAGTATTGTAACAGGTGGGCTGTGTTTTTTTGCTATCCTGAGTTAATTTAAATTTTGTCAGGGTTAATCCTGGCTGGCGCCCGAACATTTCTTTTTAGAGCTTATCTAAGCTAGGGCGGCCACCACCGTTACAGAGTGGCGCCCGAACAGGGACATGAAAATTGTGTATGTGAAAAGGGACTTGAACCTGAACACTTAAACCTCTATCACCTGAATATTTATCACTTGAACATTGTTTGTGTTGGGGAATTATTTAGACCTTATGGTTAATTGTTAATTGTTATTATTGGTGAACCTTGAAAGATAACTTGTTGTATTTTTTTTTTCTTTGTGCTTTTGTTTGACTGATGTGTATCAGTTGGAAATTTAATTACTTAGAGCTTGATGTGCATCTGTGAGAAAACAAAAAATGTGAAAAAAAACTGAAAATTGAGACTGTGGAAATTGTACTCTGTGTTTATATCCCCGGGTGCCCCCCAAAAACTGACACAGTCATTCTAATTCACTCATCTCATTTACTGATTATTCACACAACATTGACAAGCAACACCATACAAACATGGCTACTATCCCTCTTTCCCCTTCAACATCTGTGGAAATTGAACCTCCCCCAGATATAGCAACTCCAGTCTGGCCACCTGTGCAACCAAGAACCATTCCTCCACCTCAGTTTTCCACTCTTCACTTCACACCAACTCAGTTCAGCAGTCCCCATCCCAGGTCTCAGGTGCACTTTGCCTCCCTGCCTCTAGGTGGCACTGCTTCATTTCAGCCAGAACCTATGCAACTTTGCACATCCCCTGAAACGACACCATCTCCCTCTGTGTCACCGCATCGCCTACCTGGTCACCTCCCAACTCCTGGAAGGGACATTCACCATTTGACTGCGCAAGTTCAAGGTAACTGGGACAACCTGTTTAACTTCATAAAACATCAGGAGAAAGCAGTGAATGAACTCACCCAGGAGCAAAAAACAGCCACTTCTCTTCATGAAAAACAACTTGGAGACCTGACTAAAAAAATGGAAGCTAACCAGCAACACATCCTCACCACGTTAACTGCAACAAAAGCAGATTCAGCCGATTCAGATCACCTAGTTAAAGCCATGACAGTGATGATATCACAAGAGCTGAAAAAAATGGAGTGTACCTGGATTTCTGAAGTCCGTTTCATGGTGGATCAACTTCAGGTCGAACTTCAGGGAGACCTCAGAGCTACACAAAAGAACCTTCAAAAGGAACATGAGCAGCTCTCCACTGAATGTAATCAGTGCATCATTCAAGTTGACAGGCTAACAACACAAGTAAATGAGCTTCAAACAAACATAGAGGAAGTCAAACGGCAAGGGAAAGAAATGGCTGATAACCAAAGTAAAAGGGTACAACCACAATCCAGTGCCATACTTACCGCACCCCCATCACCACTAGAAAATGTGTCCTCCTATTCCTGCTGGAAAAAGTGACCATTTAAAATTGACCTTTCCCACCTTTGGAAGACCGTCAGATGACTCTGATCCTCTGCTGTACCTAACAAGGTGTCAGGACTTCTTGGCATTGCACCCACTTGCAGAGACCGACCTCCTGGCAACCTTCCGCAGCGTACTACACGGCACAGCACGCGACTGGTGGGAAGTCGCCCGATCTTCCGTAACGACATGGAACGAATTCGAGACTGTTTTCCTCTCCGCCTTCCTCTCCGAAGACTACGAAGATGAGCTAGCTGAAAGAGTCCGTACAAGGTATCAAGGAGAGAGAGAATCCATCAGAGATTTTGCCTTTACATATCGGGCTCTCTGCAAAAGATGGAGGCCTTCCCTTACTGAAAATGAAATAGTCAAAATGATTCTCAAAAATTTAAAACCTTACCTCGCCAGTCAGCTACGTAGTCGGGTGAGCACCGTTGAGGAACTAGTAAAGCTGGGACATCAACTAGAGAAGGATCATGAACAGCAACTGCAATATGAAAAATGTATAAGCACATCGCAGGAAGTAACTCAAAAAAACATCAAACCCACTGACCAACCCCAAGTGCAATGTTGGAGATGTAAGGGACATCACTCACCCGGATTTTGTCCACTATATGCCAACCCATCCACAAAACAACCTGAAAAACAGCAGTATCCTTTCACCAGTCGTCAATCATTTAATTCCCGCAAGTCTGGGGGTCAAGCAACTAATAATTCTGTGACAGCTACAACAAATAAAAGATTGTCCACTTCCAAAACATCACCCCCTACACCAACGCCTGTTTCTCCTGTTGTCATCCCACAACAGCTGATTGTTCCCATCTGCATTGGTGGGTGGTCTGGGAAGGCCATCGTGGACACAGGGGCCAGCTACACCATGATCCATGAAAGTTTGTGGGAACATCTCTTCCCACAAGAGAACCTCCAGCCTTGGTCTCTCGGTCAGCTGTTTTTGGCTAATGGAGAAGCAGAGGTGCCTGTAGGATGGTTGCAGTTACCAATCCACATTCACAACCAAACTTTCACTTTACCTGTTGCTGTCCTTTCCCCTAAAGCACTCGCCTATGCTGTAGTTCTGGGACTGGATTTCATCTTCTTCAGTGGCTTACAAATTAATGTAATCGACAGTAAATATTCATTTAAGTCCTCCCCACAAGAAGATCATCCATTTCAACCTGGAAATGCAAGTGTACCTGATATCAGCTCGCAACGTCAAAAGACGGGACCACATGCAAAGACGTTTAACCAAAGCCTTTCACTGTTAAGTTCAATTCCTCCACCACAACCTGTATGCCGATCATCACCACTTGTCAGTACAGATGCACAATGTTTAATTGACAGTGCTGTGAGTGAAGCACACTTACCTCCTGCTGAAAAACACAGACTGAGGAGAATCCTGGAGTCCAACACTCAGGTGTGTACCCTTCAACCAGGTCGTACTGATGTCCTACAACACATTATTTACACACAACATCAAGTGCCCATCAAGCAACGGCCATACCGTATGTCCCCGGCCAAACAAGCAGTGGTACAAGAACAACTTGTGGAGATGTTGAATGCAGGAATTGTCGAACCCTCACATTCTGGCTGGGCCTCCCCTGTCGTCCTTGTTCCCAAAAAAGATGGCAGCGTTAGATTTTGTGTAGATTATCGTAAACTTAATACCATCACAGAGAATGATGCTTACCCACTTCCTAACATCACTGAGATCCTTGAATCTCTGTCGGGAGCAGCCATTTTTTCAACCATCGACCTCAACAGTGGCTACTGGCAGGTGGCTATGGACCCCCAGAGTAAACCAAAGACTGCATTCATCACTCCATCAGGGCTCTTCCACTTTAATGTCATGCCCTTTGGATTAAAAAATGCACCTGCAACATTCCAGCGGTTGATGGAAACCGTATTGGGAGAATTACGGAGAAACATTTGCTTTGTCTACATTGATGATATTATCATATACTCACCATCTGTAGCTCAGCACTTCAAGGACCTCCAAACTGTTCTCTGTCGACTGCAGGAAGCTGGATTGACCATAAACCTTAAGAAGAGCAAGTTCTGTCTTAAAGAAATTACATTCCTGGGACATGTGGTTAGCATCAACGGCATCACAGCAGACTCATCCAAAGTTGAGGCCATCAGATCTTACCCTGTGCCACAGAATATCAGAGAGGTCCAGCGTTTTCTTGGACTAGCTGGATGGTATCACCGCTTTGTCCCAAATTTCTCTAAGATCGCTGAACCCATCAATGCACTGAAAAAGAAGGGACACATTTTTCACTGGACACCCCAATGCCAGGAAGCTTTTGAGCAATTGAAGGCACATCTCACATCACCTCCTATCCTTGGCCATCCAAATCTCCAACTTCCGTTCATTGTGTATACCGATGCCAGTGATATCGGACTCGGTGCTGTATTAACACAACGGAAAGCTCAGGGACTGGAGAAAGTCATTGCATACGCAAGCCGCACCCTTAACAAAGCAGAATCAAACTACTCTGCTACAGAGAAAGAGTGCCTAGCAGTCATATGGGCACTTGAGAAATGGCAACATTACCTGGAGCACAAGATGTTTACCGTAGTCACCGACCATTCTGCACTACAGTGGGTCTTAAGTTCCCCAAAAACCACTAGCCGTCTCATTAGATGGGCCCTACGACTGCAAAGGTTTGATTTCGTCATTGAATACCGAAAAGGAAAACTCAATGTAGCACCTGATGCTTTGTCTAGGATTTCCAGCGTACCCTGTTGCAGCTTGTACTCCAGCCAAAAGGAGGATGTTGAGCTTCCAGTCTCTGTTGTGTCAATTTGGGAGGAACAACATAAAGATCCTGAGATCATAAAAATCTTTAAAGCATTGGCAGAGAACAACAACAACAGTGATTTTAAAGATAAATATGAAGTTGTGGAGGACAAACTGTACCATAAGACCCACCTGTCCAATGGCCAAGTTCACTACAGAGTGTCCCTGCCTGGCAGTCTCATCCCAGCTGTCCTTCATCACTACCATTCCCATCCTTTAAGTGGCCATGGAGGAATCTACAAAACCTACAAGAGACTACAAAATGTTGTTTTCTGGCCAGGAATGTGGACGGATGTCAAACATTATGTTAAGCACTGTGTAAAGTGTCAAACACTCAAAAGTGAAAACCAGAAACCGGCTGGTAAGCTACAACCCATTATTATCTCACAACCCAACAAAATGGTGGGTGTCGACATAATGGGCCCGTTGCCAAGCAGCACACAACGTCATGGGTACCTTCTTGTTTTTGTAGATTACTTCACTCGCTGGGTTGAGCTGTTCCCCATGCGCCATGCAAATGCACAAACCATAGCGAAGATTCTCAGAACTGAAATCCTTACCCGGTGGGGTGTTCCAGACTTCATCTTGTCTGACCGTGGTACCCAATTTGTATCCTCCATATTCAAAGAGCTGTGTGAAAAATGGAATCTCAATCAAAAATTAACAACAGCATATCACCCCCAAACGAATATGACCGAGAGAGTTAACCGGACCCTAAAATGCATGATTGCAGGTACGTGGATGACAACCACAAGAAGTGGGATCAGCATTTACCTGAGCTCCGGTTTGCCATTAATTCAGCGGTGCAGGAAAGCATTGGGATGTCCCCCGCAGAACTCCAAATAGGGAGAAAGCTGAAAGGTCCAATGGATAAATTACTCCAGGTTAAGAGCCTTTCACCATCTACACCATCATATGATGTTGTCCACCATCTAAGGCAACTAAAATTGAAGGCAGAGGAGTGCTGTAAGAAAGCCCAAAAAAGACAGCTCAGAAGTTACAATAAAACCCGTCGTGAAGCCTCCTTTGAAGAAAAAAGCCGTGTGTGGTTAAGAAATTTCCCTCAGTCCAGTGCTCAACATAATTTCAGTGCAAAACTGGCCCCTAAATGGAAAGGTCCTTACCGGGTTTTAAAGCGGTTAGGCCCGTTGAATTATCAGATAGCGTTGGAAGACACGGGAGAGGATGTCCGCACTGCACACGTGTGCAACCTCAAACCATGCTATCCAACCGCGGAGGAATTGGAGACCCAGGAAAAACAAAAACTCCTTAACTTATTTCAAGAAACCTCTGATGAGGATGATGAATTCCTAGGTTTCTAATTCATGTTCTCTTTCAACAACCCTGGGTTGTTTTCTTCCAGGGGGGGAGAGTGTGGCAATGCGGAAAATCCGTGCCACAGAAATCATTTTACTTTCACTTTGTGTGACTGGGGTGGAGTGTTTCAATTAACAGCGGAAGGAAGTAGGATATAAGGAAGCGTGTCATACCTGAGGAAAAATTGCGTCATCAGTAAGGTTGCAGTAGTAAGAGCGAGTGGACGGCATACAAAGTGGAAAGACTGACGCTTGTCGAACTGTTGCTTCCTGTGAGCGATGTCTGGTGCGTCGTGAAGTTCACGTGACTTCTAGCGTTGCACAGCACGATCATCTGCTTTTAGTAAAACTGTTCGGAAGACAAGTGAGGGCTGTTTATCCACCTGTCCTGGTTTCTACAAAACCTGCAACACTCTCCAGTTGCCTTTATGACTGCAAACTTGGTCAGTACCTTCAAGCCACCCATCCACACACTCATTCATATTCATTCATTCACTACTACACACGCACACACTCGCACATTTACTTCCGCACATTTGATGTGCTTATTGTTTTTTACATAGTGTTTAATGATTATTTTACTTTAAGATTATTGTTTGATGTTTTTTTTTTTCAAAGCTATGGAATGAACAAATTGTTTTTCTTTCTCTCTCTTTTTATGATTGTGGACGCGAATCTGCCTATGTTGGGGAACTTGAATTAGCGTGACGCAATTTCTGCACGGATTTCAGAGTGAACCGAAGTGCTGAACTGTTTGTTTGTTTGTTTGTTTTTGTTTTTTATTTTTTTTTCTCTCATGGATGTCACAGAATAAATCTTCCCCTTGTGAACAGAGTTTTTTTCTTGGACTTTGTTTTGTTGGTGTTGTAAATTAGTATTGTAACAGGTGGGCTGTGTTTTTTTGCTATCCTGAGTTAATTTAAATTTTGTCAGGGTTAATCCTGGCTGGCGCCCGAACATTTCTTTTTAGAGCTTATCTAAGCTAGGGCGGCCACCACCGTTACAACACGTACTAATGACCTAACAAGGAACCAATCAGAACCAAACACAAACCATTGAAAACAAGACACATAAACAGGGGAACACATGACGGGATCTCATGAGGGGCAAGGTAATCACATGACACGAAACAGGAACCATGACTGTGACAAATATAAATAATAAAAGACATAAAAATGAGAGTATACTCTAGTATACATCTAGTCTATTAATTTTAAGATACTGTAGCAAGTTTGTCATTCAACATCCTGGCAGCCCCTACCACTATGCATTTAAAGCTGCAGCCTTTAAAAGTGTATTAAGTGTCCACAATTTCACACTTCATTTTTTGGTTAAATAAGTGCATCATCCATGCATCTGAAGTGCACAATTTTCATGTGTTCTGTCTCAATTTATTTGAACTATTTAATTACTATGATAAATCAGTTCCAAAAAGAAATAAGACCCAAGATTTGGTGATAAAATAGCATAGTGAGAGATTATTACATATTGAATTTTCAAATTCAAAGATGTTTTGTATGAATAAATTGTGAGTCATTATAGATTTAGTCACTGACCTTGAAATAGAAAATCATATTATACTAAAGGAGAAGAAAAATGTGCATGATTTGCATACTATATGCTATAGGGAGAATGCAAATGATTGTAAATTTCTTAAACTTGCATTTGCAACTCCTGTTGTGGCAATTATTCAAACTCTACCTGTTAATATAGCTACATACATCTGTGCTTCCACCACACTATTAAGGGTAAAGGTCAGGATTATAAATCGAAATCACAATTATGCTCATTTTATTTCACAGTAATAATCTAATTCTGTGGACAGATTGCACTACTTTCCCAGAAAGACTCATGGATTAAAATTACGCTGCAGTCTATATAATTACAGCAAAACAGTCTTCCCGTAGCTTCCTTTAGCTCAGAGAAGAAGCCTAATCAGATTTATCGCAGGCTGCTTCTGTAATTATTTACTCCATTAGTGGCCAACACAAAGTGCACTGGTTTGCAAAATTAGAATCCTTATCTGAATGTTTCAGAAACTTCCCTGTATCCTCCACCCAAATGTACAATTTTAATGGGATATGCAGAAGTTTGGTTAAGCATATACTAAGGACATTCCAGTATCGGCTGCTGTTCACCCAGAGTTGTAGATAGAAGTTGCATGCTTGCAACAGAGGAAACCAGGAACATTGTCCCAATCCCAGGTTTATCACGGGTGGGGAGAGACAAAGACTCAAATGCCGGCAGAATGGTCCTTTTAATAATAAAATGAAATAAAATGAACAAAAACCACCCCGAGGGGGAAAAACAGGAAGGTAGGCAGAGAACTGCAGTACATGCAGACATGGCAAACACACACGACATCAAACATCTGACATAAAACAACGAAACAGCACAGGACTGCAGACACCAGGAGAATAAATGGGGAGACAATCGAGGAGAACACAGGTGAAGTAACTGAAACAATAATGAGATAACAAGGAGGGCGGGGTCAAACAATAGACAGGAGAGCACATGGCACAACCACAAACAACAAGCCATGTGCTCAAACAAACACAGTGACCAACCAGGGCACACCAGCAGGCCCGTGACACAACCCCCTCTTTAAGGAGCAGATTCCAGATGGTCCACACACTAAAACCAAAATGTCTAGGAGGGAGGTGGGCCAGAGGCGGATCAGGGGGAGGGATGGTGGGCCAGGCCCGTGTAGCGGCAGAGGGCCTGGAGACACCTCTGTGCCAGGGTGGTGCTGGCAGAGCAGGAGGCCAAGGCGGGGCAGGCAGAGCAGGAGGATCGTGAGCAGACACTGCTGCTGCCTCAGGAACTTTGTGTGCAGACAATGCCGCCGTGAGGAAATCGTGAGCGGACACCAGCAGGCCCGTGACAGGGTTATGAAGGGGACCTACTTAAATGCATCTTTCCCTGTTGAGTGTGTGGCTACTGGGCCTGTCCTAAAAAATATTGTCCCAGGCAGTGAGAAGACGAACATACTGAAAACGTACATAATCTAGAATACAATTTTTGGAGAGGTTAAACGGGTCATATGACGTTGCTAAAAAGAACATTATTTTGTGTATTTGGTGTAATGGAATGTGTTTATGCGGTTTAAGGTTAAAAAAACATTATCTTCCACATACTGTACAATATTGTTGCTCCTCTATGCTCCGCCTTTCTGAAACACATCGATTTTTACAAAGCTCAAACAGGTAAAAACAGGTAAGATTTCTGTAAACTTTTGAATACTCGAGAATTGAGTACTCGAGACTCGGACTCGGTCTCGAGACCATATTTTAATGGTCTTGGTCTTGTCATGGACTTGTGTGCATTTTGACTGCAACCATTTGACTCCAGCCTCTCTGGTCTTGGTCTTGACTCTGACTCGAATGAGCTGGTCTCGACTACAACACTGAATCCAGTTTCTTTTAATCTCATATATTTAACTAAGTGAATCTTGCTTGTTCCACAGGTAGTCATATTTTAATTAACCATATTCCTACTTTTAATAATGAATACTACTTTTGTAATAACTGAATAAATTTAATTGTTTTCACAGTGAACATATTTGTGCTAATTTTAAGCAATTTGTATAAATGCATTTTGAAAATATTGTTATTTAAATGAAATCAAATAGATGCAAATAGTTAAAGGGATAGTTCACCCACAAATGAAAGTTCTCTCATCATTTACTCACCCTGAAGTTGTTCCAAACATGTACGAGTTTCTTTATTCTGCTAAATACAAAAGAATACTACGGAAGTCAATGGCTACTGTCAACTGTGGTTATCAACATTCTTCAAAATATATTCTTTATTTATGCTCAGCAGAAGAAAGAAACTCATAAAGGTTTGGAACAAGTGGATGGCGAGTAAAATAATTTTCTTATTGCATCATAGTTTAGTTTATGTTAAAACTGTGTAATTTTATATGCCTAAATTAATTTTTTTGAGTGTATCTAGTAACCTCTCCTTCCGAATTTATGACTGACACCGAGCTTATCTAGAGCTGAAAAGTTTATGTTCATGTTTCAGTAGGTTCAGCTCCAATTTAAAGTCCACACCAAATAAGTTATGCACTTTCTACCTTCACAAACTGCTGTCAAGTCAGCAAATTCTGCTGTGGCCACAAGTAAGGAACAGATATAATCATTCGCAGACTTAAAATGGTAATGGGGAAACTTTTTGTTCTTGCCTCAGGGACAGCAAACACCTGTCAAGTGTTTCTGTTCTCGCCCGCATATGAAGGAGACATCGCTTAAAAACAGTTTTTAAAACGGGACAGTGAGATCTTCAAAGGCATAGATCAGTAAATGAGGAGCCCTTGCAGATATTTCGCACAACTTTTTCAATGTTTCAATGTTGGCGGATGAAGAATTGAATGAAATGAATTATTCATCTAGTATGGAAGGTGGTATGCATTCATCTCAGGCGCACTTGATAAACTAGTTTTAAATGATGTCTGACGTGGAGGTCTGAATGTCAGGCGGCAGACAACAGCCTTCCAGACTCATTCAGTTCAACGCTAGTTTCTTTTCATCCTCTAGTCAGAAAGGCAAAAGATGACCCTCTTACAAGTTATTCATATGTTAGGAATGCACATTTTAAAGAAATTTAAAGATTATCACTCATTCACTAATCTTCTTTCCCTGCAATGAACTGTTAACTTGAGAACTGCGGCTATTAGTTCATTTAATCAGTGACCCGAACCTCATTTGGCCGCAGAATTGAAGTCTGATTCTTTAAGAAATTGTTCAAAGATCTACTTAAGAAAAAAGTTAAGAAATGTATTAAGATAAAGTTTGAATGAAGTTACACTTCTTAAGAAGTTCTTTAATACCTTAAGATGAAAATGACAGACGTTATTCTAACCTTAAGAACAATGATTCTTAAGAAGATTCTTTTCAAGAATTTGAATTCTAAACAATCTTAGCAATCTCAAAAAAAAAAAGAAACAAAAAAAGATAAGAACATTCCTAACAAGTATTTAGGAGAATATATGCATATATATTTTTTAAGTAACAAAATAATACAAAATTTGTTCTAAATAATGTTTCATAAATCCAGCCCCAGTTTTTCAAACAGATCAACTGATTCACTGAAAAGATCTGGTTCAAAACAACAATTGGTTCATGAATCAAGGAGAGCTGATGTAGATATTCAGTAAATATCTGCTGTATTATTCACTAATAATATAAACTAACTTGTCTTGAAATTGTGCTGAAGTTATATGGAGTCCTTCATGGCACTTTTGCATCTGCTTTAAATCCAGTTCCAATTCACTGGAATAAAAAAGTTCAAAAAAAAAAAAAAAAAGAAGAAAGTGTTTTACAACAAAGTAGCAGCATATGGGTTTGGAACAACAAGAGTGAGTAGGCCTAAATAATGACATTTTCATGAGCTGTTTCTTAAAAATACGTTCTTGATAAATATGAGTAATACATTAATGAAAGCATTTAATATATTTCTGTAATATTTCTAACTGTAAACAGATTATTGAAAGCCCATATTGATGCAGCCAATTATCAAGGAGTCTAAAGCCAGACATTTAGAGAGATTTAGAGCATTATTACCTCTGAATACCTCTTTTATCTGTGTAATATCGCAGTGTGTCAGCGTTGCCTCTGAAGACACACGTTTGCTTTCTCTTGTGTGTCAGGCAGCAAACATGAAGAGATGAGATGACTCGTGAGTAATGAACAGAGGAAATGGACCATATGACTCTGTC
Source organism: Barbus barbus (assembly GCF_936440315.1). NCBI lineage: Eukaryota > Metazoa > Chordata > Actinopteri > Cypriniformes > Cyprinidae > Barbus > Barbus barbus. The sequence continues at coordinate 11,491,163 of NC_136732.1, read as the reverse complement.
ATTCTGTTTGATATGTAATTCATCCACTGTCATACATGAGATGCTGTATTTAGACTGCAGCTTTCTGAAGTATGTTTCTTTGTGGTGATATCTGCACGTCAGGATGATGCCTCACAGCAGGCTGAATGTGTCTTTCAAATATTGAAAGAGTTGCTATAAAAGGACTGTATAGTTTCTTATTCACAGACTATTCGCTGCTTTAAAAAAAACCATTACAAAAGCACATCTATGCTTAAGGTTGACCATGTGTTGTCCAACTGCATTTCATCATTGGGTCACACTTTATATTAGGTGGCCTTAACTACTATGTACTTACATCAAAAAATAAGTACAATGTACTTATTGTGCTCATACTGTATTGCAAAACACTATTGCTGCTATTGAGGTGGGATACGGGTAAGGTTAGGGACGGGTTTGGTGGTATGGGTAGGTTTAAGGGTGGGTTAAGGTGTAAGGGATGGGTCAACAGTGTAATTATAAATGTAATTACAGAAATTAATTACAGATGTAACTACATATAGGTATTTTTAAAAATATAAGTACAATGTAAAAACATGTATGTACACAATAAGTGCATTGTACCAAATTATTAATTTAAATGTAAGTACATAGTAGTTAAGGTCACCTAATATAAAGTGGGACCCATCATTGATATACAGAAGATGCATTAAAGTAATGGGAATCAAACCCATGACCTTGGTGTTGCAAGCACCATGCTCTATTTTTAATGCCACACACACTACACAATTTCAGCCGTGATTTTCCGCTCGGGAAAATCCGAAAATCAGCCGTGATTTTCCGCTCGGGCATTAATGGAAAACGCCAACAAAAGCACAAAACTGGAAGCAAATTGGTGCTCATTCATTTGAGTGATGATGGCTATGTATGAATGATCAAAAACACAATCTGAGAGAAAGAGCAGATGCATCACAGATGAGAAACATTCAGCAGATTAAATATCTTGACCTGTCTGTGATTCAAGTCCTGTAGTGTCAAATGTGTTTTGACTGGAAAAATACATCGGCGACAACAGGCTGTTGTGTAGTGTGAAAAGAACATCAAGTATGGGAATACACATCCCACCGGAGGGTCTATGGGCAAATAAGCTTGCACAAATTACATATGAACACAAAAGTAACTGATACGATGAATAGCAGCTTTAATTTCCAAACTGATGGCCACAAAACAATGCCAAAGGCTGTGGGCTTGTGTTAGAATTAGCACTGGTAAGACATTGTCCTTTTTATTTAAAAAAAAAAATAAATAAATAATAATAATTCGCCATCAACCCAATCTTACAATTTCAGATGGCAAAGTTTAAATCCCATCTGGCTAGTGCGCCTCATCAACAACTCTTGTAATATTAAAGAATTATGTCAGTACGCATAGAAGTGGCAGTTGTTTTGAACGCATCTGAGCATCTACACACGAGGTGCCCAATCCTGTTCCTGGAGATCTACCGTACTTTAGTTCCAGCCCTGCTCCAACACAGCTGTCTTTAATGGTCAAAAGTGGACAAGCTCAAAACCTTTCAGACCCAATTTTCACCTGTATATACCATTGTCCACTTATGATTGGATCGACAAAATGCATCTTAATACCAGCTGTAAACAGGGCCTACGTGCCAGGATCCTGTCACTTTTGTTGGTCTTAAGGTCATGACACACCAAATTGATATCAGAGGACTTTCGTTTCGTGGTAACAAAAGCCAACTGTGTTGTCATCTTGTGGTACATGTTTCTACGCCAAAAAGATCACACACCACAAAGACACACCGTACTGTACTCATGTGATTAAAAAAACTGTATATACCAGCAGGTGGCAGTAGTTTATATACATCTTTCAAAAAGTTACACCAAAACTAGGACTTTAGGTATACAAACCATAAACAAAGCAGTGATTGCTTACCATTTTGAAAATTAATGTTGATCAGTTGGTCTTCACTTTCTTCATTTCAGATGGCCATGTTGTTATAAGGTACTTGAATAGTTGTGTATTGGAAATCTCAGGTAAGATGAAGAACAGCCTCTGTGTGCACTCTTGACTTTGTCATTTGCTTGCTTTCATCACTATTCTTTCTCTATTCTTCTCAGGCACTGGTTCGATAGCAGAAACAGATCTCTCTGAACCTGCTGAAAAATCTAGCATAAGCTATATGTTTTGCATGCTGAGAACAGTATGGGATGCTGTTTGCTGGTTTGCTAGTCTCCAACATAGGATGATGGTTGCTGGTCTCCAACATGGGATGCTGGTTTGTTGATCTCCAACATGGTATAATGGTTGCTGGTTTGCTGGTCTTCAACATAGAATGATGGTTGTTGGTCTCCAACATGGGATGCAGGTTTGCTAGTCTTCAACATGGGATGATGGTTGCTGGTCTCCAACATGATGTTTTGCTGGTCTCCAACATGGGATGCAGGTTTGCTGGTCTTCAACATGGGATGATGGTTGCTGGTCTCCAACATGATGTTTTGCTGGTCTCCAACATGGGATGCAGGTTTGCTGGTCTTCAACATGGGATGATGGTTGCTGGTCTCCAACATGATGTTTTGCTGGTCTCCAACATGGGATGCAGGTTTGCTGGTCTTCAACATGGGATGATGGTTGCTGGTTTGCTCGTCTCAAATATGGGATGCTTTGCTGGTCTCCAACACAGGATGACGTTTTACTGGTCTTCAACACGGGTTGCTGGTTTGCTGGTCTTCAACTTGGGTTGATGGTTGCTGTTTGGTGGTCCTCAGCATAGGAAGCAGGTGTGCTGGTAGATATTTTGGGTACTGGTATGATCACAGCAAAACCACAACAAAACTCATGTATGTTTTAAATGTCATGTTTCTTGGTACATGTTCATAGTTAAAGGAAGACCAAATATCCAATTAATTTTAATAAATGATTATAAGAAAAACACATGATGCAGGTTACATGTGTAATGGCTAATGGCATATACGGCCCGCAATGTCTTTTTGTTCGGCCCGCTGGATCGGATGATCAATTTTAAAACATTTGAAAAGTAAGTCACGTACAGATTGCTTTCAGTTTATGATGTTAGTACTATCTCCAGTGCTTAATTTGTAAATTTCGAGGTCCCGGAACAAAGTGGGGTGATGGATCCGGCATGTGATTAGAGGAGGGAGAGGTAAAAGAGCATTCAGCCGATCACATTGGTGGTGGATTTATGGGTAGGCTACTAAATAATAATGGAATTGTATTTCACAAATCTCTGTAATAGAGTTATAATAAATCCTGTCTAGAATTTCATGGGTGATTGTGTGTATATCACAGTTTTACTCATCCCCGCAGCTTTCAAGTTTATAATGAGGGAAATTCCTGCAAACATTTATTCAATATAGCAAGTATGGCAGGGCTCTAGACTGCGACCATTTTTTGAGAATGTGCGAGTTAAAATTTGACTTGGTCGCACTTTTGCGGGTGCATGGTCTGCGCTGCTCCAAAGCTTCTGCTTCATACAGCGCGCGCTGCCAGCCGCAGCACATTATAGCAGGAGTCATATTTCACTGATCACGTGAAGAGAGGTGCTTTCAGCGCGAGCGCTTCAGGTGTAGAGCCTGTGAAGGTGCGCGCAGCGGACGGAGCGCAATGGAGAATTTGGTTTTCAAACTAAAATAAAAGACCGCTTCTTAAACCAGAGAAGGTTAACATGTTAATATTCTTGTAGAAAAAAAAAACAAAAAAAAAAACATGCAAGTCCTGTCAGCAACAGCCAGTTTAGTTTTACTTTTCTTTTTGTTTTCGTTTTGAAAAGCTTGTTATCTTTGCTGTTTACCTCACATTATGCTATAGAGGCTTTCCTTTTTTTATTATTATTTTTTTTGTATTATTATTTATTTGATTCCTCAGTGTTTGCTAAACATTCCGTAATTTAGGCTATTAGTCGGTAAATAATACACCATGTGATGTGTCCTATGCCTCGTCTTATTCCTTTTTGATAATAAATGTTATGTAAGCTAGTTATGTAAGCTAGTTATTATTGTTGTGCTTTTTAATTAAGAATAACAATGAATCCATCTTTGTTTGTCTTAAAAAGTGTAAGGTGTATAGATACAAGCAAAGCAGACAATTATCTTGTCTTGTAAAACGTGACAGCAAAATCGCGAATTTGAAAGTGAAAGCCACGAAAAAAGGAATTCCTGTTCACAAAATTTAAATCACAAATATAGGCTCCTGATGAAAAAGAACCGGTTGAATGTTGAACACTTTCGTTACCATTTAACTATAATATAAACTATGATAAAAGTTCATCAGCATGCATTTATTAATCAAATGTTGTAGCAAAAATTACATAATAATAAAATAAAATAAAAAATTGCGACCAAATTATGTGCTTGTGCGACAAACTGAGAAAGTTAGTCGCAAAAGTGCGACCAGTGGGAAGAATGAGTCTAGAGCCCTGTATGGGTAAATAAATCCACACAAACTAGCGAGTATCATATTGAGTTATCTTTCGTAGTTTGTTGTTGAGTTTAAGTTGCCAAATACACAACAAATTACACAAAAATGGCCGTCCTGGCCAGTATTCAGGTTTTTTCTTAAGTAAATGTGAACAGCTGAGAAAGAAAATGCATGTGTATAGGCTATGGATCCGTGCATTAGGCTATGTCTTGTGAGAGCAGAGCAGTTCACATGTCCAGTCTTTGTGTGCTCAAGTTCTTTATTTCAAATGTAGATGTGCCGCAAGCGTGGTCATTATAGAGGATTTTTCATATTATGCACATTATAGGTCAGCACAAACTTCTTTCATTGGTGGGTGAGGAGGGGGATCCCCACAAAAATGAGGTGCCGGATCAGATTTCGGAGGTGCCGGATCCGGGTCCGGCTTGTTCCGGCACAAATTAAGCCCTGACTATCTCCAACCAGAGATCGCTATTTTCCAGCTGCTCCCCGTATTAATTTCAGTGTAGTAGGACGTGCACTTTAATGTAAACATTCGCTAAAATTAGCAAATAATAAATGAAACACTGACTAGTCAAGATGATAAACAGATTATGGTTTTACCAAGATCAAGGAGATACCCATATGTTTGGAGTGTTTGGAAATCTATATTTTTATTTTAACTGCCATCACACCACTGCTCACAAACAACAGAAATGTTTGCACTGAACTATTTTCCACAGGTCCTTAAAAAGTCTTCAATTTAACTGGTTAAATTTAAAGCCATGAAACTCTTAAATGATACAGAAAGTCTTAAATTTGGGGACGGAAAGGCAAGAATTGCTATATAGATTAATATGACGTCGATTAAACTTCAAAAGACTGATTTCACTGAATAAACTTGAGCGCTGCATGCTTCAAAATTTAGGCGCTGCACTGCTTTGTCGTTGCCCTTCTGCTGTTTTTGCTACACATTTTTATATGTGTACCGGTGGGTCGACAAGAAGCTAATGCATTATAAAAATCTAAACAATTAAGACGCTAATACATATTTAATATACTATTTGATTGATAATTGTTTAAATGAATATAATAATTGATACTTTTTACTCATTCCTTTTCTTAAAAATAGTTTAAAGGCTGATATGTAAAGTGCAGGTCTTAAAAAGGTCTTAAATTTGATTTTAATAATCCTGCAGATACCCGATTATTGTCACGGTGCACACAGCAAGGATGAACGAGGAACACGGAGACGAGGATAAACTCAAATAACAGTCTTTAATGACTCCAAACAAGGCAGGGCAAGGCAAGGCAAGACAAGACAAGACAAGACAAGACAAGACAAGACAAGACAAGACAAGACAAGACAAGACACAGACACAGACACAGACACAGACACAGACAGGAACACCGGGGAGTAACGAGTAGACCAGACGACACTAACTAAACAGACATGAACTTAAATACATAGGTTAATCATAGATAATCAGACAAACACAGCTGGACAAGAATTAACTAATCATCACACTTAACAAGGGCAGGAAACAAACCAAATATGGAAACATGAGGCAGGAACACAAGACACAAGACAGAGGACTGACAATTATATTATAGTACAATTTGTAATAATTTTTTTTTTTAATAAGACCTTTTTAATTGCCCTCTTAGGTTGTTTTGAGAAAGTTCTGTAGGACACTTATACAAAAATAGAACCTCTGTACATTTGTTTGTTGCACATTTATAGACAATGCAAGTGAGATGTTTACATTGGCTTCTTGGTGTAATATTGTTGTCAACTGACAACAAAGTTTCTTTTCTGAATTCGCTTAACTGCACAAATTTTATAGTTAATACAATCTTTCAAAACAAATTACATTAATTATACTTGAATTTACGTCAATAAAAAGGAAATTGAGTAAGACGGTGTAAAAGGTGTGTGGACGTGCATTAGTAATCTGGCCCTTTGCTATAGAAAAAATGCCGGCCCTCGTCACTATCAAAGTTGCCCATCCCTGTTCTAAAGAGGTCTTGTGAATGCCAATATTGGACGTTCAGAAGACATCATAAAACGTTATAAAAATGTTTATTCTGGCTTTTCAGGGGACATAATTTGAACGTGCGATAAAGTTGAAAAGACATCTTTTGGACATATTTTTGCTCATTGGGTATATTGTGACAAATTATGTTGCACACTGACTGAATATTTACAAAATATATGCTGAGATGGGATTTGGACATGTTAGTTAGTTAGTTAGTTAGTTAGCCAGTTAGTTAATGGCTCTCATATAATTTCAGGCAAGTTCTAAGAGCACGCTCAAGCAGAAGTGCCAGCACGGGACTGTTCAATGGATATTTTGCAATCTTCTTTCGTATAGTTGAACTATGGTCAATTATTTACTTTGACAGTCTTGCAATATTTAAAGAAAAGATGGTAACTGTAATGTTTGAAGTGTCCCGTGAAGTTATTCCCAAAATGACCATGTCTCTTTCTGAAGGGGTTCAATAATAGTAGCAATATCAAATTACACCCAATCTACTTGTTACATCGTAAGAAGAATGGCATCTACACTAATATCAGTCTGTCTCATTCTTATTCCAAGGTCACCGTCGCCACCCTCACCCAATCTGTGTCCAGATCACATGGTGGATCAGCACCTAGAGATGACCTCTACAGCCCTGAATGACAGCGGAGAACATGACAAGTAAATGAGCCCTAGAGATAGATCCCCAGCAAAGACCTAGTCAACTAAACGGTCATTATGACAAGAACTCAGCAAAGACCACAAAAAACCACATCATGCTGGTTTTGCCTGGCCAGAGGAGAACTCAGATTAACTTGTTAGTTTTATATTAAGTAGATTCACACTTTTAAGTACATGCAATTTAATAAATTTAAGTTAGTCCAACTTAAAATAAAAAAAGTGAACACAACACATTTTCCTGTTATTTGTCAGTGTAACTCAGAGTTTTCAAGTTTACTTAACTTATTTCTTTCATTATGCATGAAGTGTATTTACTTCATAATTTTAAGGCAATGGGTTTCCTCAATTTTTTTTTTTAAGTAAAGTCAACTGATCACTTTTTACAGTGCAAAGAAGTGTTCGGCCCTGTCCCAAATGGAACATGTGCACTTGCGGTCTTAAGGACTTAGAATGGCCGCAGCGTGTGCATGTCCGTTAAGTCCATGAGACCAAGAGAGAGTTGGATCGGGCGGCGGATCAGAGGTAAAAAAAACAATATAAATACTGTTCAGTTTCTTGCACAGACCAATTGTTTTGTGTCTTTACACCTCAATGGATCATCACAAGCCACAGGGTTTAATTTGGTTTGTCTGTGTGTTTTTTTTTCTCAAACCCGTGAGTACCATTGACTGACATTATATGACTGACAGACTGCAACAAGTTAAAAATCTTTGTTTGTGTTCTACTGAAAAAACAAAGTCACCTACATCTTGGATGCTCTTGGGGTAAGCAGATAAACATAAAATTTAAATTTTTGGGTGAACTGTCCCTTTAAGAGCATTAACAATATCACTTCTCATGCTTTTCCCCAAACACACTGCTTGCATACAGACAACTGGCCTACTCACACTCAACCCTGTAAGACCAGAGGTGTAAAAAGTACTCAAAAACTTTACTCAAGTGAAAGTAAAGATACTCAGGGAAAGTTTTACTCAATTAAAAGTACAAGTATCTGGCCAAAAACATACTTGAGTAAAAGTAAAAAAGTATTACTTTAAATCCTACTCAATTATTAAAAAAGTAGAAGTACTTTTTTTCTGACAGACGTACAGATGTTTGGGTAAAGGGAGAAAACGAAACAAAATGCAATGGCACAGGTCAAACACATATCTAGTGCAGCGATAACAATTAAAATTCAGCACAGCGGAACACACACACAAAATTGCAGGGAAAGGGATTAAATGGAAACTTCATCCTTTCCACCCTCATGCCATCCTATATATATATATATATATATATATATATATATATATATATATATATATATAAAAATTTATGAATGAATGATGCATTTAAATAGTGCTTTATTGTGTATTGTTGTACACCCAAAGCCCTTTACAATCATGTGGGTTCTCTCCTCAACCACCACCAGTGTGCTGCATCCACCTGGATGATGCGACGGCAGCCACAGTACAACGGCGCCAGTGCGCTCACCACACACCAGCTACACACATATACATATATATATTACTTTAATTTATCAGATGAACACAAACTAAGATCTAAATCATCTAAACTAAATCATCTCTCTTCTCATACGTCCAAATATGACACTTCAAAAACTACACAAAGTGAATATGACAGTAACTCATACAACCCCTGTTAATGAATCAATATTTTTAACTTGACCATCGTGTTCACTTTGTGTTGTTTCTGAAGTGGTCCTGTCCCCTTGCATTACAAGGACTAAAAAACTTTGCTTGTGATCATCTAAAGAAAGAAAGTCATAAACATCTGGGACGACATGAGAATCTTAATTTTTGGGTGAACTGTCACTATCACTTTTAATAACAATGTGATGCAGAGGTTAGAAACATATTCCAGAAAGAATGCAAGACTGGGCTGAATTAATGAGGAGAGTCATAGAATTAAAACATACAACATTAACGTTTTGAAAGGCCACTTTTTTGTGTTGTCTACGTCACTTTCTAAAAGGATAATTCATCTTTTAATTGTTTATTTGGGGCATTTTTATTTGGGCTTTTTCTCAGAAAATATTGCTACATAATTATTAGTGACTAATTATATGAATTAATGAGCAAATCATGTAATTATTAAGATTTTAAAAATATTTATTGAGAGAATTACAATTACGTAAACATACAATGTTCATTTAAACACTTTTTTGGATATTTGTAACATTTAATAAAAAAAAGAAATAATTACCACAAAAATATTAATTATATTTAAATTTTCATCACTGATTTTATTTGCACTAAATCTTGTGCATTCAGCCAATATATTACACAGCTAATGGTTCTATCAAAACAGAAAGACTAATGAATAAACTTTTTTGGGGGAAAACACAACTTTGCTACCACAACATGCTTCCTCAGATTTGATGGTGAACTTTTGAACCCAGACATTTACCTGATGAAAGTCACAACTGAAGTAGAACTGTGTGCTTGATGCGTGAAAACAATGATCATTGGTTCTCATGTCAAGCACACACTTTTGAGCTTCCGTTTACCATATTTAATGTGCATAAGATAAAATAAAAAATGTATGTACTTTTAAGTTTAAATAAAATTGTAAGGAGTAAAAAGTACTGTTTTTTCTTCAGAAATGTAATCAAGTAAAAGTACAAGTAGTCAGTTTAAATTGTACTTGAATAAAGTAAAAATCCCCCAAATAATACTTAAGTAAAGTAATCAAGTAAAATTACTTGTATTTTACACCTCTGTGAAAGACTATGCTGTGAACCACCTTCACCAGCTCCATTATATTGGTCCATCAGCTACACCATCACTAACCAGAATAAACAAGCCTGGACCAGCATGAAATTCATGCTGGTTTATGCTGGATTTTTCAGTAGGGCAGTGACCCCCCAGCATGTTAGATCAGCCTAAAAGCTGACTGTGAGGTCCAAACACACTGCAAAAACTGAGTTGACAGACATTGGTGTGTCAGGGCCTTTAGTTTGGTGACATGATCCTGAAACCCATGTGTTGTATTGTCCTGTCCTTGTGTGAGTGTGCAACATTGAGTTAGTTTTCTGGGCTGTGCACATTCCTGTCTAATGTAGTGACAGTCCTGTTTGTTTTTTGTTAAATTTTGGGATCCGGATGTTCATGCTCCATGTCATACCTTTCATTGTAAGCACATGGTAGGGGTCGTTTGTTCCAGTGTGCTCCTGTATAATGTTTCTTAGAGCACATGGCTTGATTGTGTTTGTTTGCCATGTGTTTGTTTGCAGTTTTAAGAATGCTGCTGAAATTATATGTAAAATACTGAGTCAATCAGTGGGGTAAGCTTAAGGTGGGACTATTTGTCAACCAGTGATGGAAGTGTAATCATTATTATTATTATCATTATTATAATTTATTTATTTTTGCTGTTCTGTCTGGAAATAAAAAGGCTGGTGGCACAGAAACTTCAGCTTTAACTTGCATTGAACCCAGAACTTTCCTTGAGGACATGCATATTCTTGTAGATAAAACATTTAGCAAAAATGTGCAGTGAGAGATTTACACCTGAGGGGCCATTCACACAGAACACGTTTTCATTTAAAAATGCAGGAGAGACCTGTGTTTTAAAAGTTGGACTTATTTTAACTTGAGTGTCACATTTTTAGTACGTCATATCATGTGTGAAAAACACATGGAACGTAACATTCCTATATCTTAAAGGCACAATATGTAAGTTTTCGCCGCTAGAGGGCGCATATTCAAAACAAACAAAGAAACAAAGGCGTAGTTTGATGACACCATGACTGAGTGTGGAAACATGGGAGTTGACATCTTTTTCGACAGGACTCGGGCAGAAATCATGTTCATGGATGAGCACGGTGAGACTGAAAGCCGTCGAAGTGAAACGAGGCCGCTGAACGAGCATGACACACGGCTCGAAAGCAGTGGAGCTTTTATCATGCCACAGTTGACCACTACCTCTCCTTCCGGTCGTGCGTATGTGGGGTAAAGCAGCGCTGTTTTATCATAGTAGATACATTTGAAAGTTCTGTCATAATGCTACTCTCTGCTGTCGTCACCGGTCTAATAAAATGCATAACATATTAAAGCATCTTTGGTGTTTCCATGTTTCTAAAAATCAAGGGTGTATGACGTCATTGACAGGCGACACAATGACCAGGGATGCACCACTATTTAAAATGGCTATTTCTCTTGATCTAAACATTCTTCGAAACATTTGGGATAATGTAGGTACACAAGTCAGCAAAATATATAACACTGTTCTAGTGATTTTTGGATATTTTAATTAAAAAAATCTTACGTATTGTGCCTTAAAAGGCAGGGTAGGTGGTTTGGTTCAAAAAACATTTTTTGTTATGCTGGTTGAAAGTCTCTTCACATCCCCATAGAAATCACTAAGGTAAGTGGCGTAAATTTATATATATTTACATCATTTGTGGAAGGAGCAGGACCATAAAATGTTCTTCCAATCACATCCCTCAGCCTGTCATCGTTTGTACTATTTGCAGACCTCTGTGCACCCTGTTCACGCAGACATGATACTTCATCAGCGTGTTCATTACGCTATTGCAGACTGAGCGAGAATGAAAGCGTTATTATTGTAATATTATGCGCTTTGTTCTGTAATGTTTTCTCTGTGGTGAATGAGACATGACGTAATCTGACAGCCTTGCATTTGACCCTCCACCAACACCATCTCTCATCTTATGCTTTCAAAGCTAGCTTTCTCCGAAATCTCCTACCCTACCTTTACACCGCAATGCCACACAACTGATAAAAAAGATGTACCTTGAATGTGATTTAAATAGTGTTGGATAAAAGCATCTGTTAAATGCATGAATGCAAATAGAAAAAAAGAAGCACAGTGGAATACAAAATGTATCCCATATGAATGGCCCTTCAGCATGCTAACGTTTAAAAACCTTTTACACATCCTGTGTTGCAGGATAACATGAATCAGTTTCTGTACTGGAGGAACCTCAGAAGGATCAAGCTAACCTTTAATGTTTCTTGCTTTCTAGTATCAGCATTTGAAGTGCCTGCATCTATTAATGGCATCATACAGCAAGTGCATGTATTCAGCACACCTCACCCCTACTGTATGTGACACTGAGCTGGCACTGAAAAAGATTGGAGATCCCATGCAGACCCAACTATACTCACTTGCTTTTGCTTCTGCGTTGACGATGAGTTATGTGCCTGCCTCCGGTATAATTATAAGCATCTGTGTGGATACCCAATTGCCTGGAAGAAATGCAGGTATGAAAATTTCATTGTAGACCCTAGTGCTTACGAGTTCAGCTCAGACAGATAACGCCACAGAGAGGAGCTGTTCATTAGAAAGCACTGCAGAGAAGGAGAGTTGCGAACACTGTGACTCACTGCTTAGATTTCTGCCCTAAAATTACAGCGTCACTGTTCAGGTGGCAGAGGTCAGGGGTCAGAGGGCATGGGGTTAAGCGACAGAACGCTGAATACCATTCTTCTGACAGAAAAACCTCAGCATATCATAAAAGGTGATGCTTATGATACGTTTGATGCTTGATCTTTTTCATTTTCATAATATGCAGAGACCAGTGGCATGTGGTGAACTGAAATAAGTGAGCATTGTTCCCTGTCAAGGTTTGTATTCTTTGTGAGGTTGTTTGTTCAATTATGGGCAACACTCTAAATTAAATCTGTCAAATTTGTTTATTTTGTCCACTAACAATGTGAATATTTTTCTTTCTAGCACAGCTCACATAATGTATTATTTAAAATCACTCTGTGAAGGAAACAGCATTTTGTTTTGTTTTGTTTTTTCAATAAAATGGCTAGTAAGGCTAATTTCATAGTTACAATTTAAATACTAATTCATTTGTTTACACTTTCTTCATAATTTGACAGAATTATATCTTACAGATACAACAAATATTCTCTTTATATTATATTTACCTTGTTTTTCTTCATTTTCCTCACTCCTTATATTTTTTCTCAAAGCTTCGAGGGGGACGAACGGACCAAGGGGGCCGCTACCTACCTCGCACCGCAACGGGCCACGCGTCAGTTAAGGACAGCCCTCTTTCTCAAGCTCTTCAGTGAAAAAGTAGCCAACAATAACTCTAGGGAAAAGAGAGAGAGAAAAAAAACTTTATTAGGGGCACAGTTGTTTGGTTTTGTGGAAATGATGCCACTGTATTTTTAAAAATCAATTAAATTATTGGCATAGCAGTCTATGCAGAGAGTTGAACAGAAAACATTGTAAAAATAGCACTCAGAAGTATCAATCACTTGTGATTGTTGTATGCAGGAAGTATCCAGCGGTCAGTGAATGGACAGTGTGCGGTCTACGTGCATGGCTGTGACCACATTGTCATAAATCCATAACTTGTGGCTGAGCAAAAATTATGTACGTTTAATTATTTAACAGAGCCTTTCAATTCAGTGTTCTTCCTCAGGGCCCTAATACCCGAAGACAGGATTTGGTTACAAATCACCACTGTCACGCTCAAGTCTTGATTTATCGACACAGCCACATCTCCATTCTCTCTATCATCTCAGAGTGTGATGTAATTTCCTCTCTTGTCACTGGTGGACCTTCAACTCTAACTGCACTCACTGCTGTATCACTTCAGGGCCAGATATATTATTCCCCCATAACCCGTTCTCACTGGGTAAAACTAAATTCAGAGAGATTAAAGACATGTCTTTGGGATTTTTTATAGGTGAATGTGTATAAAACTCAAGGTTAGACCTGAAGCTTTGCATGCTTGGATGAACCACCTTTCTCCAGATTATCTCGCTTAGGTTTTGAGATGAAAAAAAAAAAAAAAAAATAGATGAAAACATTTTTGGGGCCAGTGATGCATGGCCATCTGAATTAGGATTGTAATATAATGCTGCTCATGAATGTGAGATGGCATTGCGGAGGCGGGCGCTGCCAGCAGCTCCACCATTAGGACTCATTTCCCATTCTTTAATAGCACAGGCACCTTGTTTAATAAGCATGGATTACAGGTCATAAAGGGCAATGGAGCACTGAATGCTGGTGATCTGGTGAAAACACTGAATAGTATCGCCCGCCCTCACCTGGTCACTGGTGAAGAGATGACGACAGTATCAGTGATGGGCCATTTACTGTATATGGATCTTAGGACTCCAGAGTTTTCAAAGTCTAAAACAGTGAGACTTTTTACAGACAGTATACACCCTTGAATTACAAGACACTGTACACCCTTTTGACTGTATTACTAGTGACAAAAGATCATACAAATGTCATAAATGAAGTCTCATAAATGACATTGTTACACTAAAATACAGAAGAACACTGATCTCCATCCAATTTAAGTTTTATCAAAACTGTGCAAGGACCCCCAAGGGGTCACTATGGGGTGACTTGGGGTCCAAAGAAAAAAAAAAGTTTACACCTGCATCTGTCTTTCTTAGGACTAATCAGGCATCATGAGATTAATTTACAGCATTCTACCACTAAGAAAAACAATGTCAACTTAATATAAAGTATAATTTGTCCAGTGTTTAAATATAAAATTACAGTGTAAAAGCCAATGAATAAATTTACTTGTCTTCACATTATCAAACTTATTCTGTTTTTTCACAGTATAATTTTTATTCATGAAAATATTTAAATATATTTATATTTGGTGGTTCCTCACGAAGTGGTCATTACTTTTGGAGGTGTTTGACATTAAAGGGTTACTTTTGTCATTTTTGACAAAATTTTGTCATTAATCACTTACCCCCATGTCGTTCCAAACCGGTAAAAGCTTTGTTCATCTTCGTACGCACTTCTGCATCAGCCACAACACAAGGATGCGCTATTTTCGTTCAAATCAAAGCGTAAATAATGGAGAATAGCGCATTCTTGTGGCTGATACAGAAGAGCGCACGCAGTTTGCGTCTATAAAATGGTGCTATATGCTGACGCAGAGAAACAGAGAGGAGACGAGTTTTTGGAAAAAAAGTCATTATTTTTATTTTCTTTGCGTACAAAAAGTATTCTCGTCGCATCATAAAATTCATATTGAACCACTGATGTCAGATGGACTATCCTGACGATGCTTTTCATACTTTTCTGTGCCTTGACGGTGGTAATTACTTGGCAGTCAATAGGACAGTCATGAGCCTCCCGGTTTTCATCTAAAATATCTTAAATTGTGTTCCCGAAGACGAACCATGCCTTTACGGGTTTGGAACGACAAGATGATTAATGACAAATTTTTTATTTTGGGGTGAAGTAACCCTTTAACTCATTTGAAAAACCCTGGTCTGTCTAATGTACATAATTGATCATATTTTAGCTATTTCATTGTTTATTCATTACTTATTTGTATTATTTTATTAAGTTGGCTTGAGAAAGCCAACTTACTGAAATCCTATTTAAACTTATTATTATTAGTGGTGCTTGCCAAAGGCAAGGCATCACTATTGTTATCTTGCATACTTATTATTCTGCTTCTTATTCTTCTTCTGGACAAAACTTCGGTTCGCTACTCCTCCTGCACCATTTGTCACAGACCCATGAATGAGGCTCATTGAGGAGAGGTGTGCTATATCTTTTCTAAGCGATCGGACCTACGATGTTCGCACAGCGGACGAAAAAGCGGGCAATGTTGACTTACAATGGCGGAATGTTCGTGAATTTGAATCTCAACTGTCACTTTCTCACACACACACACACACACACACTGACAAAAACACACACACACACACGCAGGCCCTTAGTGACCCCTTCTCTCTCTCTCTGTATCTCACACAAACTCATTTGACTCATCTTATAAGTAACCAATAAGTAATGACCTATGATCTAGTTATTATTATTCTTCTGAATGCTGCTACTCTTCCTAGAGCTTTAACTCTACAGACTCCAAAGAGCCCAAATCTTCAGACTGTCTGACTCGAGTTGCTATATCTTTTCTAACTGATCGGACTTATGGTTTTCATAAAACTATCTATCTATAATCTGACTCTATCTATTATAGCGACATGCTAATGACTTGTCAATCATGCTAGCAACATGCTAATCACTTGCTAATCATGTTAGCGACATGCTAATAGCATGCTAATCATGCTAGAAACATGCTAACGACATGCTAGTAACATGCTAATCACTTCCTTGACATGCTAGTATCATGCTAATTATGCTAAAAACATGCTACGGTCATGCTAGTAATATACTAATCATGGTAGTGACATGCTAATCATGATAGAAACATGCTAGTAACATGCTAATCATGCTGGAAACATGCTAGCGACATGCTAGTAACTTGCAAATCATCATTTCTGACAGACTGTATTGCCTTTAAAACATTCAAAATTGAAGCTTTTAAAACTACTTTAAACTTCAAATTATTTCAGACTGCAAACCATCAAACTTAAAACTTTTTTAAACTTCTTAAACTTTTTAAACTTTTCAAACATTTTCAAACTTTCTGGTCCGGCTTTCTCAAGCCACCTTAACTTTTTTATCTAGTTTGCTATTGTTGTTTGATCTTATGATTGTGAGGTCTTCACATGTAAGATATAAGGAATGTCTTCATTTCAAGGTTTTTTTTCAATATTACAGGATGATGTTGTGAAGCAGATCTTCCATTGATTTTGCTTGGCAACACTTGTTGGATTTGTACTGGTTAGACGAGGTACAGGGTGAAGTACAGTCTGAAAAAAGTCCAGAGGAAGCACTGAAGTTCAGACAAAGTCTAATAGGCCTACTATACAATAAACAGTGTTCATTTTTTATATAATCATTTATTCTCCTGGTTTCTTATTATTCTGGTTTCCGAGCACATCACAGCACAGAGACAGCACTCATTAAGATAATAAATGATATTCGCTTCAATTCTGATTCTGGCAAAATATCAGTGCTGGTACTACTAGATCTTAGTGCTGCGTTTGACACTGTCGATCATAACATACTCTTAGAGAGACTGAAAAACTGGGTCGGGCTTTCTGGGATGGCACTCAAATGGTTCAGGTCATACTTAGAAGGGAGAGGTTATTATGTGAGTATAGGAGAGCATAAGTCTAAGTGGACGGCCATGACATGTGGAGTCCCACAAGGCTCAATTCTTGCACCGTTCTTGTTTAGCCTGTATATGCTCCCACTAAGTCAGATAATGAGGAAGAACCAAATTCCCTATCACAGCTATGCTGATGATACCCAGATTTACCTAGCCTTATCTCCAAATGACTACAGCCCCATTGACTCCCTCTGCCAATGCATTGATGAAATTAACAGTTGGATGTGCCAGAACTTTCTTCAGTTAAACAAGGAGATAACTGAAGTCATTGCATTTGGAAACAAAGATGAAGTTCTCAAGGTGAATGCATACCTTGACTCTAGGTGTCAAACAACTAAAAATCAAGTCAGAAATCTTGGGGTGATTCTGGAGACAGACCTTAGTTTCAGTAGTCATGTCAAAGCAGTAACTAAATCAGCATACTATCATCTCAAAAACATTGTAAGAATTATATGTTTTGTTTCCAGTCAAGACTTGGAGAAACTTGTTCATGCCTTTATCACCAGCAGGGTGGATTACTGTAATGGTCTCCTCACCGGCCTTCCCAAGAAGACCATTAGACAACTGCAGCTCATCCAGAATGCTGCTGCCAGGATTCTGACTAGAACCAGAAAATCTGAGCATATCACACCAGTCCTCAGGTCCTTACACTGGCTTCCAGTTACATTTAGGATCGATTTTAAAATACTTTTACTTGTTTATAAGTCACTCAATGGCCCAGGACCTAAATATATTGCTGATATGCTCACTGAATATATACCGAACAGACCACTCAGATCATTAGGATCGAGTCAGTTAGAAATACCAAGGGTTCACACAAAACAAGGGGAGTCTGCTTTTAGCTATTATGTGGCCCGCAGTTGGAACCAGCTTCCAGAAGAGATCAGATGTGCTAAAACATTAGCCACATTTAAATCAAGACTCAAAACTCATCTGTTTAACTATGCATTTGTTGAATGAGCACTGTGCTATATGTCCGAACTGACTGCAATTAATTTTAAGTATAATCATTTTCTTTAAATTTATTTTAAATCAATTTCTATATCATTTTAAAATTCCTTGTTTTTGTTATTTTTATTTCCATGTTTTTATTGATTTTTAATGTCTATTTCCCTTTCTTTTATGTAAAGCACTTTGAATTACCACTGTGTATGAAATGTGCTATATAAATAAACTTGCCTTGCCTTGCCTAAAGAAAATGGATACAATATTCCTACACACACACACACATATGCATGCACAACATTAGCCACACCTTTGAATCATTGCAGAATCATTGGATCTTTCACAGATTATTCTAGTCAACAACCAGCCAATTAGAAAGGAGCAGCAGCTTGACTGACATACAAAGCAGTCAATCACAGTTTGTTTCTTGCCATTTAGCTTATCACAGATATGCCAGACTAACATGGGGAGAAATGCTCCCTAAATGCTGAATATCTGTAAACGATTCTATGTCTCTAAAGGCCTGTTCACACAAACACAAGTATTGGGCATTAAAATTTGGTCTGGTTTTTACATGCAATTTTCTAAAAATGAAAATGCAGATTCACTCTTTGAAACTAGATAGCAATTTTTTTTTTGGGGGGGGGGGGGCATGCTTAATTAATTGTGCTACTTACTGTTTCTTTGCAATTATTTCTGAAATTCACTAACAATTTCTGAGTGAAAATTGTTTCAACGGTTTCACTTTTTTTTTTTTCACTGCACAAGTCTCTATAGTAAAGCTGTGGAAGTGGCAACTGTGTTTAAATGCACACAGATAGAGGCACTCTGGCAGCAAGGCAAATAGGAAATGCTCAGCCAATTAGTCCAGATCAAAGGACATAAATTCAATTGGTGGTGAATATGCAAATAATAAATGGCATATCTGTCCTGCAATAGCCTATGCAGTTTTAGACAGTTAATTGGTTTGAGTTGCACTGGGGAGCTGTAAATTCTCTCCAACAATGGAATTAAATTTCACTGCTTGAGTCCTTACATGCAATAAAACTTGACGATAAAAATATTTTAATGTTACTGCTGTTCTCAGTGAATACAAATGATAAACACAGCACTGTAGAAAGGAGATAGCCTATATAAAAACTGACTGGGCAGTTTGTTCAATACTGTTAAACTCCATTGACAGTGGATTAAACAGGCTGTCAGTTGCCACACAAATTTATTTTGGCTAATAATATTTCGGATAATTCACTGACTGATAATATTAAAGACAAATATATAGTAAAAGATGGTCTGTGAGGAAAGGCATTGGACCAATATAAAGTTTAGTGTATAGAGTTATATATAGAGTTTAGTGTGATACAATTGCTTACTACTACCTTACCTGTGTGAGGTTCTGTGCAAATGGGCTGTTTACATAGAAAATATCCCCCTACACTCTTAAAAAAAAATGTCCCCAAAGGGTGCCATAGAAGAACCATGTTGGTTCCACAAAGAACCTTAAAGTGAACAGTTCTAAAAAGAAAAATGTTTCTCATACTGTGAAAAACATTTTCCACTATAAAGAACTTTCTGTGGAATGGAAAGATTCCGTGGATGTCAAAGTTCTTCATGGAATCATAGATGCCAATAAAGAATCTTCATTTTTAAGAGTGTAGAAGAATTATCTTGGCAACCAGCTGTTCTTCCACCTAGAACTGTATTCCTATCTATTTCGACAAATTACAAATTTCTTGAAAAATTAATACAAGCACTTTAACAAAAATATAAAATGATATTACGCTACAAACACCGTTGATAGAACTTAACTTGAATTGAACCCAGAGTATTCCTTTAAGAAAACTACTTTTTGAATCTAAAGTAGAGTCTGTTTTGAGTCTGGGAAGCTGTGCTTTGGGTTTTGTAGAAGGATTTAGTCAACATCTGGCAGAGCTCCCTGACCCTGTAAAGCTGTGCCCCACGTCTGTCTGTAATCCCTCCCTACATCTAACATGGCTTAATCCACATCGCAATGGAGAATACATGCTGCATTACAGGAGATGCTCATATGACTGATTGAAACTGACTGGATAGAGCTGCTGGTCACAAAAGACAGCTCAAGATAACCCCAGTACAAGATTATTCACGTAATGAGGAATTCACAGTCATAGTTTCTATTTAGAACTGAACAAATCACTGTGTCAAAATCATTCTTTCCATGCAATACAGCTTCTTGTCATGATCTTTCTCCACTTAGAATTAATTGATCTTAAATTTCAGTTCACCACACAAACTCAATATCACTATCAATGCAAAAGTTCTGTATTCTTGACAGCATTTCAACTTGACAACATTTCCAAAGACCCCCCCCCCCCCCAATCCTTATTACATATCTAAAAAAAATATATCTGTAAGCTTTCCTGTTGATCTCAATGGCAGTTGCTTGGCTGGCACAGAATGCACCCATTTTAATTCTGCCATCTTAATTTTGAACACAATTGTTTTTAGCCAATCATCATAAATGAGGTATAATTTACAGAATACTGTAAATATTTGAGATAAATATAACCCCAAGTATAAATTTAATATTTACAGAGTAATGATACAAAATAACAGACCGATTAACCCCTTCTCAAGCACCCATCCCCACCCCCTCCCCAATTTTGGCATGGGGACATAAATGAAATACCCAAAATAAAAAGGTACATTACATCTGAACTCATGTTCTATGACTGACCCCAATCCTTTAGACATACCCTTTTGAAAAGAAGTCCACTTAACTGTATTAAATGTGCACTTGTAGTCTAATTTAAATCTTAAAAGTATATGTTTAGTAAACCACATAGATATAATATTTATTAAATAAAAGGCCAAGTGTGCCCTTTATAAGAGGCCAAGAGTAAAAATGGGGTGCACTTTGAAATAATAGTTAAAAGTTAAAAGGTTTATTTGAAAGTATTATGTTTTAATAATCTTTTGTCATGCTTTCACAAAGTGCATGACTAACACACTAAAACACTTGCAAAATATTTTTAATAATTTTATTCAATATTACATTGAAAGTTAATACACTTATGTACTAAATTTCAGCTTCGTCATTACAAATATGTAATTAAAAATATATACATAAATACATAACGCTACAATGCATGAATCAAAAATACTACACAAATGCAGTCTCAAACTGACCTGTATTGGATTTGGTTTTCAAAATACAAACATAAACAAATACATAAATATAAAGTAATAAATCATTAATTAGAATAGTTGATTATAGACAAATGTTTTATAATCTCAGGCATGATTATTTGTCAATTTGTGTGTGTGTGTGTGTGTGTATATATATATATATGGGGAAGTATGGGGAAGGTTGCGGGTTCGAGTCTCGGGCCGGCAGGGATTGTAGGTGGGGGGGAGTGAATGTCCAGCGCTCTCTCCACCCTCAATACCACAACTGAGGTGCCCTTGAGCAAGGCACCGAACCACATAAATGGCTGCCCACTGCTCCGGGTGTGTGTTCACGGTGTGTGTGTGTTCACTGCTGTGTGTGTGTTCACTGCTGTGTGTGTGCACTATGGATGGGTTAAATGCAGAGCACGAATTCCGAGTATGGGCCACCATACTTGGCCGTATGTCACTTCACTTCACTATATATATATATATATATATATATATATATATATATATATATATATATATATATATGTATAAATAAAATATTACCAAGGATACATGTGAAGTATGAATGCAATCTGAATGTATTACATTCACCGACATGATATTTTCTGTCCACTAACCTCAATTTACAGACGCCATTGTATTTTTCAGCTTGTCACTGTCACAGTATTGAACACACAGGACAGTGTGATATATGCAGTTAAGGATACATCTATGCTGCCTTCAAAAATCGATCAGATGAAGGTGTCCATTAGACAGGATGTGACACAGTCGTATGATTTGGACATGCTTTCTGTACCTTGTCAGAGACAGCTTTTTCTCTCTCTCTCGGGCATAGCCAGTGACTCTACTGAGCTGTGACTTCAATGACAGCAGACAGAGAAAATAGCCCTGCAGAAAATTTTTTGCCACTCTAAAACTATTATGCAATAAGGAAATATTTGCAATGTATCACCAATGACTAACCAGCCAAATCTGAAATCCTTGCTTCCAACTCCCTAAACTTTCTCTTGTGCCTTCATTGGCTGTGGCTCATTACTGCCCTCTAACTTGCGGGAAACAATGTGCACATTATAACAGTGTCACAATGGGCACAAGACGCAAGTTAACAAACTTTAAGCATGCAAGTTTTTGTCTAGTAGCCAATGCTAGTCTAATGCAGAATTACATGCAGTCAATGTGACATGATCCAATTATTATGTAAATCACAGATGTCAGTCTTTGAATAAATGGCATGTTCTAGAGCAGGGGTCTTCAACTAAAATGGCTTGAGGTCCAGTAATGAACCCTCCCCACCAGAGGTCCGGACAATTCTAAAAAACAATTGATGGTTTTTGCCAGCCCAGGGTATATGCAAGATATTTAAGCTTAATTTCAAGACTTTTAAAGACCTTTTATAAGACCTGCACAAAAATAAAATAAAATAAAATGACGGTAAAAAGCATGATTTACAGTTCAGATGAACTGAAAAACAGTCAAGTATTATATTAATTAAATAACATATATAAATATTTTACTGCCTTAATTGTTTACATTTTACAACAAATTATCTTCTTGTTGATCCACCAGTTCACATTTACAACTCTGCATGTTTGCTGCTTAAAATCATAGGTTGTTTTCACATTGGTCTTCTTTGACAACAGCAGACGTACAGGCTGATTGAAAATGGAAAATCGTCCTCTTCCAGCGGAACGGCAGTACACAAGCCCAAGAGACAGACTCCACAAAGCAGCGCAGCAGCTGAATCTGAAACGTGCAGCGCTCATATTTATTGAATGAATAGCCTTTTTAAGTTTAATCGCAATTCTTGTCTTTCAGTCCCCACATTTAAGACCTCCTGAAATCATAATTAAGACTTTCTTGTACCATTTAAGACTTTAAGGACCCGTCAACTTTCCTAATTTTTGAAAATGCTATAGTTTTTCACTCACTGAAAGTTTTATCTGTCCGTGCGCACCGCTCTTTGCTCTCATCACTGCACGCACGACTGCACCCAAATGGCTCTAGAGCTGACCTGCTTAATATAAATTTGATTTAGAGTTTGGTATTTATTTTTTTTATTGTCTCAAAAGCCTTCACAAATTCGGACCGGAGTCTGCCAGTTGGCGACCCCACTACCACTACCGTAAAGACTACAAAATCTGCGCCGGTTGAAATAGAAGCGTCCCGTCAGTTTAAATCTTAACCTTCTGTTTTCGCTGTAGACGGGCTGTAGACGGGTCCGTATGGGACGGCTATTGGGTCCGGACCAGGACTGCGGTCCGCCTGTTAGTGACCTATGTTCTAGAGACTCGCTATTCTCCCTTCGTGAGCATAACAGAAACATGCATGACCCTTATAGGCAATGACACATATTCTTCAGGCAATGGAGATGTCACAGTCACTCCAGCTTGTCTCATTACATCTGGGAGTCTGAAATGACGAGGCACATTTTTAGAGAGGCTGTAGGGAAGGACAAAGTGCCTTTAACCTGTGCCCCTCATACTCCCTTGGAGCCTGCTAATAAGATCCGTATCTAGCTGAACTAGTCCACAGATAACTGCTAGATAATAGCTCTGTCAGACTATTCTTAAATTAATTTCATTATTATTCTCTATGAATAATGCATCAGTGGATTAGACAGTGTAATGTCAGCAAGATAACACACTAAACGTCCAGATGTTTGCGCGATAAGCATGTATAAGACAACGCTCAATTTGACAACTGCTTTTTTGAAAATCATGCCTCACTGGATGTTCCGCGAACTTTATGAAGGAAAAGCATAATAGAGATGCCGTAACAGAGATAACAGCAGTCTGACATTCAGCAATCTGCAGATTTCTGCATTGTATTTAAATAGAGCAAAGGCTGTGCATGACAGTGTGATTAAATCTGGCCTTTCTGTCTTTTTTTTTGCTGATAGTTCTGCTGAGTTTAAGCCAGTAAGTGGCACAGCGAGAAACATGTTGAGAGCGATTAACACATGTTATTAGACCTCCAGCATTTGCACTTATAACAGACACATGGCAATGCTTCATTTGTGAGGCATGTTGGAAGGGTAAACTCAAATTCAGGGGCACAGATGTGGGGTTGAGACTGAAGTCTTAATAATAAGACTAAGCATAATTGTTAAAAAGGCCATTATAGCTTTAAGAATAATGAGTCTTGTGATCAAATCTTTCTCTTTTTTACCGAGACTGATTGACACACAGGCAGCCAATCAGCTTTCGCTGATTCACGTGCAGGCAAACATCCCACCCACAGCGCTTAGTGTGAAGTTGAGAGTGAGCCCATCGGAGCGCTGATGCGGACGCCAAACTTTGCCGTTGCATTTCATAATAGTTCTACTCATTTTACGGATGTTGTGCTTCTATGCAAATTAAGTGTAATATATAGGATATTTGTAACGATCGCGTGTGTGATATGTTTGACCTAGATGTCTATTATATTTCACTATCTGATGTGCTTCTATTGTTATGGCTAATGCTAAGATATTAATATGTCTTCAGCACGATGTTGCGCTGTATATATATTACCTTTATTCGTAGTTGTTTATATTAATGTTATCTATGTACATTTCCTTTGTATTTTAGTGTAACTTATTCACTAAGTGCTCATTTTTGAGGTATTCTAAAGTTATAAACATCTTAATGCGCATGTGCGCAGAACATGTCCAGACAGAGCACCACTGATATGATATGCATCAAAAGCTGTGCACTTTTTAATTCTATGTATATGGCATGGCGAGTTTGTTTTCTTTAGTTTATTAATCTGTTCCAATTGTTTATTTTACTGAATATTCATCATGTATATTCATGTTTACTCTTCATTTTCTGTTTTATAGAAAAACCTATAAAGTTTTAGAGTTGTTGTGGTGACAAATAAACGGGTTACTCCCATATTTCATATATCATCTTTGACCAAGTCTCTTACCGGACACCCTGTGGCGGGTTTCAAACCTAACCAGCAATTTAACAAATGAGACTTTGCTATTAAAGCTAACTCATTTTTACATGGTCCTTCGAGCCGGAAGAAACTTGCTGCAGGCTTATGAGATGTCAACACATGCAGATGATGAGCCAACTGTGCGCGTCAGAAGGAAGACTGTCCAATATGAAGATTATGATCTTACCGGCTACGTCCTGCCAACGTTGCATCCAGGAATGAGATGAGAACGCCTTGCTTAAGCAACAAAATAGGAATCTACGTTATGCAAACGAGAACATACTTCACACTGTACAGGTGGTGCAGAGTGAAAGGGATGTATTGCAGCAGACGAATCAACAGTATATGCTCAGGAGCTCTCGCAACTTAAGTGGCAGATGCAGCAGCTTAAGATTCAGGTCAGTCAACAGCGACCTGTGGCTCAGGCCCAACTTCAACCTAGCAAACCCATTCCTGCCCTACGCCAAGGTAAAAACATGCAGGCAGCTGAGGGAAGTCTTAAGCCTGTGCCAGGACTACGCTTCAGAGGAGACAGCTTCTCAGGTCAGGAACAATCTCCAGCTTCGGCAGCAGCTCCCAAAGACAAAATTTGCTCTCCCTATGACATTCCAAGTGCTCAGTCATTCAGTCAGGGGATCTCAAAGCAGGAAGAAAGCTACTACCAAGGACGTTATTATTATCCTCCATACAACCAGGAGCATGCAGCCTCTACCCCTTATGATTATGCCTGGTGCCACCAAATGCCCTATAGCTCATCGAGACAAGTGCCTCAATTCGAACCAGAGTCAGTGTACAAAGGCCCTACTCCCACCATACCAGACTTTGTACATCCAAACCCAAGAGAGTTTTCTCGTTTGAAGATTGCCTTAGAGAACACACTTCCCGCTAATGCCACAGAGAGATTTAAGTTCCAGATTCTCACAGACCATCTCAAGCTAGAAGAGGCATTACTCATCGCTGATTCGTATAGCCATTCACAAAACCCCTTCACAAGGACGATGGCCACCCTGGACCAGCAGTACGGTCAGCCACATCAGCTTGCATTGCAGCTAATAGCAGAACTTATAGATGGCCCAAACATCAGCAGCGGTGACATGAAAGCCTTCAGACTGTTTGCACTCAAATTTCATTCTCTCGTTGACATGCTGGGCCAACTTGGTCAGAAAGGCACCTTCGAAATGCAGTGTGGCTCCCATGTTTCCAGACTGTTGGGGAAATTACCGCATGATCTCAGATCAAGTTTTCGCCAGTTTGCACATCCATACCATGTTCCGATTCCAACCCTTGTGGATCTCTCTGAATGGAAAATGAAATTCAAGCACAGGAGGACACCTCTCGGTTTGTAACCAGCCAGCGTAGAGGGCCTACAGCGCGGACCAGAGAGGTAATCAAAAACCTCAAGCCCTTTAATAAGAATGCAAACATTCTGATGAACACTGAGAAGGTAACTCTCGACACACGTACCTCAGCTCCAACAACGAAAACTGTTCCAAAACCCTACTGCCCCTACTGCGATCACACTAAGCACTCCTTAAATAACTGTTCAAATTTCAAGCAACTCACTACAGAGCAGAAGCGTCAGTGGATTAGGGAGAACAACCGGTGTTGGCGCTGCGGCAGGAACCATCAAGCAACAGAATGCAGTCTGAAAATGTGCTGTAAGCAGTGAAACAATCGACATCTGCTAGTTCTCCACGAAATTACAGTGAAAAGTGCTGAGAGCTCACAGTCTGTGCCAATTGAATCTGTTCCTGCTCGCAACACCAATTCCTGTCTCCTAAATATCATGAACGAAATTCTACTCATTCGAAAGCCTCTTGCCAGCCGAAAAGTCCTGCTCAAGATAAGTAAAGTAATACTCAGGAATGGAGAACATCAGATGTCTGCCTACGCCATCCAGGATGACGGGTCAGAAAGAACCATCCTTTTACACAGTGCCACTCAGACGGTTTGGCCTCAAAGGTAAACCGGAAGCCCTACCGCTCCGCACAGTCAGGCAAGAGCTTCAAGTCCTCAGTGGTGCAGCGGTATCATTCTCTATCTCTCCACTGTCACAGCCCAAGAAAGTGTTCCACATTAGAGGTGTGTTTACGGCCCAACAACTAAGCCTGACTGAACATACCCATACAGTTAAAGCTCTGAAGGAGAAATATCGGCACCTCAGAGGTCTTCCACTGTGACATCTAGAGACTGTCCATCCCGTACTGCTCATTGGTTCTGACTACCCCCATCTCATTACTCCAGTGGAGCCGGTCCATTTTGGACCACCAGGGGGACCTGCCGCCATTAGGACCTGGCTTGGCTGGACATTGCAGGGGCCTGTGCAACATCTTCAGTGGGAAACTAATGAACAACACTGTTTCTTTACTTCAATTCCATCTCCTGAGACAGATCTCTTTAAGCACGTTGAAAAGTTGTGGCAGATGGATGTGCTACCCTGGCGCAGTGATAAAACCAGCACAAGATCCAAACAAGACCATGAGGCAATCGAGCTCCTTGATGCCAAGACAGTCAGGGTTGAAGGAGATGGTGTAAAAAGATATGCCACTCCTCTACTGCGAGTCAAAAACATGCCGCAGCTGAAAGCTCCTAAATAGGCAGTGATCTCACAGTTGAGAGCTACTGAGAAGCGACTTGTTAAGAATCCAGAACAAGAAGCTGCTTACACAGCAGAAATCCACAAACTGGAACAGGCAAGTTATGCTGTTAAGCTGGATCAGCATGCTGAAGAGGACTCTGCCCACTCATGGTACATCCCACACCATATGGTCCACCACAATGGAAAAAAACAAGTAGTTTTTAATTGCTCCTTCCATTATCAGGGCCAAAATCTGAACAATATGCTGCTCCCGGGACCAGTTCTCGGACCATCTCTACTCGCGGTTCTGCTCCGATTCCGGGAACACTCCATTGCAGTCAGCAGTGATATGCGTGGGATGTTCCACCAGGTCTGGTTGCTCCCAGAGGACAGACCATTGCTGCGTTTTCTCTAGCGAGATCTCAAAGTACAAGAACAAGCCAGTGTTTTTGAGTGGCAAGTCCTTCCCTTTGGGACCACACACAGTCCCTGTTGCACAGTGTATGCCCTTCAAAAGCATGTCTCAGATCACAGTGAACCTGGAGAAGATGTTAGACATTCTGTCATGAAGTCCTTTTATGTCGACAAATGTCTGCAAAGTCCTTTTATGTCGACAAATGTCTGCAAAGCTTCACTACGACAGAAGCCACAAATTTTGTTGACAAAATCCGGGCCCTATTGGCAGATGGTTGTTTTGAATTGCGACAGTGGTCTAGTAACCAGCCGTTAACCATAAGTCACCCAGACAAATGCCCTCAGAGTTTAAATCAGCCAGTGCTGAGCTCTGGATCTCTCACGGCAAAAAGACACGCAAGAATTGGCCCTGGGACTGATTTGGAACCACCAAAAAGACACAATTTCTTACAGATATCGCCCCACAGAAAGTGCTGAGATCACTATGCGTAACATCTACAGAACACTGGCTAGTCAGTATGATCCCCTGGGTTACCTGATTCCATACACCACCAGGGCTAAACTCATAGTCCAACGCTTGTGGGACAAAAAGGGGACTGGGATGATCCAAACCTTCCCCCTGATCTACTACAAACTTGGACAGAGTGGGAGGCAGAGTTACCTTCTCAACCGCACATTGCCTTCCCAGGATCTTACACCAGTCCAGATAAAGACAAAGAAACAAGTCAGCGAGACATACACATCTTTTGTGATGCCTCTGAACGAGCATATGGCTCAGTAGCCTATCTAAGGACAGAAGACCAACAGGGAGATGTGGAAGTCTCATTTCTTACGGCAAGATCAAAAGTAGCACCTGTTGGATTACAAATTTATAAAATAATAAATCTAGGTTCCAATGTAATAGTATATAAACTGAAACATTGTGTTTTACATTTTGAGGTAAAGATGATGACATTCTAAAATCAAGTCAGGCAGTCCAGGTGTCTGAGACATTAACTTTTTGTCTTTATGCACTTCCTGACCATTGGGCAGGGTCCTAAATTACAGGTGAATGCTCAAGGCACAGCTGTGCCTTTGTCTCTATGATAATGTGAAGGTATGGGCAATACTGTCAGGCTGATTGGATTAGCACCTATGTATTTGAATGACACTGTTATGCTGATGAGGTCAGGGCTGGGAAAATTCTGTTAATGGGCTGATTTCTGTACTGCATTTGCATGCTTTGTTTAGATTGTCTCCACCTCTATGTATCCCACCCTCTTGAAAGGTATAAACTCTACTCTGCTGAGCTATAGTCAGACTTGGATGACTGCAGCGACGCACAGCAAGTTCTCAATAAAGAGTAACTTCTGCTTGAAAAATATCCCAATGTCTCCTGGTCTCTGCTTCGACGAGGAAAAAGTTTCCTACACACCCAAGAAACAGCAGTCCATTCCCCACCTAGAGCTCTGTGCGGCGTTAACTGGCGCTCAACTAACCTTACCCATTCGTCACATCACCTTATGGACTGACTCAACCACTGTACTTACCTGGCTCAAATCTGAGTCTTGTAGATTAAAGGTCTTTGTCGGCACCCGGGTTGCTGAGATCCAAGATATCACGGATCAGCACACATGGAGATTTCTGCCATCTTCCAGTAACTCAGCTGATGACATCACATGGGGACAGACATTGAACAAGCTTGGTCCAGACAGCTACTGGTACCAGGGACCATCATTCTTAAAAGACTCTCCGAGTTTGTGGCCCGAAACATTAACTCCTGTGGAGGGAAATGGAGATGAGCTGCGCAAAACAGGTTTAAACACACTTGCATGCTTCATTACCACCACCTCAGTCTCTAACCTTGATCAGCATAAAACATTCCAAGAGCTGATAGAGGCCACAGCTTCCCAAGGGGTGGCCACTGGCGGCCTGATGGCCAGTGCATACAAAGATGCCGAAGTCGCTCTGCTACAATAATCACAACAGGAGTCTTTCTCTTGAGACCTTGAACAGTTAAGGGCTGCTAAACCTCTCGGTCGTAACAGTCGTTTAACCCCATAAAACCAACGGGAGCGCCCACGCTCGGTTTGCGTGTCTCTGTTTAAAAGCCAATAGAAACCGAAACCAAAAAGGTAGCGCAATAATTATTTTTGCATACAAAATCAGAGACGTTGCACATTTAAATCAAGCCTACAACATGCTCCTGTTGCGTTGTTTTCAGCCTCTAACGAGTCTGCACAAATTGCATAAAATGCGTTTTCAACAAAAACACTAACAAAAACATTGCACGTGTTTGCACACGTTATATAGATCTGAGGTTGTTAGTAACCTTTTCCTACGACTACTATGACGTAATCACGTTCTGTGCACTATGACCCCAAGGTGTGTCACATGTGGTGACGTCACAAGCTGCGACATTTGACTTTCATTTGCTGTACATACTATTCAATGCGTTCTATTCGTCACTCTCTCTTTATCATTGCAATCTGTTGCTTCATCTTTTCTTTTTCACGCATACACACATATGCACCTTTACAAATGCAAGCACAATCACACACTCGTGTGCATAATGTCACGACTGCATGAAAAAATAAGTACATGGACGCAGAGGTTATGGCGCTACTAACGTTACTTTCGTCCGACGATGAGTAACTCTCCGACTGCTCATCTGCTCCAGATTCTGTTTCTAGTGGGGTTTATTTTTGTTTATATATGTTTTATGTATTTTTTTATATATATACAAGAATAACTGAGATGGTCTTTATATATTTATTTATTTTTCAAATCAACATCGTTCTCAAAAGCAAAATGTTGTCTTTTTTACCCCAAAAATTCAAATGCACTCCATTCATCTGTGAGGCATGCCACATGCCCCTCTCCATTATTCTGGTCAGGAACTGTCACAAGGGTTATCACAGCCTTTCTGAATTTTTATTTCTGATAAATTACAGATTTTAGAGTAGTGTAACTTATTATTTTACATAGTCTTTTTTAGTTGTTCAATCAACATTGCTCTCAAAAGCAATACGTTATCGGTTTAATGTAATCAGTCCAAATCAATTGTATGTAATTTCAAAGTGTTTTCTGCAAGTTTTGTTACATTGACAAGTTTGAGGTTGACATTTGTGATATTTGTGTATTTAGTAAAATATGTTGAAAAAAAAATAGATTTTCATATTTTTGTTGGTTTATTTTGAGCTATTTATCTAGTAACTATGGATTTCTTGCATACATATCCTTCAAATTGGGGGTCTAAGGATTGTATTGATATATGACATTTGAAAATACTCAAAAGAAGGACAACAAAGCATGTAAAAATACTAAGATACTGTATACTCTGGCGGAATTGTTCTATGGCAGGTCTTAAAGTGTTAAAAGCATTGGCACCTGAATTTGAAAGTGAGACCCAGCTAATTAGAGTTGAATGTCGTCTACGGCACAGTACCCACCTTGAGCGAGATACTGTACACCCCATTGTTCTTGATGCCAAGCATCCAATTACACAGCTCATCATACAAAGTTATGATGCCAAACTCCACCACCCAGGGTATGAGAGAGTGTTTGCTGAACTTCGACACAAGTACTGGAATCTCCGAAGTAGGGAAGCAGTTAAGCGGTTTCAACAAAGCTGTGTAGAGTGCCAAAAATGGAGAAAGAATCCAGATATCCCCAAAATGGCAGACCTACCTCCAGCCAGACTACGTTTATTCCGGCCTGCGTTCTACTCCACAGGTATGGACTGTTTCAGCCCTTATGCTGTCAAGGTTGGTAGGAGGACTGAAAAGAAATGGGGTATCATTTTTAAATGCTTAACCACTCGAGCAGTGTATATTGATGTCCTACATAACCTTGATGCTGACTCTTTCCTCATGGCCCTCAGACGTTTCACTGCCAGACGCTGAACTCCCTTTGAA
The DNA here is from genome assembly GCF_936440315.1 of Barbus barbus. Taxonomy (NCBI): domain Eukaryota; kingdom Metazoa; phylum Chordata; class Actinopteri; order Cypriniformes; family Cyprinidae; genus Barbus; species Barbus barbus. Next base: position 11,459,177 of record NC_136732.1, on the reverse strand, counting down.
CTCATATCAGATCAAGGTACCAATTTCAAGGTTGAATTCCGTTTCAACCCCCCAAATGCTCCTCACTTTGGAGGTTGCTGGGAACGAGAAATTTGTTCTCTCAAGCAAGCACTGACAGCCACCATTGGAGCTCAATCAGTAACCTTCGAAGTTCTACAAACAGTGTTAGTCGAGATTGAGGGAATACTAAACTCGAAACCCTTGGGTTATACTTCCTCTGATATTGCAGACCTATACCCCATCACTCCAAACTCCCTCTTGATGGGGCAGCCAGATTCCTCCCTACCTCCAGTAGTATACCCAGAGTCAGAGAGCATAAACAGGTGGCAGTGGCGTCACAGCCAAATCCTCGCCGACCACTTCTGGAAGCACTTCTTGAAGTTTTAACTTCCTGGCCTTCAAACTCGTCCGAAGTGGCAAGATGAAACGTCAGACAGTCAAGTTGGCACTACAGTGATTATCGTCGACCCACAGTTACCCCGAGTGCTTTGGCCAGTGGGACGAGTGTCAGAAATCTTCCCTGGGGCTGATTGCAGAGTGAGGACAGCTAATATTAAGGTGGGTGGAAAGACATACACATGCCCAGTAGAACGTATTAAACAATTACCTAGCATTCCTGAGTAACTTAACACTGTACACCATTCTGGAACTTAGAGGCCTTTTCATAATTGTAAGGGTTCTGTCCCCCAGAATCTGGGGGCGGCTGTTAAAATGGCCATTATAGCTTTAACAATAACGAGTCTTCTGATCAAATCTTTCTCTTTTTTACCGAGACTGATTGACACACAGGCAGCCAATCAGCATTCGCTGATCCACGTGCAGGCAAACATCCCACCCACAGCGCTTAGTGTGAAGTTGAGAGTGAGCCCATCGAAGCGCTAAAGCGGATGCTAAACTTTGCCGTTCCATTTCATAATAGTTCTACTCATTTTATGGGTGTTCTGCGTCTATGCAAAGTAAGTGTAATATATCTGATCTTTGTAACGATCACGTGTGTGATATGTTTGACCTAGCTGTCTATTATATTTCACTATCTGATGTGCTTCTATTGTTATGGCTAATGCTAAGATATTAACATGTCTTCAGCATGATGTTGCGCTGTATATATATATCACCTTTATTCGTAGTTGTTTATATTAATGTTATATATGTACATTTCCTTTGTATTTTAGTGTAACTTATTCACTAAGTGCTCATTTTTGAGGTATTCTAAAGTTATAAACATCTTAATGCGCATGTGCGCAGAACATGTCCAGACAGAGCACCGCTGATCCGATATGCGTCATATAATGCTGTGCACTGTTTAATTCTATGTATATGGCATGGCGAGTTTGTTTTCTTTAATTTATTAATCTGTTCAATGGTTTATTTTACTGAATATTCATCATGCATATTCATGTTTACTCTTCATTTTCTGTTTTATAGAAAAAACACACAAACCCTTGTTAAACCCTAGAGTTGTTGTGGTGACAAATAAACGGGCTACTCCCATATTTTAACCATCTTTGACCAAGTTTCTTACTGGACACCCTGTGGCGGGTTTCAAACCTAACCAGCAATTTAACAAATGAGACTATGCTATTAAAGCTAACTCATTTTTATAATCATAATAATAATAATAATTTACACAACATTGTTGATGTAAAGAGGCAGCATACATGTAACTACCAACATTCTCATTTGTAAAAGGTGCCTGCACTTGTAAAAATAAGGTTCTCTAGTGGTTTCTATGATTCCATGAAGAACCTTTAACATTCACGGAAACTTTCCATTGTGCAAAAGTTTATTTACAGTTTAAAAAATTATTTAGATCATTAAAATGTGATCTTCCCATAGGTGATTTTCCCCTGATTGAGCTAATTAACCTAATCCTCTTTCTTAACGGTTCCGACGAAGAACTCAAGGAAATTCCCTGGCCTCGTCATCCCGCTCCAGCTGGAATGCGCCGCGTCTCCCTAGCTCACCCCATGCCGAGAACCTCCGCATACCTCTCCAACGGCTCATACATCTGCGGCTCCGAACTCATGTCTAGTGATCGACCGATATTGATTTTTTATAACCGATACCGATACCAATTATTTGCATGTCTATGTGCCCAATAACCGATATGCAGAACTGTTACAAAGTAAAGAATTACTGTTATAAAGTAAATAAATGACTGCGTGAAGTAAGTACATACTTCACTTTGGTTTTTCCTCCTTTCAGTCATCTTAACAAAAAATGTTTTGAGCAATTAGCAGTCTTTCACGCAGGGCTCTAGACTCATTCTTCCCACTAATCTCACTTTTGCGCACGAGCACATAATTTGGTTGCAATTTGTTTTTTGTTTTTGCTACAACATTTGATTAATCAATGCATGCTGATGAACTTTTATCATAGTTTATAGTTATATGGTAACGAAAGTTTTCAACATTCAACTCGTTCTTTTTCATCTGTATTATTTGTGATTTAAATTTTGTGAACAGGAATTCCTTTTTTCGTGCGCTTTTTACTTTCAAATTTGCGATCTTGGTGTCACATTTTACAAGAAAAGATCATTGTCTGTTTTGCTTATATCTATACACCTTTAACTTTTTAAGACTAAAACAAAAGATGGATTCATTGTTATTCTTAATTAAAAAGCGCAACAACAATAAAACAGTACGTTGACAATGACAAACTCTTACATAACATTTATCAACAAAAACGAATAAGACGAGGCATGGCATAGGACACACCACATGCTGTACTATATACCTAGTATATTACAGAATGTTTAGCAAACTCTGAGGAAGCAAATAAATATTAATATATTTTTTTTTTAATTAAGGAAAGCCTCCATAGCATAACCTGAGGTAAACAGCAAAGATAACAAGCTTCTCAAAACGAAAACAAAAAGAAAAGTAAAACTAAACTGGCTGTAGCTGACAGGAGTTTTTTCTACAAGAATACCACCACGTTCACCTTCTCTGGTTTAAGAAGCGGTCTTTTACTTTAGTTTGAAAACAAATCCATCCGTTGCGCTCCATCCGCGACGCGCACCTTCACGCTCGTGCTGATGCGGCGAGTATAAACCAGGCTCTATCCACTAAGCGCTCGTGCTGAAAGCACCTCTTTTCACGTGATCAGTGAAATCTGTCTCCTGCTATAATGTGCTGCGGCTGGCAGCGCGCGCTGTATGAAGCAGACGCTTTGGAGTAGCGCAGACCTGGCACTCGTACAAATGCGACCACGTCAAATTTTAACTCGCAAACAATTACCATTTTCGTCGCAGTCTAGAGCCCTGTCATGTTCAATTTAATCTTCGTATTACAACAATAAAAAAACATTTTATTTATAAAAAGCTTTAGCAGCAACACTAATATTAGCAGTAAGCAAAATGAACATAGAAAGTCTCATGTTTTCAAATGGAGAAAATAAAGGAAAGGAGTCATATCAACTTCATTTTTAACTACAGTTTTAGTAGGTTTATAAGCTGTTTAATAGGATAAAGAGTGAAGAATAATTCACTGGATAATGTTAACTCACGGAATAATATTCTCTGGAATATTGGAATATAACAAGCATTGTATTTTATTGCATTTCTCAACTGGCATGCTCTAAATTATGCTGCTGACAGCGCGGTTTATCTATGCCTTTACACAGAACTATAGGTTACTCAAACTGCGATCGATCGCGGAGATAATAAATAATTAATTTCCATAGAGTTGTATTAATTTAGATGTTTATAAACGAAATAATGGTTATATAGTAAGTGTTAATACAATTTAGGGTGCTTCAAAAAAGTGAATCTTGTTAAAAGTTACATGCGGTGTCCGAGCTGGAGCATTTCTTGAGCATCAACCGCTGAGTGAACTGCAATATGAAAGCGGCTTCACGAGACTAATGATGAGCATATAGACAACAGAGAGAGAATTACATTCAATACTTTTCTTTCCAACATGCAATCATTCATGGCTGTATTATTTAATTCATGCAAAGTTACGTCTTTATTGGGAGAGGACTCGACGGATTATCTATGTGACTCCGACTTCACGAGACTAATAGACCACAGAGAGAATTACATTCAGCGCTTTTATTTCCACCATGTGCTAATTCATGGCTGTGTTATTTCAGGCAAAGTTATAGCCTATCTTTATAGGGACAGGGCTTGACAGAGTATCTTATTTATCATATTTCTTAGAGCCAAGTTGCATTTAAACTATATATCAGGCATTTATGTAATACATCTAATTTGTGCATTAATGCCTGTAATATTAAATAGTTTACTAACTACAGCAAATCAAGTACCTGCACGCCGTTGCTGTCTCGTCTCCCCTCAGATGCGCTGCAATTGCGATCCTGCGCGCAATTCTGAAAACGTCCACAAGATGGCAGTGTTTATCGGGGAATCCGATATTACAAAACCGATATTCGATTATGGAAAAATGCTTAAATATCGGGAAAAATATCGGTAAATCGATATATCGGTCGATCTCTACTCATGTCCACTGCCATCCACGGCTCCGAAGTCAGGTCCGCCGCCGTCCGTGGCCAACGCAAGCCCGCTGCCGTCCGTGGCCAACGCAAGACAGCCACCCGTGGCTCTTCCAAGCCTGCCGTCATCCGCGGTCAGAGCGCCCACCCCCCTCCCCCATTGGATGTTGCGAGGCGCGGGCCGCGCCTTCCGGGAGGGGGGAGTAATGTCAGTCCTGTCTTCCTGTGTCTTGTGTTTCCCCTCCTCTCGTGCCCATATTTGGTCAGTTTCCTGTTCTAGTTTAGTTTTCTATTTCTATTTTTTTTATCTACTTTCGCCAGTGTTTATAAGCCCTCTGCTTCCGGTCTCTATTGTCATTCCGTGTCTCCAGCCTTCCCTAAAGTGTTTGTATTAATAAAGTCATTAATAAAGTTATTTCATGAAGTTCCTCGCCTCCTCATTCCCTTGCTCCAACGTGTTGTGACAAGCGGACGATATCGTCTGTTTATTCTAAACGCACAGGCGTCTGCCACTTTAAATTCTCGAACTCTATTATTCTTTAATATTGAGAACGATTTTGTCACGTGACGTGCTCATGAACCTAGTCGTACTTGAGTAGAGCCCCTTTTTGCTGATTTTTTTTGTTGTATTTTAAGTTTTATTCATTAATGATACAATCGGAAACAGCAGGAGTTGTCTCCGTCGGCTTCTCCGATTAAAATGAAATGCAAGCCACCGACCATGAGCGATATGATGGACAAGATGGCGAACACTGTTACACACTTTGAGGACATTCTAAGAAACGAGTTGACAGCGATTCGGAACGGGTTCGCTTCTCACATGTCAGTTGTTCAGTCGTTATGCTCTGAACTAGATCTTCTTACAGAGGAGATGAGAGAACAAAAGAAAATCGTCGCAGATCACGATAGGCGCATTGCCGCGCTCGAGCAACAGGTTGTGGACTTACAGGATCGCAATAGGTGCAGCAATCTGCATCTGGTTGGATTGCCTGAAGGTTCCGAAAAGGACGACCCTATGTGTAGTGGCTCAAATGGCAGGTATGATATCATTTATTAGTCGCCACGCCCTTTGTTTGGGTTAACCAATGATATGCTCCCCGGGAGCGAGTAAAAGCGAGACGTTATGGCGTTCCTAGGTGTCTGTGTACTGTCTCTGCCATTCTGTCCGAGGACCGCCCCTTCCGGTTGTTGAGCGCTTCCTGTTGCTCTTGTGGAGTTGGACGTGGTAGCTGGCTAGCGGCTGCTACCTCTTATAGCGGACTTCTCGTACTTCATTGATTGGTCGTCCCTCGTTATCTGTATGGATTTACAACGGTAGTACAATATCTAGGTAAGCGAGCTCGGGGTAGTATGATTATCGTGTATTATGTGGCTGGCGTGTTAATGCTTTTCCCCTTGCAGTCTCGTGCCGTGGCAGGGCAATGCCTTCTTTTATGTGATCACTCTGTTAGATCAAAGGCTGTGGCCGTAAAACAAAGGTATGTGAACTACGTCTTCTGATGTGTATCGTTTTTTAAAATAGTTTATAGTGTAATCGTTCCATGTTCTTTTTATTTTTAGGAGTAATTGGCATTTTAGATGTAAACTTTTGGGGCAACATTTCTGATGCTGCTGCCTTGTTCGCACTACATCGTCTGGGCCTTGCGTTGCTGCTGGACCCTTTTTGTTTGTGTGTGGGTGTTTGCGTGTATTTCGATCATTATGATCTTTTAATATCCTAACAAACCACACATCAATGGAAACATTATTTACTCAGCTTTGTATAGATGATGTATAGATCTCAGTTTTGAAAAATTGACACTTATGGTTTTGTGGTCCAGGGTCACCTTTAAAAAACGTTGGACATTCAGGAATTCACATTATCTTGTTTGTCATAAAGAATGAAGAATATCTATAATCCAGCAGTTTTGATTGATTTTGACTGCCAACTCTTTAAAACACATCAAAATAGCACGGAAACAGTATTCAGTTGAAAAAAGATGAAAGTTATTCTCAGTACAATTATACTCATTTAAATCATAAAGTTTGAAAAATAGATTTAAAATCATGTGTAAGGCCACTGACAGCATGCTGTTGTTGCACTTAAAATATTAATGTTTAGAATAGTGCAAATACAAGCACCATTAGAAACTCATAGTTCAGCATCACACACCATGATATGGGTTAAAATGAGAGCCCATTTCTCTCCAAAACAGTGCCAGTTTTAGCGTTTTGCAATAAAGAAACAAGAAAAACTAAACTTATGTTACAATTTTAACAAATGCACTAGAAGGATGGCATCATGTACATTACATGTACATATACATTACTCAAATTGTTATGTCGATAAAACAATTTGTAAGGAAAAATGCATTAAATAAAGTATTTCTGGGGAAACTTTTTAAAAAGAAAACACAAACGCACGTCTGCGGCGGTCTCTGTGAATCATTCAGTAGCATCCACAACTGAATGCAACAAAAAGTGTTGAACTTGAAAATTGTTTATGCGCGAGTGCACATGCTAAATGAAGACGGATTGAATAAAATGGATTAAAAAAAAAGAAATTAAAAAAGTTTATTAATGAGCTGCAGTTTTATTACATCACACGCTGACACAGATGCAGTATTAACGCCACGGGTCATCAATAAGGTGCAGATTGGTCCTCAATTTGAGTACAATATTGCAAATCGTTTTACAGTGTTTCCAACACACTTTTTCACAGCGCGCATCACACGCTCAAACTCATCAAAAGTCAACAAGTTCAACAAGCAAAAACTTATCCAAGTGACTGCAGCTGAACGCGCGTGAGAGAGACGAAGCAGCGCAAATCGCGCGGCTCTTAAGTGAATTTACTGAACGTGGCACTTGCAGGAGTTAACACTGTACGCAATACCCGCAACCTCACACCAAATTTCAGGTCGTGTAGATAGGCAAGCATATATACAAATCATTTAGTAAGCAGAAATCCAAAATTTACCTTAACATATTAGAGGAAGATGTGACTGCATTGATGCTTGAGGAATGCACTTCCAGCAGCCATGATAGACAGCAGTTGGCAGTTAAAGTTTTCTATGCACAATTTGATTTGACGAAAGTCACAAGACACTATCTCCCTATCCAATCATATTAATGGATAAAAATAAAATTAAAATAAGCATGTAATGACCACAAACGGAGGAAAATAGCGGAGTAAAAGTACCGATACATCACTTAAAATGTAGCTACTCAAGTAAAAGTAAAAGTCCACAATTTTTAAACTACTCAAAAAAGTACAATTACTGATAAAAACTACTTAATTACTGTAACGTGAGTATTTGTAATTCGTTACTTCACACCACTGCCTATGACCGACCTTAATACTCTGAGTTGTAATATTAATGGCCAAAATGGCCCGCACAAACATACAGGTTTTCTGGATTTTTTATGAAGAAGAAAGAATGATATAGTGTTAGTTCAAGAATCCCATTTGACAGAGGAGCATATACACAGGTGTAATAATTAGTTTTATGAAGTGGTATCTCACTCATCTTCGGCCACTAAAACCAAGGGTGTCCTAATATTGGTGCGGAGGACTTTAAATATTACTATTTTAGATAAAGTTTGTGATACAGACGGTAGAATAAGACATATAAAAACAATGGTGGAGAATAGAAATATTGTATTTCTTTCAGTTTATGCCCCTTGTACTCCTGACCCTACGTTTTTCTCTGGTTTGTCAACCTATCTCTTGAATCTTAATGAGGATGTGCATGTTTTATTTTCCGATCAGGTACGGGGTATGTTTAAATTGTCTTCTAAAAACCCTAATCATCAAATGATTCATTGGAAATTGCTACATAGGGTTTACTTGACTCCAATGAAACGTTTTTATACAAATCTGTCGTAAAATTTTTAGGCAGGGTTTTTTTATTTTATTTATTTATTTATTTGGGAGTGCCCCTCTCTCTCACATTTTTGGACTCAGCTCTCACAAGACCGTTTCCGGTTACTTAGCTGTAACCTTGTTCCCTGAGAAAGCGGAACGAGATGCTGCGCTGCTCAGCGCATTGGGAACGTCTTTAGTCGTGACCAGCTGTGAATATTGTGTGTAACACGTCGATAGAATTGACTCGGAGGTAATATAGCCTCGGTCGATGACGTCATCGGCAAGCACCCGAAAAACCATTTTTAGAGTCAGAAGTTTATCAGACGCTGATTCTATAGGTTCAAAGGGGGTTTCAACCAAACCCTCGAGAACTGTAGCTAAGTCCCATGAAGGGATCTTGGTTTTTACTAGAGGCCTCAGTCGCCTGGCCCCCCGAAGTAAGCGAGAGAGCAGAGGATGTCTCCCGAGTGGCACCCCGTATACCAAGGCGTGGCAAGCCGAAAGAGCGGCCACATAAACCTTAAGAGTAGCAGGGCATGTGCCTGTTGATAATTTCTCCTGCATGAAGTCCAGAACTGAAGCAACCTGGCAGTTGACTGGATCTACATTGTGTAAAACACACCACCTTTCAAAAACACCCCATTTATTGGCATAACTTTGTCTAGTGGAGGAAGCTCTAGCACTCAGAATGGTCTCAATAATGGCAGGCGAAAGCCCAGTGTACCTCAGTTGGTTCCCATCAGGGGCCAAACGTGAAGATTCCACAGGTCGGGCCTGGGATGGAATATCGTGCCCTCCGCCTGAGACAGAAGGTCCCTCCTCTCCGGAATCGCCCACGGCGAGCCGTCGAGGAGAGATATTATCTCCGAGAACCACACTCTGTTCGGCCAACGTGGCACTATCAGCAAGAAGCAAGACCCTTGTTGGCGAACTCTGGCTAGAACTCCCAGGAGCAGAGAAACGGGAGGAAATGCATACAGGCGTTTCTTGGGCCATGTGTGCGCCATCGCATCCAGACCCAGTGGAGCTGGGTGACTCAGAGAGAAGTAGAGGGGACATTGCGCTGTCTGTAGTGAGGCGAAGAGGTCCACCTCCGATTTGTAAAATTTGGTCTAAATCTGTTTCACTACTTCCGGGTGGAGTTTCCATTCCCCCGTCGGTAGTGTCTGCCTGGACAGTAAATCTGCTCCCACATTCAAATGCCCTGGAATGTATACTGCCCTGAGTGACAGGAACTTGTCCTGGGCCCAGAGAAAAATCTGCCTCGCTATTCTGTTCAGATTGCGTGAGCGCAGACCTCCCTGGTGATTTATATAAGAGACTGCTGCTGTGTTGTCCACCCGCACTAGGACATGACTTTTATTTGCCTTTGAGGATTGGCTCTTGGATGAAATCCTCTGGCTTTCAGCCACAACTGAAATGGTCTCATGTGCAACAGCCCCAGAGGAATCACCGTGGATGCTGAAGCCATGTAACCTAACATCTTTTGGTACTGACGAACAGTGCGATCTTGGCCTAGCCTGACTTTGCTCATGGTCTGCCGAATGGTCTCGATACGAGCGGGAGATAGTTGTGCCCGCATCGTGATCGAATCCCAAATGATCCCAAGATAAGTCGTTCTCTGGGCAGGAGAAAGAACACTTTTCTTGGTGTTGAGTCTCAACCCTAGAGAAACTAGATGAGCTAACATGATGTCTCTATGTTGGAGCGCCATCTCTCGCGATTGTGCTAATATTAACCAATCGTCGATGTAATTCAAAAATGCGAATGCCCTGGAGTCGTAATGGAGCCAGTCCTGCATCCATGCATTTTGTGTATGTGCGGGGTGACAAGGCTAGGCCGAATGGAAGAACCCGAAATTGGTACGCTTCGCCCCCGAAAGCGAACCTCAGGAATTTCCTGAGTTGTGGCAATATTCCTATGTGAAAATATGCGTCCTTCAGATCGATCGTGACGAACCAATCGTGATGTTGAATTTGCGTCACGATCGTCTTGACGGTTAACATCTTGAACTTGAGCGCTTTGACTGCACGGTTTAAGCCTCGAAGATCCAAGATTGGACGCACCCCCCCCTTCCTTTTTGGGAACCAGGAAGTATCTGCTGTAATAGCCCGACTCTCTCTCTGGAAGAGGAACATGTTCTATGGCCTCTTTGAAAAAATAAAAAATTGAAAAAATTGGATTCTGTATCCTATCTGCACTGTGCTTAATACCCATGCAGAAATGCCTGGCAGAAGTTTCCACGCTGCCAGACTCTCTGAGAGTGGTATTAATTTTAATACTTCCTTTTGAGGGGATGTTAGATGTTCCGCGTCCGGAATGACAGCTGGAAACAACGGAACATCTAACATTTCACTGGAAACCGCTGCCCCCCGAAGCACGAGAGGTGGCGGGGATGGAGTGGTTTTGTGAGGGTAGCGGGAAGGGGCGAAGAGATCTTCAATGTGCCCCATCCCGCGGGGGACTACCCCCACCAGATTGGGCGCCAGACCATCAGGACTTTCGCTTCTTGTTAATAATAGTCCTGAGGTCTGGCTTGGGAGGTTGCTGAGCGCGGCGAGCCTGTCCCCAGTCTCTACGAGGGGGAGCACGCTCCGCCACGCTCTGCTTTTTAACCTCCCTAGCTTTTGAAGGATCGGCACGGGGCTGGGTGGCAGACGGCCCCTCCCCTTGAGTGCGGCGAGGAAGGAACTGAACGAATGTGTCTTTGTGTTTCTTCACCTCTTTAAACCTGGCCACTACGGTGTTCACGGAGTCGCCAAACAAACCAGAGGGAGAAACAGGGGAGTCTAACAGAAACAAACAATCTTTCTCTTTAATACCTGTCAGATTCAGCCACAGGTGCCTCTCCGTGCTGACTAAAGCACTCATTGAATGGCCAACGTTTGCTTGGTCGCACGGAGAGACAGATCTGTGGCTCGACGAAGCTCAGAGAACGCTTCCTCGTCGATGGTACTGCCCATACTCAAATCCTTCAACAGGTCAGCCTGGTATGCCTGTGACAGTGCCATAGTGTGCAGCGCAGCACCAGCCTGACCTGCATCTTGGAAAGCTTTACCCATATCCTCTAACTTACTACGTTTGGGGGTCTCTTGTTCACGTGGCCAGTCAAGCTGTAACCTGGCCACCGCGCGAGTAACCACCTCTAGCAATTCCTTGACAGATTTCTTTTCGCGAGAGGAATGCTCAGAGGCTGGCTGCTCGTGATCTGAAGAACCAAGAGAAATATCATCCCCTCCTGAACCGAAGAAGCACCGGAGCGCGCTTCGAGATTACGAGAAGGGATGTTAGGATCTGATGACGCAGCAAGCGAAAGGGACGGACCCGTCTCTTGCTCGTCATGCAGATCCATACGAGAGCCATACAGGTAATGCGGGTGCGGACTGGAAATAGTTCAGATGGGAGCGAAGCATCTTAACTGTGAGCTGGTCACAATGCTCGCACCCGCCTTTCTCTATAGCCAGAACCGCGTGCTCTTCCCCCAAACAAACAAAACAGTAATCATGTGTATCCATCTCAGACATGGGACGGGAGCATGGAGGAACACAACGCTTACTGATTTGTTGGCTCATTTCTCTTCTTTTACTTTTTTAAACTCTTTGTTGTAACGTGAGAGAAAAAGATTTGCAAACCCGCCAGAATGTTTCTTCGACACACACATGCACAGAATGGTCTGAAGACAAAAGACCTGATGATGCACCTGTGGCTCATCTTTTTATAGCCTCGTGTTGCGGGTGCGCGCCGATGACGTCATCGACTGAGGCTATATTACCTCCGGGTCAATTCTATCGACGTGTTACACACAATATTCACAGCTGGTCACGACTAAAGACGTTCCCAATGCGCTGAGCAGCGCAGCATCAATTGTAGCTTTCGAAAGGGAACTATCGTATTTTTTTGGTACTGAGATATGTTTGACTCCTTGCCATTTTTTTATGATTGACTTGTGGGACTTCACCTTGTCCGTCCAACAAAGATGTTTACTGTTAGTTGCTCTCACAGCAGCAAAAAATTGCTAGTCAACTGTTGAAATCCTCCTCACACAATGGACAGACGAACCTGGACTATGTATCTTTTGGACATTATCTCGATGGAACTCTCAACTTGTATATATGGATCTAGTGTGAAGGCTGTGGATTTGTGGCATTCTGCTTTTGATGTTGTGTCATCTTTTCTAAAATCTTTGTAAAAATTATTTTTATTATTTATCTATTAATAAAAATAAATTAATATTATTATTGTTTATTTTATTTTATTTTGCTTATTTATTTGTTTTATTATATTTTGGGGGTCTGCCGGGGGGTAGGGTGGATTCTGGATTTGTACAGCTGTTTTTTGTTTTGGGCTACTGTTCCCCAGAAAAAACAGTTGTTAACAAAAAATATTGAGAACGATTTTTAGAACTATATATTTACGGAGTGTCTATTTAGATTAAGTGCAAATAGCCCACCTTGTTGGCAAAGGCAATTTACACTAACTCCGCCAACCAACGTATGATTGGTTTAGTCAAAACTAAACAAAGACGCCTATTCAGCATCAGTTTCAGAGGCAAAGATGATAAGCACATACTTTTTGTATGTTCTGCCTTTTGCTGAACTTTTTTTCTCCCTTTTCAAATCTCATATCGCATCGGAAAAGCATGCATTTTCAAAAAAAAAATTAAGGAAATTATCAAAAAGTTGAAAATAAAAGTATCGGGTAGGGTTAGGGTAGGAGTAGGGAGGGCTTCATTGTCCCAATAAGGTGGCATCCATTTAATAATTTGATTTACACTATAATTTACATTATAATTTACACTCAATACGTTATTATTGCGTACTGTTTTATAATGTACTACAATACTGAGGTGCAGATAATTGCCACTATTTGCAATAAGTAGTATAAATAGCAGAAAATCTTGCTATTTTAACAGTGTAAATAGTATCTATAGCTATTTGCACTTAGTGTAAATAGCATCCATCGCTATTTGCACTTAGTGTAAATAGCATCCATCGCTATTTGCACTTAGTGTAAATAGTACCTATCGCTAAGAAAATATGCTATTTGCACTTAGTGTAAATAGCAACTATTAATATTTACACTTAATGCAAATAGCCACTGCCATATATTTATCGTTATCTTTATAGTTATTATCCTTGGTGTGAACGGGCCTTAATGCTGTACCAGCTAGGTGAGCTACTGAGCAAGTTTACTTTGCCAGAAAAGCTGTACATATGGAGCTGGTTTATGTGATGCAAACATCAATGTATATTAGTTTACAAGCCATGCACTTTGGTCAAAGTGTTTTGAGATCAAAACATAATATTGTGCAAGGAAGCATTAAAAAATAAGTCCTTTTTAATCAATAATCTGCAACTGTAATCAACATTTGTGTGAAAAGGAATACAAGTAGTTGGTGTTTTACTGCCTCTAGTCTTGATTTCAACTGGAAACTGGAGTGAATTGTATGTATATGTACACTTTCGGACTTTTACAAAAAAACAAAAATATTTTTTTTTCTCTGATAAGTCTGTATGTTGCAACATGAATCACAATAATGAGAAAATGCATATCACATGAAAAAAGGTTAATTGAAAACAAGATTCACCCTGATTTTCATGACAACCGTTAAGTTTAAGGTGCCACATGTGAAGAAGGGTTTACTGTCTACAACACTAAGATTAAAGGCTTGTTTCATTCTCTTTTACAGGATATGTTATTTTACAGCCAACTGTATTCCAAGTATTTCCAGCAACAGCATCAGAGACCTGAAAGCCTGTTGGTTAAAGAGAAACAACAACACAGAGTTACAGCCTCATGCACCATGCAGACTGATTAATAATGTGCTTTGGCAGAAGAATAATGTGATGTAGAACAGACGCATTGCACACATGACCTTGTTAATGGACCGCTCTCCTCTAATCGAGGTCTTTTTCGCCAGCAGGGACTGTCAGCCCAATTCAGAGCTCATAATTTGAAGCATGGAATATCTTTAAAGGCATAAGCAGATATACTACAGTGCATTATTAATAACTTTTAGGAATTCTAAGTTTGGTTTATAACCAAACATGGTGATTCATTTTTTTTATTCATTTGACAGCACTAATTTTAATGTATTTATGTTTAATTTATTTCAATGTGACATTTTTTTTTCATGACATTTAAGCACAATCCTAATTTTTTGTACATTATTTTACACATTTTATAATGATGATTGGTGCGGTTACATTATCATTGAATATAATTGAATAACAGCTACATTGAATATATATATATATATATATATATATAAATATTCAATGTAGCTGTTATTCAGTGATATTCAATGATAATGTAACCACACACCATTAATATTCATCACTGTAATATATATATATATATATATATATATATATTCAATAATTATAGCACCAATTGTTTCATATCTGCTGATTCTTCTTTTACCTCCCTGTTATCTTGAAATAATCAAAATTAAGTCCACATTATTTTATTTAAATATGTATTTCAACTGTATATAGCAAAAAAAAAAAAAAAATACTAAAACAACCCCCACCCCTAAAAAAACCCCCGGAGCATTCACTATTTAGTTCATTAACCTGAAACTACAAAACAACCATTACTGTTTATCTTCAATAAAGTATTTTGGCATTGTGCTGCTATGTGGCTGTTGGAGCACTTAAATTTGTTTATATATGAATAAATTATCAAGTTCTGTTTATGTTTTTATGTAAACAGCAAGCATTCATAGTGTTCTCAACTATTGAAAAGGGCAATGTCTTCAATCTCACTTTCTTTCTCGTTCTCTCTCTGCCTTTGAAAGGAACCTGAAGGACTGAAAGACAGAGAGTGTTTGGGAAAGGGTGAGATAGAGGCTTGTTAAAGCTCCTGTGCACACAAACAGAAATAAAATGAAGCCATCTAAGGGGCAGAGGGGAAACAGGGATTAGGTTACTAATAACCTGTACAACTCATTAAGGAAGCAACAGTTGCTAGAACTACTGTAATCCTATACAAAGAGGGAAGACGGTGATGGTAAAATTACTAAAATAAGGTAAAAGTCAAGGTAGAATTCCATTATAGCTCTAGAAGACTAAAGGAAAGGCAAATAAACAGACTGATTTAATTAAATTTCAAATGTAATTAAATTCATCTTATCTGAATAGGGATATTCAGCCTGAAACAAAGGTAAATAAATGAGATAAAATAGAGTAGAAGAATAAAGTCAAAATGAAGAGTAAAATTAGAGTGTCCTTATAGCTATAGGAAACTAAACAAAAGGTGTATAAGCACATTGATTCAATTAAATATCAAATTTAATTAATTTCCACGTGGCTGAATAGGGATATTCAGGCTAAATTAACATATATAAATGAAATGAAATAAAATAGAGGTAGACTAAATCGAATTCTAGCCAGATAAAACCCAAGTATATGGGTTTTGACGGAGAGTGAAACTAAGAGTGAGGGGGTAGAGAGAGAGAGGGAGAGAGAGAAAGAAATAGTTTAAACTAATGATGGGGTCTTTGACGTATGTTTTGTGGAGCTTCGGAACCTCTGTCAATTTTTTCTCTTTTCGAATCCATGATTCGGAGAGTGCATCAAACTGCTAAAGTCATGTGATTTCAGTAAACAAGGATTCTTTACACATCATAGCTGTTTCAAATTGATTTGAAATTTTAATGGTTTTATGCTAGGTATCATGAACCAGTGTCTATGATTTGTGTGTGATCTTGTATCAATTTTATACATTTGTACACATTTAGTGACGCATTTAATAAGTGGAGGAGGAATATTTAAATGTTTCCTATTATATTATTGAAATATAATGTATTAAAAGACCCTTGATATTTAGGGGTATTAGGGATCGTTGATTGCCTTTAATTGAATACACCTTCAATAGCACATTGGCTATTGGTTTGGTAAGGTGTTTCATTGAATTGAGTTCTCATTGCACTTCCACTGTTCTGACCAGCAGGGGTTACCAGGACAGAGTGCTTCGAATACAGTGAATCACTTGTGGCACAATTGATTCATTTGATTCAAAGCCTCGAGAAGCTTTGTCTCTCCCATCTCTAGTTCAAATCAAAGTCCCGCAGTCCAAAATGTCCCAAAGTCTGAAGTCTTTGATTTAAAAGTTACACTCTACACTCGCATGTGTCTAAGAGTTGGCTGAGTGCTAACAGCTATGAGCTGAGGTAGAGGGCTTTAGCTTGTATGCGTTTAGGGCTGATGGAGAGCTAGCTTTGGCTACACGCAGTTGTTTGTTTACACAAAGGTCTGTGAAGTGGGTATTGTTATCTGCTCTCAACTCCCGGGGTCAGACGTTGCTAAGAGACCAATGCAAGCTTAAAACATGCGCAAGTGGAGAAGAACTTGCGCTGCTGTATACAGGCATGGGAACTCACGCGCAGTCAGTTATGACGCATTGCATAATTTTTTTTTCACAAATCAAAACAGCACATTCACTTCACAGACAATGCCAATTACTAGTTAGCTAGGCTAGAATTACACCATTAATTCGCTATTCAATTGCATCACTTCAGTGACTACAATGATTCGCGAAGGTTACAAAAAGGCCTTAACTCTTGGAGATGAGGAACATCGGTCAAATCTCAATTTAACTAAATATACTGTAGCAAGATTTCTTCGTTGCCCAGTTTTAACATCACTACAAGTGGGATTGCTTCCCCACGCAGATTAATTTGTGCCGCTATTCTGAGATTTGTTCATCAGAGAAGATTTACACATTTAAAGCTGAAATGGGGATTTCTTCGCCCAAAATTTTATTAATTTAGTCCGGTACCATCTATACAGGCTGCTAATCTGAGATTTCGTCAGAGAAGGCTTACACGCTACTAACAACATAAATTAGGGTTTCTTCACTAAAATCAGGTTAGTTCCTTATCGTACGATTTAAACACGCATTATAGCATTGATAAACTTTCTACTGCTCATAGTAAGGTGCATTCAAGCTATAGTCTATCTGATTTTGTCAGAAACTGCATGTGTAAGACGTTAATAAAATTATGAGACAAACACACAAGTTTGATACTGAGTCTGCTTGCAAATAATGTTTAAACAATATCTCCATCATTTTCTGTAACAATTTATAAGCTTAAAAGGGAATTGTATATAAATAATTATATTTAATTATGATTAATTACAATTATTTATATCGGCTGACCGTAATAACTGTAGCAGAGTTAAATTGCCATCAACTGATCTGTCCGTCCAGCGAACATTCAGTGCAAGTTCGTATCAACTCTAAGAAAGGATATTTCCTTGGCCACAGGAAATACTTTCCTATTAATGCATTAGAGCATGTAGCGAAGGTCAAAATCGTAAAGAGACATTTCATTTGCAAGGCAGAACCAGAAACTCATGTAATTTGTGCCCACAACTTTTATTAACTAAACACTAACGCAAACTAGTCTAACAAACAAACAAACATACATACAATCACTCATACACGGGGGAAGGGCTATGAGAGTTGATGGATGAAACCATCAAGAAAACCAGAGAATGCAGTTATGGAAAAAGTAATTTAACCACCTGAATAAAACCATCAGCGCCGTTTATAACGGGGTCTATAACTTGTACTAATAACCTCTGTTTTGTTTAGTTAAATGTACAATACTTGCAATGCATTTGATCGTGACGAGTGTCCGGAATGCAGTCTCAGATGAAAGTCTTAATGGTTTCGAGGTTTTGGATTCCCGATCACGTTCTTCCGGGTTGAAGAGTGATGAATTCCAAAGATGTTCTGAGGTAGAAATGTTATTTCCAGGTAGAAAGTGGAAAAGAGCGAAGAAAGAGATCTGCTGAGGTCCGAGGATCCTTTGTTGAATGAAAAGTCAAGGCCGCAAGGCCTGGCAAAAAACTTAGTGTTCAGAAGAGTTTTAGCTCACATCCTCATCTTCTCAGAATCTAACAGAACCGCAGACTTCAGGGGCATCACTTGCGTGAGAGCTTTATCTGCTATAGTGAGTCACACATCTGGGGAGTCAGAGCCTATGGTGAATTGAACTTTGGAGGGAAAGTTTTACGACTCTTTGTCTCCATGCATGGTAATTTGCATATGAACCAGATTGGACGTTGATATACAAACTAAGATTCTTTGAACACTTATATTTTGCATAGGTATCGACATATAATATACACTCTCAAGTAGATCATCCGAAGATGAATTGATAGAGACCAAACATGATATACATGAGGTAATATTAACTAGTGTACTATAATAAGCATGCCTAAAACAGGATACGATACACAAAAACATATACAAAAACAGTAATAATATATACAATGACCTGAAGGTATGTGTGTTCAGAAAGGTTTTTCTACTAATTAATTAGAGAAGAGTCCATTTTAATGTCTCTTTCCTAAGGGGAAATGGAGTGAGTTGCTCTGCCCGCATTTCTTTGAGCAATAAAACAAGTGTTATCAGATGGGTTGCCATGGAACCAGAGGCCTGTAGTCATTGACAGACAGACTTGCACCCAGTATGTGTATTGGGTGGGCGGTCTGTGACTATTTGTTAATCCAATAACTAAATGATTTGTTAAATCAAATGCAAAATTGTGTGTCTGATTGGTCCAAATGCTACAGTGTGCTCTTCTGAAGTGAAGTGCGTGGATTTCCTGATGGATCTCATATCTATAAGGTGGGTTTCTGAGGTTACAAATGTGTTCCTACGTGTTTTTATGTGCATTTCTCAAAAATGGACTTAACATTAAAAGTAGGCTACACATCCTGGAAAGTTTAAAAGAATTCGGCTCTAATCGGGTCCATTTGGGAAAAGCACATTAATTTTAATTACCCGAGACCCGAGGCTGCTAATACTGAACCCAACCCGTGTCCGAGGCACTCGTAGAAGTTTTGGACCTGAACCCGCTTGGGTCGGGTCTTCAGATCCAAGTAGACCCGTGAAGACCTCTGAGGCCCACCACTGTCGTGTCATCCTCATACTTCACTACATGGTTTGTATTGAACCTGGCACTGCAATCATAATTCATCATAGTAAACAGTAATGGGCTCAGGACGCAGCCCTGGGGGTAGCCGGTGCTCAGAGAGATGACACTGGAGGTGTGATTTCTAACCCTCAAAAACTGAGATCTATCTGTTAAAAAGTCCAGTAGCCAGTTACACAAGGGGGTACCAAGGACCAAAGGTCCCAGTTTGCTTACCAAATGCTGGGGGATAATCGTATTGAATGCCGAGCTAAAATCCACATATAGCATTTGCATGTGAGTGTTCTTCTCCTCCAGATGGATCAGGCTCAGATGAAGTACAGAGGATATAGCATCCTCTGTGGAGCAGTTGGGTTGGTAAGCAAACTGGAAAGGATCAAACATAAGAAGGAGTCTTGAAATGATGTGGTCTTTCACCAGCCTTTCGAAGCACTTCATCATTATAGGCGTGAGTGCAACCGGACGATAATCATTGAAGCATTTTATTGTTGCTTTTTTGGGCACTGGTATTATAATAGCAGTCTTAAAACATGATGAAACAACAGCCTGATCCAGTGAGGTGTTAAAAATGTCTGCAAGTACAGGAGCCAGCTGGTCAGCGCATTCCTTCAGCACCCGTCCTGGAATATTATCAGGACCTGGGCGCTGACTTTTTTCAGGGTCCTCCGGACGTCAGTTGTGTTAAGACTAAGTACCTCCTCATCTGGTTGAGGAACATTTTTCCTTGCAGGAGTGTTATTCAGTGCCTCAAACCGTCTAAAATATATTAAGTTAATGAAGAAAATGTATATTGTCCTCGCAGGGTAGTGGAGTAGCTTTCCAGTCTGTGACAGTTTTTATGCCCTGCCACATGCGCTTGGTATTTGGGGGATCAGAGAAGAAACCCTGTAAAATCACCAGTTTTAAATGCAGCATTTCGTGCCTTTAGCATTGCACGTACCTCGCCAGTCATCCAGGGCAAAATGACACTAACAGGAAGTATGTTTAAAGATCAAAGGATTGTGAGCTTTTTGATACTCCGCAACTTTATTATATCACCTCACAAATCCACTATTAAATCTAAATGAAATTGTACATCACACAGTTTTTCCACAATAAGGCACAAATAGCATCCATCAACTCTCCTTTTATAGATAAATCAAATGTCTTCACAGACGTCTCCAACACGGCCCCCCGTGTGTGAAACCATATTGATGATGAACATCAGCAGATTTCACAAGCTGTTTCCCTCCCAAATGAGTAAACTTGAAAGCATACAGCAACAAAACTTTTCCCATGTGCTCAGCAGAAACGGATCATCAATGATGTCAAAAACAGTGGTTAAGAGCAGTGTTGGGTAAGTTACTTTCAAAAAGTAATTAATTACAGTTACTAATTACTTCATCAATATTGTATTTAAATTACTTTACTAATTACTCTATCTGAAAATTAACTTAGTTACTCAATAAGTAACTTAATTATTCAAATCGCTAATTAGGCAACATCTTAAAATCCCTATAAACCTTAATAGAAATTAAACTCTATATTCTTTCAATTCGAGTCAAACATAGAATAGTTTAGCCTTTTAGCTTTAAAACAACTGTAATACTTAAACATTTTTATGAAAAAAAAATGTAACCACCTTTGGTTAACAAATAGAAATACTCTGCAAAATATCTGAATAACAAAAAGGCTTAAAAGTTAAACAATACATTTCAGTTTGGCAAGATGTTCAGGAAAAGCCCAACTAGTAAAATCTGTACAGGTTTATGTCAAAATAACACGTTAACTAATGTAGGAAAGAATAAATTACAGAAATGATCTTCTCTGCTGAATAATGTCAGATCGCGCTGTTCTTATGAGGTAAATTTCTCATAGCAGGTCTTCTTTCAAAAATGATGAATATTAGATGATTTTTTTTTTTCTTAATATTTTACTTTTTTTTTTTTTTGTATCTAGGTGAGGGCATATGCGCGCAGGTGACTGCATATAATGAGCTCAGACACGGGAAAGACTGTACCTTGCTTTAGTTTCATACGGATTGCATAATCAGAAACATTAGTTTTTAATTTGAATTCGTTCAAGTGTCAAGTAGACACTTCAAGATTTTTAGATTCTATTGATTTTAGTCTTATATGTATCTGAGTCAGAGCCGGCGCCAGGGCACCTCCATCAGAGGGGCATTTGAATTTCTGGGGGGGCACAAATCACGTTTTGTGTGTGTGTGTGTGGTGGTGGGTGGTGGTGGGGGGGGGGGTTCGGGGTGGGATGGGAAGCGTGCAATCTGTGATTGCGTGCAGTTTCTGACGCTCGTTAAAGCGTGCAATCGTTTTCTTATGTGCGCTGTTTTACCGGTTTCACTTTCGCTTTCGAAACGATCACGTTCAGCAAGAAGGGGAGAGGATGGAAAGTGGGGGGCGCCGTAACTCTGCCCGCGAATGCCCCCTCTTGGTGCCGGCCCTGATTTGAGTATTTAAGGTTTCTCTGTGAATCAGGAAAATCTGAAAGTGAACGCACCCGCACGCGGAGGGTTAAAGCCGCTGCATTCAATATCTTTAGACGGTAAATTTAGATTTCAAATTCAATATTGCTTTTAGAACTGTTGAAATTATTTACTGTATGTAACGCAAGTACTTTATAAGTAACTGTAATTAAATTACCTAAAAATGAACAGTAATCCCTTACTTTACTTTTTCAGTGGATAAGTAATTTAATTACAGTAACGCGTTACTTAGTAACGCGTTACACCCAACACTGGTTAAGAGATAGCTGTGAAAACCAATTAAGACAAAACCTGAAACCAAGTTTATCAGAGAGAATCGACACAGTGAGCAAATGCATTTTGCTAATATCTGTGAAAAAGGGTGCATCATCTGGAAACCATGACGTTCTAATTTAAGCATCATATTTGCCTACAAACAATGGATAAACATCTTGAGAATTCTATGTGAATTCCAAGCAGGTCTCTAAAGGCACTGCTACATTAGTAAAATTTTGCAGAAAGTAGATCCATTGTCAATAGTGTAATGAAGCACAGCTTACTCAGATGTTTCTTTCAAACAAGCAATATTGGTAAACACAGTGAATTTGCATGTTTAATGTACAACCCAAATTCCGGAAATGTCGGGAAATGAGCTCACTTAGTGTAAAATTTCTCTTTTGAAAATCTCTTTCAAACATTTGTTATGTTATCATATGTTATTATGTTATATGTTCAATTGTGAATATAATATTGGCTCATGTGATTTGAAAGTCTTTTAGTTTTCATTTTATTCAAAATTAAAAAAACAGCCACATTTCCGGAATTCAGGCTGTACAACAAACTTGAATTCAATGAAAAATCCATGTTTTTTTTTTCACCTCGCAGTCCATCTTGTAAAATTTTGAATCACACAGATTCCTATTGAAATGGCTACATTTTGCCTATTGGTAAATATGACCTTAAAGGGATACTTCGCCCAAAAATGAAAATTACTACTCACCCTCATGTCGTTTGAAACCCGTAAGACCTTCGTTCATCTTTGTAACATAAATTAAGATATTTTTGATAAAATCCGTGAGCTTTCTGATCCTCCATAGACAGCAACACAACTACCACATTCAAGGCACGGAAAGGTAGTAAGGACATTGTTAAAATAGTCCATGTGACATTAGTGGTTCAACCTTTATTTTATGAAGCTATGAGAATAATTTTTGTGAGCAAAGAAAACAAAAATAATGACTTTATTCAATGTTTTCTTCTCTTCCAGGTCAGTCTCCACGCTATTCATGAGAGTACTATGATGCATTGTAGAATAAAGTCATTATTTTTGTTTTCTTTTCACATAAAAATTTATTCTTGTAGCTTCATAAAATTACAGCTGAACCACTGATGTCACATGGACTGTTTTAATTATGTCTTTACTACCTTTCTAGGCCTTGAATGTGGTATCTGTGTTGCTGTCTATAGAGGGTCAGAAAGCTATAGAACCCATTACAGGTACATCTAAAAAAATTAGAATATCGTGAAAAGGTTTTTCTTGTAACTTATTTCAAAAAGTGAAACTTTCATATATTTTAGATTCATTACATGTAAAGTAAAACATTTCAAAAGTGTTTTTGTTTTAAGTTTGATGATTAGAGCTTACAGCTCATGAAAGTCAAAAATCCAATATCTCAAAATATTAGAATATTTACATTTGAGTTTCAATAAATGACCATCCCTACAGTATAAATTCTGGGTATCTCTTGTTCTTTGAAACCACAATAATGGGGAAGACTGCTGACTTGGCAGTGGTCCAGAAGACAATCATTGACACCTTCCACAAAGAGGGTAAGTCACAGAGTGTCATTACTGAAAGGTGTGGCTCTTCACAGAGTGCTGTATCAAAGCATATTAAATACAAAGTTGACTGGAAGGAAGAAATTGGATAGGAAAAGGTGCACAAGCAACAGGGATGACCGCAAGCTTGAGAATACTGTCAAGCAAAGCTGATTCAATCACTTGGGAGAGCTTCACAAGGAATTGACTGAAGCTGGAGTGAGTGCATCAAAAGTCACCACGCTCAGATGTCTTCAGGAAAAGGGCAACCAAAAGGGTCCCAGAGTCTGGAGGAAGAGTGGAGAGGCACAGAATCCATGTTGCTTGAAGTCCAGTGTGAAGTTTCCACAGTCAGTGATGATTTGGGCTGCCATGCCACCTGCTGGTTTTGGTCCACTGTGCTTTGTGAAGTCCACAGTCAATGCAGCCATCTACCAGGAACTTTTAGAGCACTTCATGCATCCTTCTGCTGACAAGCTTTATGGAGATGCTGATTTAATTTTCCAGCAGGACTTGGCACCTGCCCACACTGCCAAAGGTACCATAGAAATGAACATACTTTTCAGAAGCCTGACATTTCTATTTTAAATATCCTTTTTTTATTGATCTTATGTAATATTCAAATTTTCTGAGACACTGAATTTTGGGTTTTCATTATCTGTAAGCCATAATCATCAAAATTTCAAGAAATAAAGGCTTGAAATATTTCACTCTGTGTAATAAATCTATATAATATATGGGTTTCACTTTCTGAAATGAGTGACAAAAATATTGACCTTTTTCATGATATTCAATTTTTTTTAGATGTACCTGTATAATCAGTGATGCTGTCTACACTGCGACACGACACGAAAAGTCCTTGACAGTAAACTGATGCCTCGTTCTGAATATGACGTACTGACACAAAGTTTTAACTGTCGCTTTGTCGCGTCCAGTGTAGACAGACTTTAGCTGTTGCTAAAAAGCAATGTTGTAGTACTCAAGAACACACTTGGACCATGTTTTATGCAGTGGTGGACAGTAATGAAGTAGTTTTACTTCGTTACTGTACTTAAGTACATTTGCCAAGTATGTGTACTTTACTGGAGTAGTTTTATTTTGAGTAACTTTTCATTTTACTTCACTACATTCCAAAGCATAAGATCATACTTTTTACTTCACTACATTTCATAAAACATATTATTACTCCTATATAATACATCACGTGCTCCGAGACACAGAAGCGGTGTCTCATTCATGAACAAACTGATTCTTTTCAATGAACCTGTTAAATCAGTTGGCAAATCACCACCAAATGATTCATCCATGAATTGGAAAAATCCGATTGCATCTGATCTCGTTTCGACAACTCACTGATTCAAATGATCCGTTTAGAGAAAGTCTCCTGTGAACTGAATTCACAAGTAAGAACCAGGAGATCTTGTGAGCGCACGTGTGACTGAGGCACTGAGAAGTAAGTTACTAATGTCAAATTTTATGATCAATTCAAAATCATATTTAGGTCAAAACTGTGAGTTGTTTGTGAACTACATCTGCTGCAAAGGATGATCTGTTTAAGCCCACTGAAAAGCTTGAATGCAGACATATCAACATCAGGGTCTCTGTTTTAGGTAAAAAACATTAAAATAACACAGATTAAATAAAATAACTCATGCACCCGTGCGCAACCACCTAGAGGGAAAAAGAAAGGTTGTGACGTTCAGAACATGGTAAATAAAGGAATTATCAAAGTGGGAAGTGATGCCCTCTGGGGGCATTTGGCCAGGGGTGTTTTTACACCACAGACAAAGGTTTGAAAAGAAAAAAATCATTATGAAAATATAATTATATTTTCCTTAAAATGTTCTTCCCTAACTTCAGACCTTATTTGTCAGATCTGTTTTCTCTCAGGTACATTGCAGTGTAAGCTTCATAGTGAACATTACATCACTCTCGTCAACGTATTCCATATCAACAACAAAAAATATATCTTGACTCCATATATGTTAGAGAGCCACCACAGTCACCGCAGTCTCCACCAACGATACTCACCAGATCCCAATCCCCTGATTTCTGATCATCGTCACCTGTCAACATTAATCAGCAGCAATATATCCCAGCACTCCTCCCGTTCACTCACTGTCTGGTCTCAAACTTTCCATGTTGACTAACCTGACCCACTTACCTTTTGTCTACTTACCAGTTGCTGCATTGTTCCTATCCCTGTTCTCCACCGCTCCTGTTCTCCACCGTCTCCACGCTCCACTGTTACCTCCGGATCCCCTGGAAAAAGAAAAAGGACATTCACACTCAGATAAGCCCTTATAGACAATCCCATTCCCCACCTGCTTACCTGGACATTCTGCTCTTCCCCTCTGCTACTACTCAATAAACCTGTTGATTGTATTGCACTTACCTCTGTGTCCTGTGTCTATCTGCTGCTATCTGCCCAGGCCACTATGAATATCGGGTCATGCCATATGGCCATTCCAACACTCCGTCCGTCTTCCAGGGGTTTATGAACGAGGTGCTCTGGGAGTTCCTCCACCGGTTTGTCATCGTGTACATAGTCCTTATCTACTCCCGGAACCTGGCCGAACATTGCCATCACGTGACGCAGGTCCTACGCCAACTCAGGAAACACCACCTCTACCTGAAGCTCGAGAAGTGTGAGTTCCACGGTCCATTTCCTCGGCTACATCCTTAGTGCGGATGGGATCCAGATGGACCAGGGGAAGGTCCAAGCCATCCAGGACTGGCCCCAGCCTCAGTCAGTAAAGGAACTGCAACGATTCCTCGGCTTCGCAAATTTCTACCGGAGGTTCATTCTAAACTTCAGTCTCATCTCAGCTTCCATGCTCCGTCAGAAACCCAAGTCTCTGTCCTGGAACTCTGAAGCTCGAGCCGCCTACAAGAAGCTCCAGGAGGCCTTCTGCACTGCTCCCATCCTCTCACATCCCGAACCCCAAATCCCATTCATAGTGGAAGTGGATGCCTCCACCACCGGCGTGGGAGCAGTGATGTCTCAATACCACGGAGAGCCTCCCCGACTCTACCCTTGCGCTTACTTCTCCAGGAAGCTTTCCCCAGTGGAGCGGAACTATGATATTGGAAATCGGGAGCTGCTCGCCATTAAACTGGCGCTGGAGGAATGGAGACACTGGCTGGAGGGAGCTCAACACCCCTTTACGGTCATCACTGGCCACAAAAACCTGGAATATCTCCGAAGTGCTAAGAGGTTAAACCCCCGGCAGGCTCGCTGGGCACTCTTCTTCACCCGGTTCCAGTTTTCCATCACGTATTGACCCGGAGATAAGAATGCCAAGGCAGATTTCTTCTCACGTATCCATGCCCCTGACGAACACCTCCACACCTGAACCCATACTCTCTCCAGCCGTCCTTGTGAACCCCATCCGGTGGGCCCTGGATGAACAGATCCGCATTGCCTCTATCACCGAACCCGCTCCGCTGGGAGGCCCTACGTGGCCACTTCCTCGAGGACATCCCCTCTGGGCTCCCCGCATGCTTTCCCGGGCTCTGGACACCCAGGCAGCCGGCGTTTTCTCTCGCTCCTCCAAGCTCGGTACTGGTGGCCCAGTATGGCCCGGGATGTCTCCCAGTACGTTTGTGGATGCTCAGTCTGCACCATCTCCAAGACTCCACATCACTTACCCGCCAGAAAATTAGTTCCATTACCCATTCCCAGAGCTGGGTAGATTACTTACTAATTGTAATCCGTTACTGATTCCAGATTACATGAAAAAAATTGTAGTCAGTAACGTAATCTGTTACATTACACATTTTAGGTAATATAATCAGATTACTTTGAGATTACTTTTAGATTACTTTTGATATAACTCGTGTATCACATTGATTTAAATAGCATTATCTTGTACCATAATGATGTAAAAAATGCAAAGAGTAAGAAAACTTGTTCCATTCATTGTAATTTCAAGTGCATTAAACATTATATTACAGTTTCCCAAACTAGGGTTCGTAAAGGAACTGCAGGTGGGTTGTGAGTTTAATGAAAAGCTGACAATTAATTAAATCATAAAAAAATAAAATTAAAATAAATCATTTTAAAACAAACTCCCTTTTTTTTATTTAATTCTTTATTTTTATTTGAACTCCCTTTCGAGGAAAGTCTCTTCACTTGGTGGCCATATTTGCAACGCCTCCAGTCAGCTCATGCAAGACAATCTTAATGAACAGGGGAATCCTGAAATCTCAAAAACTGCTCGCTGAACTCACATTATGTCAAAACAGCAACAAAAATCTGAAATTAATTACCCCATGAATGTTGTTTCTTATACTCAAATAGCGTTTAAATAGCTTATTTTTCAGGCTAGACCAGGCAATGTGCATGCTGAATCATAACCTGCTTATACTGTGCATGTGGATTGGCAGGTCTAATCAGGTTTCTATGGGAAATTTGACTCTTTCATTTCGAAAGTGGGACTATTCCTCCATATTGCGTGTTGCAGTTTCTCCCATTCATAAGTATAGGAGTGAACGTCTCGGTTACGTACGTAACCCTCGTTCCCTGATGGAGGGAACGGAGACGTTATGTCGTGACGACATTAGGGGATTTACTTGGAAGCCCCGACTGCCTCTGATAAGAGAAAACGCCAATGAAATTTGGCTAGTGGATTTTGCATACCTGAGCCACTCCCCGTGCATACGGGTATAAAAGGGCGACAGGTGCATCCACTCATCAGGTTTTCCGCTGAGGAGCCGAGAACGTGTCCCTGGCAACCAGCGATGGTTCGAGATTGTGGCATGGGGACATAACGTCTCCGTTCCCTCCATCAGGGAACGAGGGTTACGTACGTAACCGAGACGTTCCCTATCTGTCGGTCACTACGAGTTATGTCGTGACGACATTAGGGGTCTATGGAAAGCGCCACAACCTGAACCCCGTCACGACCTTGTGGCATGCAGATGTTGACAAGCTAGCGCGTGACAGACAAATGCGATGCGAAGGTCGCAACCTTCCCGTCGCCCCAGCGCAAATTCGCTAACCTTGGTGCCCGCAGGGACCACTGAGTACATTGCTGCTGGAGATAGCCAAGCCGCTGTTCCTTTCCCCAGAAATCGGAAGGGATTTCGACCTTCTATGAAAGATTGCTTCAAGTCTTTCCTGTTTGTTGTTACAGCCCGGCAGTAACGACGGGGAAGCGAGCCTTCCGGAGAAGGGCGCTACGGAGGCCACACCCTGCCCGAAGGGAGGTAACGTGTGGAGACACTGGTATGGACTGGCCCAAGCCTGGGGCAGTGCTACATACGCCTGGACCCTGGGGCAGATCCTACCTAGGAGAAGGGAGGAAGGCTGCCAGCAGGGCCTGACAGAGCTCTGTCAAAGGGAAGACACGGGTTTACCATGAGGGAAACCGTACCGTGGATGAATACACGTGTGGGATCACCCGAAGGGAATCAGGCCGCACGGGCACCTAGCCGAGTACAGGGGCTGACCGGAGACCCGGGCAAGCTAACACCGGTACTGGGCCTGGCGTCAGACTGCTCCGCCCAGCCTGACTGCCGGGGGTGCTGGAGGAACTCCGCCAGGGTTCGCCGTTCGGGGAACTAACTGGAGGAGAGAATAGGCGCTCGTATCCCCGAGTAAGGGGGAATGGCGCAGCAAGCGTGACACCGGCCAACTCTTCCCGCCACTTACCTGTTACCCAACACACGGGAAGAGACTGGCTCAACGCGGAGACTGTAAAATCTCGCGAAGGTGTTCGGTGTCGCCCAGCCCGCAGCTCTACAGATGTCTGCCAAAGAGGCGCCGTGCGCCAGCGCATAGGAGGAGGCAACACTCCGTGTGGAGTGAGCCCTCACCCCGAGGGGGCACGGCTCGCCTTGGGATTGGTACGCCAAGGCGATGGCATCCACTATCCAGTGGGCCAACCTCTGCTTGGAGACAGCCTTCCCTTTCTGCTGACCTCCGTGGCAGACAAAGAGCTGCTCGGAGCTTCTGAAGCTCCGGGTGCGGTCCACGTATATGCGCAGCGCTCTTACGGGACACAGCAACGCCAAGGCTGGGTCTGCCTCCTCCGAGGGCAGTGCTTGCAGGTTCACCACCTGATCGCGGAAGGGCGTGGTGGGAACCTTGGGCACGTATCCAGGCCGGGGTCTCAGGACAACGTGAGAGTAGGCCGGCCCAAACACAAGGCACTCTTCGCTTACCGAAAATGCTTGGAGGTCCCCGACCCTCTTGATGGAAGTGAGCGCGGTCAGGAGCGCTGTCTTGGCCGACAGGAATTTCAGCTCGACTGAGTCCAGCGGCTCAAAGGGACCCCTCTGAAGTCCAGCCAGGACAATAGAGAGATCCCAGGAGGGCATCAGGGGTGGCCTAGGAGGATTTAACCTTCTGGCACCCCTCAGGAACCTCACGATGAGATCGTGCTTCCCCAGGGACCGGCCGTCCACTGCATCGTGATGGGCCGCAATAGCAGCCACGTACACTTTCAAGGTGGAGGGCGACAGCCTGCGCTCCAACCTCTCTTGCAGGAAAGAAAGCACCACTCCAATCGTGCATCTTCGGGGGTCCTCGCGACGAGAAGAACACCAGTCCGCGAACAGACTCCACTTCAGTGCATAGGCTTGCCTAGTTGAAGGGGCCCTAGCCTGAGTGATGGTGTCCACCACAGCCTGTGGCAGGCCACTCAAGTCTGCCGCGTCCCATCCAGGAGCCACACATGGAGGTTCCACAGATCTGGACGCGGGTGCCATATGGTGCCGAGCCCCTGAGAAAGAAGGTCCTTCCTCAGAGGGATGCGCCAGGGAGGGGCTGTCGCGAGGAGGGTGAGTTCCGGAAACCAGGTCCGGGTGGGCCAATATGGCGCAACCAACAAGACCTGCTCCTCGTCCTCCCTGACCTTGCACAGCGTCTGTGCGATCAGGCTCACTGGGGGAAACGCATACTTGCGCAGAGCCCGAGGCCAGCTGTGTGCCAGTGCGTCCGTGCCGAGGGGGGCCTCGGTCAGGGAGAAATACAGCTGGCAGTGGGAGGACTCGCGGGAAGCAAACAGGTCTACCTGAGCTTCCCCGAATCGACTCCAAATCAGCCGGATCGTCTCGGGATGGAGTCGCCATTCTCCGGGGAACGTGAGCTGTCGTGAGAGCGCGTCGGCTGCACGATTGAGCTCCCCCGGAATGTGGACGGCGCGCAGCGATTTGAGCTGTGACTGACTCCAGAGGAGGAGATGGCGGGCGAGCTGTGACATGCGGCGTGATCGTAGACCCCCCTGCCGGTTGATGTACGAAACAGCCGCAGTGTTGTCCGTGCGGACCAACACGTGCTGGCCTAGAAGCAGTGGCCGGAACTGCTTTAAGGCCAGATGCACTGCCAACAGCTCTAGGCAGTTGATGTGCCAAAGCAGTCGAGGCCCCGTCCAGAGCCCCGAGGCTGCCTGCCCGTTGCATGTAGCGCCCCAGCCCCTGCTGGAGGCATCTGTTGTGACAACAACATGCCGGGACACTTGTCCTAAGGGCACCCCGGCCCGTAGGAAAGCAAGGTCTGACCAGGGGCTGAAAGAGCGGCGACACGACTGTGTGATGGTCACACGACGTGTCCCGCGGCGCCATGCCCATCTCGGGACCCGTGAGTGTAACCAGTGCTGAAGTGGTCTCATATGAAGCAACCCGAGCGGCGTGACTGCGGCTACGGATGCCATATGCCCCAGGAGCTGCTGAAACTGTTTCAGCGGAACCACTGTCCTGCCTCTGAAGGAACTCAGGCAGTTCAGCACTGATTGGGCACGCTCGTCCGTGAGACGTGCCATCATACTCACGGAGTCTAACTCCACACCGAGAAAAGAGATTCTCTGCACAGGGGAGAGCTTGCTCTTTTCCCAGTTGACCCGAAGCCCCAACTGGCTGAGGTGCCGGAGCACCAGGTCCCTGTGACCACACAACTGTTCTCGCGACCGGGCCAGAATGAGCCAATCGTCGAGATAGTTGAGGATCCTGACGCCCACTTCCCGTAACGGGGCAAGGGCGCCCTCCGCCACCTTCGTGAAGGCACGGGGAGACATGGAGAGCCCGAAGGGGAGGACCCTGTACTGCCATGCCCGCCCCTCGAACGCAAACCGTAGGAACGGCCTGTGTCGAGGGAGAATCGAGACATGAAAGTAAGCGTCCTTCAGGTCGATCGCTGCAAACCAATCCGCGGACTGCACGCATCTGACGATGCGCTTCTGTGTCAACATCTTGAACGGGAGCTTGTGTAGGGCCCGATTCAAGACTCGCAGGTCCAGGATTGGCCGGAGGCCACCGCCTTTCTTGGGCACGATGAAGTAGGGGCTGTAAAACCCCTGCCTCATCTCGGCTGGAGGGACCGGCTCGATTGCACCCTTTGCCAGAAGGACAGCAATCTCCTCGCGCAGGACAGGTGCATCTCGGACTGCCACCGAAGTCTCGAGGATGCCACTGAACCTGGGAGGCCGCCTGGCGAACTGAATCGCATAGCCGAGTCGAACTGTGCGAATGAGCCAGCGAGACGGGCTGGGTAGCGCAAGCCACGCCCCCAGATACCGTGCAAGTGGCACCAAAGGCACAATCGATGTGCCCGCAGTGGTGCAGCGAGGGGGACTAAGGTTGGATGGAACAGAAGGCGGTGCGTTCTGACTCATCCCCACAAAACTCCCTGAGTCCCCGGGGGGACTGGCTAGAGGTGCGCGGGGAGGCATCGCGTCCCCAGACCGCACTCTCTTGGCCACTGGCAATATGGGTCTCGGGTGAGAGTGAGGAGGCAGTGCGTCGCACACTGTCAGCCCGCAGACCTGGGAACCCGGAGGTAAGGGAAATTGCTCTTTCTTTGACAATGTGGGTACCACTGGCCCTTGAGCCAGTGGCGGAACAGAAAGAAAAGAAAACACAGGATTCTCCACCCGGCCCTCCTCCGGGGGAAGGAGCGACGCTAGCCTCGTCGTCTCCTGGGAAAGAGCAAATTCCTCCATCTCCGGGTTGTGCGCGTCAGGGCCGCTTTGTCGTCTTCCTGGAGGACTTGGCGGCCGGCTGAGGCGCAGGGGGCGCCGCACTCCTGCGAGAGGCTCGACGCACCGGCCTAGGTGACGACTCAGCACGGGGCGGAGCAGCTCTGGAGGACGCAGGAGGGCGCCCACGGCGACCAGCAGACTGGGGCCTGGCCCTTGGGCCAGCGGTGGCAGCTGGAGCATCCCGCCGTTTAGGGAGGATGTGCTGGATTGCCTCCGTCTGCTTTTGTACTGCCGAGAATTGCTGGGCAAAACCCTCGACAGTGTCGCCAAATAGCCCCGTCTGGGAGATGGAGGCGTCGAGAAAGCGTACTTTGTCGACGTCCTTCATCTCAGCCAGATTGAGCCAGAGATGGCGCTCTTGGACCACTAACGTGGACATCGCCTTCCCGAGGGACCGCGCCGTGACTTTCGTCGCCCGGAGAGCGAAGTCAGTCGCCGTGCGCAGCTCCTGCATCAACCCCGGGTCGGGACTACCCTCGTGCATTTGTTTTAGTGCCTTGGCCTGGTGAACTTGCAGGATGGCCATGGCATGCAGGGCAGAGGCGGCCTGGCCCGCAGCGCTGTAGGCCTTGGCGGTGAGTGCGGCCGTCAGCTTACAGGCTTTGGACGGGAGACGCGGACGATTCCTCCAGGTGGCGGCGTTTTGCGGGCACAGGTGCACCGCAACCGCTCTCTCCACCTGGGGAATATCCACGTACCCCCTGGCCGCCCCGCCATCGAGGGTAGTGAGGACGGAGGAGGGAGACGAGCGGCTTCTGGCCGAAAAAGGGGCCGTCCACGACTTCGTCAGCTCCTCATGCACCTCCGGGAAGAAAGGCACCGGGGCAAAGTGCGGCCGCTGGTCGCGTTTTGCGCCGATGAACCAATCATCCAGCCGCGAGGGCTCGGGACTGGGCGGTCTGTTGACCTCCAGCCCGATACTCACGGCTGCCCGGGCAAGCATGGCCGTCAGCTCTGGGTCCGGATCGGCAGTGGCGACAACACCCGAGGGGGGCAGCCCCGCCGATCGTTCATCCTCAGAGGACGAAAGCCCATCCCCCGATGCCGCGATCGACATCTGATCCTCGGGCGGCGCACCGAATGAAATGCTGGCGGCCCCGTGAGGCGAACCAGCGAAATCACTCGGGAACCGGACGGAACAAGCGCTGCGGGAGGAGTAAGAGGTCCGTGGGGACGTGCCCGGCGGAGAAGCTCTTACCGTCACCCTCAGATCTCCCAGAGCGCCAGCCGGCGGTCCTCTGCTCGAGCCAGAGAGACCGGGACGGGTGGCGGCAGAGGGTGCCAATCCTTTCAGAAAGGAAAGGCGAGAACGCAGCGTTGCCATGTTCATACGCCCACAACAGGCGCATGACTCATCCACAAACGCATCTTCAGCGTGCTGGATGCCCAGACACTGAAGACAACGCTCGTGACCGTCATCCGAGGACAGGAAGCGACCGCAACCAAGAGAACACGGACGGAACGGCATCTTTAAAAAGACGCGAACCGCCCAGTGTTTTAGAAATTTGCTCTTTCAGGTGAAGTGCCCAGGGGAATCGCTGCTGCAGGGACACCGCTGTCTGCACCGTGACGCCACCCAGGAACAAACTCTTTTTTTGAGGCAGAAGGCTTTGTGGAGATCGCAAAACTTCTCATCCACTCGGCTCCGAAGCAAAAATCTGATGAGTGGATGCACCTGTCGCCCTTTTATACCCGTATGCACGGGGAGTGGCTCAGGTATGCAAAATCCACTAGCCAAATTTCATTGGCGTTTTCTCTTATCAGAGGCAGTCGGGGCTTCCAAGTAAATCCCCTAATGTCGTCATGACATAACTCGTAGTGACCGACAGATAGGGAACAGTCTTTGTGTTTCTATAGTCTTTGTTTTAAATAAAACACTTACTAAAAAAGATTAAATATTTGTATTTACCTGCCATGTGATCATTAATCAACATCAAAGAAACCGTGAACATGCAAATCTGATACTTAATTATTTAAATATTTATTTTAAAATCTCAGGGGTACTTAAAGCAAATATATTTGGTGAATAAGGTTTAGATGACAAAAAGTTTTGGAATGCCTGCATTACATGTATCTAAGAAATAACGTGAATATGTGCATTTTAATTAGTTATAATTAATAATACATGGTTAAAAAACCTACAGAGTAATAATTCAAATAAAAATGAATGTGTTCATCAGTAGTTGAAACCCTTCTTAAACCTGAAATGTTTTTTGTAAATCCAGTGGTCAAATGCTGTCGCCACCTGACTAATGACTGATCTTTGTGTGAATGTCCGCAAGACTGGACTATTTATACATATATAATAAGTATATATTCGGTAGACTATTTTAGAAAGGAAAATTTAAAAGATGAAAAAAAGAAATTAGGGGGAATCAATGATTTATGAATAATTTATTGCTATTGTGTGAATAATATGTAATCATGTAATCCATAAAAAAGTAACTGTAGTCTGATTACGAGTATTTTAAAATGTAATTTACTCTGATTACAAGTACTTAATTTTTGGAATCTGATTACGTAATCAGTACATGTAATCAGTTACTACCCAGCTCTGCCCATTCCATGTCGCCCCTGGTCCCACGTCGGAGTCGACTTTGTCACAGATCTGCCCAAGTCAGAAGGTTATATCTGCATACTTGTTGCTTTTGACAGATTCTCCAAAGCCTGCAAGTTAATTCCCCTCTGGGGTTTACCCACAGCAATTGAAACAGCAGAGGCCCACTCCCATAATCTCTACCGCACCTT
This sequence comes from Barbus barbus, assembly GCF_936440315.1. Lineage (NCBI taxonomy): Eukaryota > Metazoa > Chordata > Actinopteri > Cypriniformes > Cyprinidae > Barbus > Barbus barbus. The sequence continues at coordinate 11,423,922 of NC_136732.1, read as the reverse complement.
CAGCATCCCGGAAGATGTCGTCTCCGACCGTGGGCCACAGTTTGTCTCCCGTGTCTGGAAGGCATTCTTCAAACTCCTCAATGTCACCGTCCAGTCTCTCGGCCAGACTGAGTGGAAGATTCAGGAGATTGGGAGATATCTCTGGGCCTACTTTCATGACAACCAGCACAGCTGGAACCGCTTCCTCCCGAGGGCCGAGTATGCACAAAATTCCCACAAGCAAACCACCACCTCACCCCTTTCCAGTGCATACTCGGCTACCTGTTTCCCTGGACAGAAGAGCCCTCCGACGTTCCAGCTGTCAACCACTGGTTCTGAGCAAGCAAGAGAGTTTGGGACTCAGGTTATGTCCTACTCCAGCAGGCAGTGCGGAGACATAAGACCTATGCAGATGCCCGTCGGCCTACCACCCCCCGTCTATCGTCCTGGAGATAAGGTCTGACTCTCCACCCGGGATCTGCATCTCCGCCTGTCCTGCCGGAAGCTGAGTCCCCGCTATATCGGTCCCTTTATCATCGAGAGGCAGATAAATGAGGTCACTTTCTGTCTCCAACTCCCTGCACGGTATCGTATCCATCCAGCATTCCATGTCTCACTCCTCAAGCCTGTCTCTCTAACCTGACCCACTTACCTTTTGTCTACTTACCAGTTGCTCAAGTGTTCCTATCCCTGTTCTCCACCGCTCCTGTTCTCCACCGTCTCCACGCTCCACTGTTACCTCCGGATCCCCTGGAAAAGGAAAAAGGACATTCACACTCAGATAAGCCCCTAGAGACATTCCCATTCCACGCCTGCTTACCTGGACATTCTGCTCATCTCATTCCCCTCTGCTACTACTCAGTAAACATGTTGATTGTATTGCACTTACCCCTGTGTCTATCTGCTGACAGTATAGTGGTTATTTTGGGAAAATCCCAGGTATTTTGAGCAGTAGGATTCTAAAAAAATGTGCTAATATTATATTAAATTAAGTAGCCTATATAAAATTGCTAAATAAATCTATCTATCAGTACTTTTTTACTTAAGTGCATAAAAAATTGAGTACTTTTGTACTTTCACTCGAGTAAAATTTAAAAAGTAGTACTTTTACTTTTACTGGAGTAATATTTTATTGGTAACACTTTAGAATAGGGAACACGTATTCATTATTAACTATGACTTTTCCCTCAGTAAATACCTAATTTGCTGCTTATTAATAGTTGGTAAGGTAGTTGTTAAGTTTAGGTATTGGGTAGGATTAGGGATGTAGAATAAGGTCATGTAGAATAAGGCATTAACATGTGCTTAATTAGTACTAATAAATGGCTAATATTCTAGTAATATGCATGCTACTGAGCAACTAGTTAAGAGACCCTAAAATAAAGTGTTACTATTTTATTATAAGTATCTGTACTTTTACTCAAGTACTTGATTTGTGTTCTTCGTCCACCACTGGTTTTATGGTCTAGGCTTTGTCATGGACTCAATTTGAACTTGACCCTCCTCAGGTCACGGTCTTGACCTGACACCATTTTCAACTAAAAACTGAAAAATTTTGAATTCATTCATTTACACAGAAACAGTGTATTTGGGGCCTAAAAATGCTAACTTTTGAAAAATGTTTCAAGGTGCAAGTTTTTAAAAACGATACTATTATTTTCTCTATGCAAACTACAAAAACACAAATTTGTGAAAACGGTGACGTCATGTGCATATGTGTTATATGTTCAGTCAATACAGTGTTTTAGTCATTATCACAGATCTGTGTGAATACGACCCAATTTCATTGGTTTCTTTAAAAGCCTGGAATATTCCACACATTATCTTACTAATTGCCAGGAAGTTTATGACGAACTCCCACATTCAGAATGTTTACATAAGCTGGAGTGGCACTAATGTTCAAAAATAGCACAAGACTGCAGTAGAAAACTTTGAAAGTAATATTGTTATTAACATCAAGCTGCGAGAATATTAGCATCAAGCAGAGAGAATATACAAAGCCCAGTATCTAAGCAACACAGTGGCTTTGCTATATTTTGATTGGTTCCATAAAGCAGCTCAACTTTTAACGTATTCATCCCAAGACTGCAGACATTCAGGCCTAACTGTATTCAAACAACACCCTGACAAGCTAAATTGCTCTTAAGCTACCTACCAACCTCACAACAAGACAGCCTTTCACGTCAGCTCGGCGGAAGAAGTGGTATTAAGCATTATTAAACACGACTTAAATGGCATGACAAATTACTGGGACAAAATGCATGACAGCCAAATGCTAGCAGGCACCATAAATGGCCAGCAAGATGAATTAAAAGTTTTCGAAGTCAAACGTGTCGGAGGCTTCTCTCTCGCTCGACGCGTCCCTAATATAACCATCACATGTATTAAGACATTAAATATTTTAAGCTAGAAGCAGTTATTTAGAGCAGGAAAGTGCCTCGGGACCCAAGAGCATCAAGCATCTGAGAAAATGGTGGAGGTGCTTCATCTAAGATAAAGATATTTTTAAATATTCCATGAACTCGTTTTTAAAGAGCGCAGGCTGAATGGTGTACATGGCCCCACAAAAATTAGCAGTATCTGCTGAGGAGGTTCCCTGGAGGGAAGGTAGATTATTTCTGTAAGAAGAGGCTGTTTAAAGCCGTGAGGCCTGGAGCCGTAGCCTGACGATTCATGGGAGCTGTCAAACCAAGGGCCCGCCGGGAGCTCGTCCGAAGCACGCTCACACAATGCTCAGTTAGGGGGAACGCTTTGATAATTATTCTGCTAATACAAGCAGACTTCACCATTAGCTAGCTGGCTGTCAATGAAAGAGACAAAAAAGCGACTCATGCGACAGTTGTGCTGCCTTTGGATAGGATTTATCTGCTCATCGAAACAATGGTGGCCTCTGTATTTTTCATTATTGCTGCAAGCAAAATAAAAAATGGGAAATGAGTGTGTTTAAGGATTTGATCGAAATAGGAACATCTGAAGACAAACTTTTAAGTTATCCTGAGGGAAACTGGTACTTTGCATGAGTAGCTGCATTGGATTGAGAATGTAGTACTCTTTGTACATTCATCATAATCTCTTCTGAGGCAAAAAGTAACTGCAAACATTATTAATATTCAAAGGGCTTGTTTTTCATGAATAATAAGGGAATGGGAAATATTTTTTTAAATACTTTCTCCTAGTCCAATTTAGTACACAAAGTCAACTGTAAGTACTGTAAGACTATGGCCTTTGTCCAAAGGTATTTCTTTGGGCGTCCTTGGAATACCTTGATCCAAAGTGGACCATCTGGTCTTTGAAGAGAACAAAGGCAGGAGTTTATCCGAGTTAGGAGATGGTTGGCGCCGCTGCTCATTTCCTATGTTTTCTTATCAAACTACTAGCCAACATCAACATTTAAGACATTTAAAACTATTTTGATTACAAAAGTCACTTTGAGACATCAGCAAGTGTCTGAAATAACTAACGATTGTGATCCATTGGGAATTCTGATTACCTTATGAGGCAAAAATGTATTGTATGCGATGCTAAAGGCTCCCTGATAGCACACGTACATCACGGAGACGTCTATTTGACATCTGCATTTACATCTGTAAGACATATTTTTTTTTAGAGTATTTGCTCAATACTCTCAGATAAACAAAATTTCAAGGAAAAATGCTCATTTTGTTCTGAAGAAATTTGACATAAATACATGAGGCTTATCAATATTTTATATTTTTCTATATGTGTACACATTTGGACTTCAATAAAAATAAATATAAATTTGATTCAGCATGATTGATGTGCACTATTGACACAAGTTAATAAATTATTGTCATTTTAACATTATCATAAATCATGTATTTATGTAAGGATCAAACATCAGTTTCTGTCTGGTGAAAACAGTGGGGTTGTGTGATATTTGCTTCAGGGAGGCATGCTAAGGGCAGGTTTTAGAGTAGCACTGGTCTGACAGTGCAAATGCAACTTGATTTTGGCCTTACAGCTCGAGGTCTGAGGCTATGTGCCCCACCTGGCCCATTGTTTTATGTGTGTAGAGGTTTGGAATTTGATCTAAATTATTGACTGTTCACACATTGTATCGTTACGTTAAGATCAGGTTTGCGTGTACTGTGATGTTCTTTTGTTTTGTGAAGTATCTGTATTGGTTACTATGTTGCATTTGTATGAAATAGATTTGTAAAAATCGTATTTCATATGATTTTTTGCCTTTCTTGCTAAATTTGATCAGATTCCAGTGGAATATGCACAAAAATCAGATTTGGACTGACATTCTGTAAAAGGCTTAAGTCATTTATAGGTTTATTTCTTGAAGGGTATAATTTGGCTCTTAGACACTTTCAGATCGTTCATGTTTGTTTTGAGCTGCCTAACAAATTCTTGCTCAGCCAGTGGTGTGAATTTTAAGGGCGTATGTCTGAACCAGTTTGGCTGCTTAGTTTCCCCAGTTATATTCTTTAACTGCACCAATTATATCTAAACAAAGCTTCATTGTGTTTTCAGTTAAGCTTCAGTTAGCAAGCTAACAGCTTAGCTTACTAGCTTAGCATAAGAGTAACTGGTTGAAGAGAGTGTTTGGGAACTCTGTTTGGAAATTACAATGTATTTCCATTTGGTGCCACTATTGGTGCAGAAATCACATAATAATTACATACTAATTACATATCCAAACATAAAATTGCATACTACATAAAATACACAGATTCCAGATTCAGATCCATACAATTACTGACATATAATGTCACCATAAACCTCACATACCCAGCTTCTGGGCACTGAATTACAATCCTGGGTAACACTTTTACCCACTGTTTTACTAACACTGGGTATTTTGATAGTCCACTTTAGACACTCTACTAACAGTAAGTAACTTTGATATGTCAGCTAGCCATTAGAGTATTAGTTGACTGTCTGCTTAATGTCTTCTAACACTTAATCTTGATGGGTCCACAACATACAACATACTGACTATGAGAAACTTTGCAAGTATATGTCAACTTATTCTACTAACCCTAAACCTAACCTAACAGTCTACTCTGAGAGTTAGTAGACATGTAGTTGTCAACTAATTCTCATGAATTTGCATGTAGTTGCAAAGTTACTTATAGTTAGTAGAATGTCTAAAGTGGACTATCAAAATAAAGTGTAACCAAATCCTGTTTTTCTACTTCAAAATTGTATGTCTTACTTGCCATTTCTTTGTAATTAATTTTTAGATTTACTGGAAATTCCAGAGTGAAAATGGTTTCTACTTTTTGTCAGTGTACTGTCTTAAAATAGTTTATTTTGGGGTGTGCACACATGTCACAGTTTTATTGCTAGAAGTTCCAGAGAATAAAGCAATGGCAGCTGGCAATTTCAAGATTCAAGATTCAAGATTTTTATTTGTCACATACACAATTATACAGAGTATAACCAGCAGTGAAATTTAGGTCAGGTCCGCTCCAATTTCTGAATACATAAGTAAAAGCAACCAGGGGTGATGTGACAAAGTTGTGAAGTTTACAGTTTTAAAAGTTGTGAAGTTTTATAGATTTTCTATTTATATTTTACAATACTGAAAACAATACAGTTTTATTTGACATTTTGGAAGAAAATTTTCAAAAGTAAAAAAAATGTCAGTTTTTGTAAAGCAATGCATTCTATTATTACCTTATCTATGAAAGATGCAATCAGAATTTGGTTACACTTTAATTTAAAGTGACTGTCATGAATCTGGTCTATGAACTTCCGTTAACTCACCACCAGAGGTTACTTGCTCACCACATGGACTCTTGCACCACACTAACTGTTGCACGCCACCTCAGACTACAATTCCCATCATCCATTGCACTGACGACACACACAGCTGATTGCACTGATCACACAGCTGATTGCACTGATCACACACCCTACATAAACCATAGACTTCCTCTTCCTCTCTGCCGAGTATTGTATAGCGTATATCACTCTCCTAGAGATAGCTACTCCACAGAGCCCACTTCGTTGTCATAGTCTTGCCATGCCATGCCATGCCTTGCCTTGCCTTGCCTTGTGTGTTTTCTAGTGTTTTGATTCTTGCCCGTGTTTCCTGGATTAACCCTTTTCCTTGCCATTCAGACTCTGTTTGCTCCTCTTTTGGACTATTACTTGTGTACCTGGATTATCTCTCTGTTTTACCCTGTTGGATATTGTTTGCCGATTGTCGACCCACGCTTGCCCTAGGATTACTCTTTGTCTTGCCTGTGATGTTCCTGTTTGCCATTGCATGAACCTTGCTTGTTTTGTGACCTTGCCTTTGAATAAAGCCTTGCAAATGGATCCGCACGTCTGACGTCTTGTTCGCCCCGTTAGAGTGACTTTATTAGAGTGTAATTACACAAATAAGTAATTAACTTAAGGTTAAGATCAGGCAATTATGCATAATTTACTGTTATTACTATAGTAAGGACATATAAAGTGTCACTACTCCACCATTAAAAAACTATTTCTGAAGGATCATGTGACACTGAAGACTGGAGTAATGAGTGCTGAAAAATTTAATTACATTTTAAAATATATTCAAATAGAAAATAGTTTAATTTGCAAACATATTAGTGCTTTTACTGTATTTTTTACTGTATTTTACTGTAAGAGCCCAAATGCCCCACAAGGAAATAAAATAGTCAAGTCAAGTCAAGTCAAGTTGAGCTTTATTGTCATTCCGCTACATGTGGGGACGTACAGTGGAACGAAATGTCATGCCTCGCAGGACCACGGTGCTACATAAATACAGACATACAACAATGAAGTAAAAAACACTATAAACCTATCCACAACTAACCTACTGACATATTTTAACTATAAGTATACTATAAGTATTTACCCTATACAAACTAAAAAATAGAAGATAAAAAATACAAACTATACGAATTCTCCACAAATACTGTACATGTGCAAAGAGAGACATTTTGACATACGTATAAGTTTTCCATAAGATTTAAATTCAGGGGTTGTCACGAATCTGGTCCATGCTCTTCCGGACAATCACCACCAGATGTCACTCACTCACCACATTGACTCTCACACCACACTTCTCTGGACTGCAATACCCACAATCCATTGCACTGACGACACGCAGCTGATTACACTGATCACACAGCTGAATTCACTGATCACCCCATCACACACACTATTTAACCTGGGACTTCCTCTTGCTCTGGGCCGAGTATTGTTTAGCGTTTATCACTCACCCAGCGATAGCTACTTTACAGAGCCATAGTCATTGTCACAGTCTTAGTCTTGCCTTGTGTTCCTGCCGTGTCTGACCCTGCCCTTGTTTACTGGATTTATCCTTTGCCTCTGCCGTTTGGACTCTGTTCGCTCCCCGTTTGGACTATTGCTCCTGTTTCTGGACTATCTCTCTGCCTTGCCCCTTTGGATATTGTTCGCTGATCGTTGACCCACGCTTGCTCCACGGATTGCTCTGTCTTGCCCTTGCCATACCTGTTTGCCACTGTCTGACCCTGCCTGTTTCTGACCATGTTTTATAATAAAGCCTTGCATATGGATCCGCACGTCTCACGTCTCGTCAGCCCCGTAACAGAATACTCGGCCAAACAAGGATCCAGCAGCTATTCAGAGGAACATTGGCCAGGTATGGACATTGCATGGATGCTTTTAACCCTTGAGCAGGGTTCGCGACCGCTCAAAGTCTATGTACAAGAGTACTTAGACCTTGCCTATTTTTCTGATCTGCCGGACTACGCACTCATAGACTTTTTTTGTGAGGGCATTAATCAGCCGCTCAAATCACAGTTAATCCGCGAGGGTCCCCGTTCATCTCTTAGTCAGTTCATAGATTATGCTTTGCTGTGTGTGGGCTCTCCGTTCACTATGGGTGTCACGGAGGAACGCAACACCGCACTCACTCGCAAAATGGCGGCAGCAACAGCACCCCTTCATGTCTCCGCTGTCAAGCCAGAGCCTGCTCACGTCTCCGCTGTCAAGCCAGAGCCTGCTCACGTCTCCGCTGTCAAGCCAGAGTCTGCTCACGTCGTCGTTGTCAAGCCAGAGTCTGCTCACGTCGTCGCTGTCGAGCCAGAGTCTGCTCACGTCGTCGCTGTCAAGCCAGAGTCTGCTCACGTCGTCGCTGTCAAGCCAGAGTCTGCTCACGTCGTCGCTGTCAAGCCAGAGTCTGCTCACGTCGTCGCTGTCAAGCCAGAGTCTGCTCACGTCGTCGCTGTCAAGCCAGAGTCTGCTCACGTCGTCGCTGTCAAGCCAGAGTCTGCTCACGTCGTCGCTGTCAAGCCAGAGTCTGCTCACGTCGTCGCTGTCAAGCCAGAGTCTGCTCACGTCGTCACTGTCAAGCCAGAGTCTGCCCACGTCTCAGTGCTCCAGCCAGAGTCTGCCCACGTCTCAGTGCTCCAGCCAGAGTCACTTCACGCCTCCGCCGAACTGCCAGAGGCTGTTACCACAGATTCAAGGTCAGTCCTTCGAGTTCTGATATCCAGTATGATGGACCCACCACTGATGTCGGTGCGAGTAGCTGGCATTCCCAGGGCCTCAACCCTGTCTGTTACAGAGACCGTTCCCCTGACCTCAGTACTTCCCGTTATGGCGGTTGCCATTTTGAGTGTGTGGGCTGCACACTGTGCTCCTGAGGCCTCTCCTGTCCACGAGTCTGCTCCAGTGCCTCCAGAGGTGGCGGCTTCCGCTGCAGAACCTCCCGAAGTGGTGGCACCCGTCCCTGAACTCACGGTCTGCCTTGTCATGGCCACGGAGGCCGTTCCTGAACTCACTGTCTGCCCCGTCACGGCCATGGAGACCGTTTCTGAACTCACTGTCTGCCCCGTCACGGCCATGGAGACCGTTTCTGAACTCACTGTCTGCCCTGTCACGGCCATGGAGGCCGTTCCTGAACTCACTGTCTGCCCTGTCACGGCCATGGAGGCCGTTCCTGAGCTCACGCCCTGTCCTGTCACGCTAAAGAGGCCTTCTGTGAGCTCACGCCCTGTCCTGTCACGGCTAAAGAGGCCGTCTGTGAGCTCACGCCCTGTCCTGTCACGGCTAAAGAGGCCGTCTGCGAATCCTCGCCCTGCCCTGTCACGGCTAAAGAAGCCGTCTGTGTACCCTCGCCCTGTCCTGTCACGGCTAAAAACGCCGTCTATGAATCCTCGTCCTGCCCTGCCGTGCCCCCTGATATCATGAATGCTCTCCCTGTATTGTCTGTCTCTGCTCTCCCTGTGTTGTCTGTCTCTGTTTCCCCCAGATCTCAGACTCTGCCATGGTTTCCTGCCCAGTCTGCTTCCTGGCTAGGGTTTTCTGCTCAGGTCTGGTGGTCCTCTGCCCCGCCGTGGTGGTCTTCTGCCCGGGTCTGGTGGTCGTCTGCCCTGCCGTGGTGGTCTTCTGCTCGGGTCTGGTGGTCGTCTGCTCCGCCATGGGGGTCTTCTGCCCGGGTCTGGTGGTCATCTACTCCGCCCTGGTGGGCTCCTGGTCCGTCTGCTCCGCCCTGGTGGGCTCTTGCTCTGTCCTGGTCTCCGGTTCCACCGGGGTGTCCTACTCTGCCGGTTCTGCCTCAGTCCCCGGTCTTCCCACTTCCTCACGGACCTGGCCCTCCGTCCCTCCCCCTGTTCCGCCTCCGCTCCACCGCCCTCCTGGATTATTTGGAAGCGTCTGGAAGCCGCTCCTTGGGGGGGGGGGGGCTATGTCACGAATCTGGTCCATGCTCTTCCGGACAATCACCACCAGATGTCACTCACTCACCACATTGACTCTCACACCACACTTCTCTGGACTGCAATACCCACAATCCATTGCACTGACGACACGCAGCTGATTACACTGATCACACAGCTGAATTCACTGATCACCCCATCACACACACTATTTAACATGGGACTTCCTCTTGCTCTGGGCCGAGTATTGTTTAGCGTTTATCACTCACCCAGCGATAGCTACTTTACAGAGCCATAGTCATTGTCACAGTCTTAGTCTTGCCTTGTGTTCCTGCCGTGTCTGACCCTGCCCTTGTTTACTGGATTTATCCTTTGCCTCTGCCGTTTGGACTCTGTTCGCTCCCCGTTTGGACTATTGCTCCTGTTTCTGGACTATCTCTCTGCCTTGCCCCTTTGGATATTGTTCGCTGATCGTTGACCCACGCTTGCTCCACGGATTGCTCTGTCTTGCCCTTGCCATACCTGTTTGCCACTGTCTGACCCTGCCTGTTTCTGACCATGTTTTATAATAAAGCCTTGCATATGGATCCGCACGTCTCACGTCTCGTCAGCCCCGTAACAGGGGTAGTGTAGGAAATGGAATAGTTTGCAAAGTATAAAAATCATTACGTCTATGTAGAGTATTCATTAAAAAAAACTAAAATTCAAAGTGTGTGAGTGTGATAATAATGCATGATCAAAAAAGAATACGTAATAGCAGCATTTTCACTGGTGGTCTCAGACTGTATATCAAAGGAGGCCGTATCATAAATGCTGCAATTATACAGCTCTAAATAATTAAAATATTACACTCATTGTGTGTTGTGAGACAGGGTTAATGAGTTATTCAGCTCGGCAAAGCAGATGGATGGATAAGAGTGTTTCAATGTCACTGAGGCTGGCCGCTGTAGGCTAATCCCAGAGCAAGGTCATGCTCATCTGATCCAGGATCCAGGCATGAGTCCTGACACGCTCTGCCACCCAGCCCTGACAGGGAGCAGCCACCACATTGGGGCATCTGGCTGGAGATGCTATCTGGAGCGCTCAGTTGAGCGCAATCAAATATTTATGACACGGAGGCTGTTTTATCAGAGTGTCATTGTAATTAGACATGGTAAGCTATTGAGCTACTAGAAGAGGGTGGAGTGCAAATACAGTATAATGTTTGCTGAAAAAAAAACTTCCCAGAAGGCACCTGGTGCACTGATTCTGATTGAAACATCATCTTGCTGACATGAATAGCTGTTCCTTGAATGACTGCTTAACATGCTGTTAGTATCAGGGTTTTTTTTTCTAATTTGTTTTACTGGAAATGCTGGCACTAATTGTTGATGGAGAGGTGGTAATATGAATGACAATGAGGAGATCTCCACAGGGAGATGCCCGAACCGTGAGTGAAAGTCTGTCAGTAGACTGCCTTGCAGGAAAAAGAGAGGGTAAGTGATTGTGATTGCTCATAAACTGCTTGATTGAGCACCCCAGTGTCCTGTTAATCAGACTGGATAGACGACAGACTGGCTGCCCATCAAACAAGGATATGAAAGCATGTCATCAAAGAAGATGATTTGTATTTTCGTTGTAAGTGCATATGTGTAGATATTTTCTTTTACATCTTAAATTTTTCCCCATTTGGAAAATACACAGTATTTACATATAACATGCACTGCTTCAAGTCTAAATGTATTAAATATCAATATAAATATTTAATGGTTTGAGACATCCATGGTAAATGGCTAGAAAGAGCAATCAGTCCAAGCAATCAGACGTACTAAGCAATCATACTCTACCAAAATCAACCTGTGTGCCAATACACAACACTCTCAATCTCGCACTGACACATAGACACAAACGGGGGAAAGGAGGTATATTTCACACACAAAGAAAGAAGCAGCTCAGTTATGTCTTCATAAAGGTCAAAGTAGACACCGATGGAGATTAAAAGCTTGAGCCGGAAAGCAATTTATCACTCAGTGTTGAGGGTAACATATTACAAATAACATAATCAGTAAAGTACGTTCTAAATGAACACTATAACATCAGCTCCATATTCAGATAAGAAATGCACTTTATTTATTTATTTATTTTTTTCTATTAAATTAATTTATTCGCTGGAAAGCAAACACTGAAAACATCTCCTCTTCCCATGATGGGAGAAATAGCTGTTCAAAACTTTTTGATTTTGATGATTTTAAAAGAAGTCTCTTATAGTTACCATGGCTGCAATTATTTCATTAAAATCACAGTAAATGTCAGACTGTGTCTCGTGTGTCCCCGCCTCTCGTGTCCATATTTGGTTTTCCTGTTCCTGTCCTCGTTCCCTGTAATCATTAGTTCATTAGTCCCTAGCCCTGTGTTTAATTACTCTGCACCTGTTTCTGTTCTTCCTCGTTGATTTCCCTGTGTTCTTAAGCCCTGTGTCTCCCTGTCTCCCATGTCCTGTATTGTTCGTCTTTCCCCAAGCTCCTCGGTCTGTGTTTTGGATTCAATAAACCTTGTGATTAGAATCTCCGTGTCTCCTCGCTCCTTGCTCCCAGTGCCGCGTGACAAAATACAGGACCGAAACAGTAAGCGGCGCTTCTCCTCCCCCGTTTTGTTTTCCGTTTTTGAATAGTTTTTTGTTTGTTCCTGCTTCATTCCCCCACCGCGGCGATGGAGTTCGCCGCCCGCCTCCGCGCCCTTATACTCCGTGAATTGCCATTTGTGGAGTATGCCGAGCAGTTCTGCGGGCTCGCCAGGAGTTCGGAGCTTCATGACGCGGCCATTCTCCATCTGTTCCGGCTCGGGGCCTGTTTCCACTGCCCCATCGACCTCCCAGACACCACTGGATTGACCTGGAGAGAGGGGATTTACCGGTGTCTGGGAGACATCTGGGCCCGAGCCGGAGCCAGCACGTCCTCGTCCGTGACTTCCCCGAGCCCGCCGCCGTTCGTGGCTCCAACGAGCCTGTCTGCCGAAGATAAGGCAAGCCGTCGCCCAAAAATATGGCAAACCCGCCTGCCGAAGATAAGGCAAGCCAGCCATAAGAGAATGTGGCAAGCCCGTCTGATATGGACAAGTGTCCTCCGGTGCCTGCCCCTTGACAGCACCCTCCAGTGCCTGCTCCTCGCAAGTGCCCTCCAGTGCCTGCTCCTCGCAAGTGCCCTCCAGTGCCTGCTCCTCGCAAGTACCCTCCAGTGCCTGCTCCTTGCAGGTGCCCTCCTGCATCCCCTCTGCATCTCCTCATCCGTCATGGCCTCCTGTGTCTCCTGTCCCACCATGGCTTACGGAACGGCCCCCTGATCCCTGTAGGCCTCCAGAGCGTGTTTTGGATTCAATAAACCTTGTGATTAGAATCTCCATGTCTCCTCGCTCCTTGCTCCCAGTGCCGCGTGACAGTAAAACAGTAATATTATTACAGAAACATTAGTTTTCTTCTGTAATATATTTTAAAATGTCTTTTATTTCTGTGATGCAAAGCTGAATATTCAACATCATTACTCCAGTCTTTAATGTGATCCTTCAGAAATAATTCTAATATGATGATTTCCTGCTTTTTCAGGATTACTTGATGAAAAGGAAGTTCAAAAGAACAGCATTTATTTTAAACAAATGTTTTATACCATTTTAAATGTCTTCAATGTCATGTGTGGTTGGTTTAATGTGTGCTTTTTAATGATTTTTAAAATGTTTATTGCACATCTGTGCCTTCTATTATCTTTTCTTTGATTTATATAAACAAAAAGACACTCAAGAGTTCAAGTTTGTAGGTGCAAATCATATGATTCTCGTAGATTACAGCTATAGTTTATCCCACAGCTCAGCATTATCGAGGCTTGTTAATATGATCATTACTGAGCAGAAATGTGAGATATTGAAAAATTTGATATTTGTGAAGACTAAGGTAATGAGGCGTGATGGCACATTGATCATGCATCATCAATAACTGTGATCGGTGACGGCAGACACTGCACTAATGATTCACATTTAGAGCTGTTTATTGGAGGACATGATCAATTCACTCCACACCACATGCTAATATGACAGTTTGAGGCTGGTCTGAAATGAGAAAGCCATTTCATCCAAGATTAATCTCTGACTATTGGCATAAAGTCTGATCCACTTTGCGGCTTGGTAAAGGTCAAAACCAGGCCCAAGTCAAGACTCTAAATACTGAAACAAATCAAAAGATGAAACTACTTGTAATGGATACCTCGAACAAGGTTTTATTAATCTCCTCGAATAAGTTTACAGAAAATTAATTCAACCATGGTGTGACAGACCAGGAAAGAGACAAAAGACCATTGTCTATATGGTACTCTATGTATTTGTGTGTTATTTTTTTGGTAGTCAGTGTGAAGGTCTGGTGTAATCTTTTGTCCATTGTGAGTAATGTGTGTATTTGTGTGAGGTATTTGTGGGTGTTAAAGTGCCATGCTGAGTGTGGAGAAATGGTGCTGCACTGTTAAGATTATCTTCCCAGCAGTGCAGGTCCCTCACTGTGTGTCCTCTACCTCCCACAATCACAGCAGCTTCACTCACACCACTGGCACACAAGGACAACTTACCGTGAATCTTTTGGGCTTTTTTTTTTCTCTCCGCAGCTCTCTTCTCCTGAGACATGCTAGAGGCTTCATCACCTTTTATTTTAAGATTTAAGCTCGTCTTCTCTGTTCTTCTGATTGTTCATGGCCTTCTTTCAATCTGTAAGAATTTGGAAAGTGTGACATGTACTATCAGGATATGTTGATGGAATAACCACACTGGACAAGGATGTCAGTCCTAACAATTTTATAATCAAACTCCCATGTAATAGATGCTGCCCTTTAACACCTTCTACCTTTACCTCTACCTTCACCTTCTACCTTTACCTCTACCTAAATTCAAGTCCTTATTATGAATTAATTTGGATAGGAAGAGCATGCAGAATTCAAATTTAGATTTAAGGGAGTAGAATTAAAGCAATATCTCATAAAAAAATGAAAATGTACTGAAAATCAATACGTAGATGAGCTTGTTTGTTAATCGGAACAGATTTGGAGAAATTTAGCATTGCATCACTTGCTCACCAATGAATCCTCTACAGTGAATTGGTGCCGCCAGGAATGAGAGTCCAAACAACTGATAAAAACATCAAAATAATCCACAAGTAATCCCAACCTGGTCTCATGGCATAAACGTGCCTGGGGGCACTTTTTAGTGAGACTCAAAATACGTACAATAAGTACATATCACTGCAGTTTCCAAAAGAAATGTCCAGTGAGTGGCGCTAAAACACGGGTTCAATACGTACACCCTGGCACGTTTTTATTACGTTTATAAAGGTACTGTCATGAATCTGGTCTATGAACTTCCGTTAACTCATCACCAGTGGTCACAAGCTCACCACATGGACTCTTGCTCCACACTAACTGTTGCACGCCACCTCAGACTACAATTCCCATCATCCATTGCAATGACGACACACACAGCTGATTGCACTGATCACACACCCTACATAAACCATGGACTTCCTCTTCCTCTCTGCCGAGTATTGTATATCGTATATCACTATCCTAGCGATAGCTACTCTACGGAGCCCACTCAGTTATCATAGTCTTGCCTTGCCTTGCCTTGCCTTGCGTGTTTTCTAGTGTTTTGATTCTTGCCCGTGTTTCCTGGATTTACCCTTTGCCTTGCCATTCGGACTCTGTTTGCACCTCTCTTGGACTATTGCTTGTGTACCTGGATTATCTCTCTGCCTTGCCCTGTTGGATATTGTTCGCCGATCTTCGACCCATGCTTGCCCTAGGATTACTCCTTGTCTTGCCTGTGTTGTTCCTGTTTGCCACTGTATGAACCTTGCTTGTTTTGTAACCACACCTTTGAATAAAGCTTGCAAATGGATCCGCACGTCTCACGTCTCGTTCGCCTTGTAGCAAGTACGTATTGCTGTGTTTTTATTACGTTGCTTCAGGCATGTATTGCGGAAGTTCAGAATTAAAATATCCGGGGACTGTCACTAAAAGTTAATGCTCTATCGTGTTGGAAATATGCCCTACACCAAAACCAACCCTAAACCTACCCAATAGTGTTAACAAATGCAAAACTGATATAAAAATGCATTTGTTGATGCAACCATGCATTTGAACTGTTTTGTCGAACCGTCGTTACATGGGATTCAAACTGGAGCTCCTCACCTCTCAAGTACATCTCCATACTCCGTGAGCTACCGAACAATCCTACCATATATGAAAACCCATAGATATGAAGCTGGATATGTGTGATGATAACATCCAAAAGCATCAGTTTTCAATTCTACCAGCATATTAATATTCTTTTGAAGTCATAATATGATATTCTTCAAGTAACTGTGCGAAAATTAAGCTTTATTAATTGAAATTGAATTTGTGTGAAGAGGAATAAAAGGTGTCAGAGTTACTGCCTCTAGTATTCATTTCTTTTGGAAACTGCAGTGATACTTATTGTACATATTTCGCGTCTCGCTAAAAAGTGCACCCAGGTATATTTATGCCATGAGACGTCTTAACTTTAAATCATCACTTCTGACCAAAATAGTCCACAATCCATTGAAAAGATGAAAAAGTCTGTGACCTGTGCATATTTCTCCTCTGATTCAGGTGAGATTGTTGTTGTTTTTTTACTGGAAAAAGCAATATTTTGGATAGTCGACTCGTCTTTCACTTAGAAGCAAAAGTTTGAAGTTAAAAATCCCTTAATGATGGATTTGTTTCTTACAAACACAGCTTTTCACTTCACAAGACGTTAATTTTTCATTATAGAAAATTCACTAGAGGCCTTTTAAACACCAGCGAGACTTTCTCTTTCTTTTTTTCTGTCTTTCTCATTGTTCTTTTGAAAACTTGTTCAGGTCATGGTGTCCTCACATTTCTCTTCCTTGGTGTCTTTGTTTTGGAAGTAACCGTTCTTTCAGACACATCTGTCATTTCAAAGCCTTGTGTCTAATCCCGATAGGACTAATGAGAGGATAGGCTCGCTGGCACATCTATGATGACAGCAATGTGTACTGACATACTCCCAGTTTAATCAGATACTACATCTGAAGTCAGTTCACAAATGTCACAATGTATATATGTAATGTATATATCACTATAGATCAGTGTTGACCATTTTCTTTTACTGTGTTTTATTCATTGATGCCAGACAGTGTCATTAGGAGTTATTTAGTATTTCTGGAAACATCAAACGTGACATTAAATCTCTGGATGGGGCAACATACTGCCTCTTGCTTAATTAGTACAAGGGACGTGCACTATTTGAAACTTAAAGGAGGCATCAAGGAAAACATTGTTTGCTCTTGTTCATATACACTTCTCAATTCAACTGACATACAATGTCAACGTTTTTTTGATCTGAGAAGAACCGTAGTGCAACACAGAGCTGACTGAATGTGATCTGTGCTTTTTATGCCGATGGCACTGGCAGAAATGTCAAGGAGCCATGTGCAGTGTCACGATTCAGATATTTCCATTCGCCTCCGCTTCAAGAAGTGACTTCTTGAAGTTTCTTTCAGTTGATAAAAATGTATTTCTTTGTCATACTAAAAAAAAAAAAATCTAATAATTCTGACTTAGTATCTTATAATGAGCAACTTTCTGATGATTACTTTGTATTTCATCATAATGAGAAATATTCATAATAATGATTTAGTATTTCATGAGAAACCTCATAATTCTGACTTAGTATCTCATAAAGAACAACTTTCTCAATTACTTTCTATTTCATCATAATGAGAAACCTTCTCATAATGACTTAGTATCTCATAATGAGAAATCTAATAATAATGGCTTATCTCATAATGAGAAACTTTTTCATAATTATTAGCTAAGATATTATAATATTGAGAGAAATTCTCATGGTTATGACTTAGTATATCATAATTAGCATTGTTCTTCTAACTTGTCATCCCATGATACATTTTCTCGTAATATGACTTGGTATCTCATATTGACTACGTTTACATGCACACAAATAATGCGATTATTTCCAAAAATCAGAGTAAGGACTTAATCGCGTTATGTTTACATGTCATGAGCAAAACTCTTACTTCCGTTTGCATGCAATTTCCATTATTCTTATTATTCGCTAAGAATTGTGATAATTTTGTTTTTTACTGCCATTATTCACATACCCCATTGCATAGCACAAATGATAGACTCAGAAAGAGCAGCTGTGTTTACTGGCCGCCGTTTTAATTTATTTACGACTAATGCATAATGATTTTGTATGGCTGTATTCCACGCTTTTTCGACGCCATAGAAATGTGATGGAATTTGTTTGCCTATACGCTGCCATCTCGTTCTCGACGTTTCTGGATGAGGGTAAGGAACAGAGACTGGTGGCAGCGAGTTGTGTTTTCCCCAGAAATGCGATGCTTTCTTCCCCTCCATCGTTTCTAATCTGCGTATTATCAAAGACTATAGGGACTTTTGAATTATTACAGGTGCGCGTCCCATCATTCATGTAGGCTACATCACGAGCGCATGCGCACTTTGGTCAGAGCGGCAATACTGCGATTAAGGTGTTTACATGCCTGTATATTTCGAATAAAATCGGCGTACGCCACCTATGTTAATACGATTATGCGTGCTACGATTATGAGCTTAATCGCATTATTTAGATTGAAGTATTGCGCTTACATGAGGTAAAGTTTAATCGCAATATTGCCAAAATCTCATCATAATCACATTAAGAGGGTGCATGTAAATGCACTCAATGATAAACTTTCTCATAATTATGAGTCAATATGTCATAATATGAAAAGATTTTTTTAAACCATTAACTACAACTTTTGCCTCAACAAACCAATTTTCTGCTTATTAATAGTTCGCAAGGTAGTTATTAAGTTTTGGTATTAGGTAGGATTATGGAAGCAGAATACGTGCTTTATAGGTACTAATAAACAGATAATATGTTAATAATAAGCATGCTAAAAAACAACTAGTTAATAGTGAGAATTGCTCCATATTCTAAAGTGTTAGAATATTTTTCATAATTGTTACTTGGTTTCTTATTTTTTTTTAGATACTAGGTCATTGTTTTGAGAAACCTTCTTATAGAATCACATTATTTTTACTCAATCAATAGCTCACAGTGCAAATCTGAGAGATGTGCAGGGAAAAAGCTCTGTCAACATTGCTTTCTGCTATTGATACCAACTGCAACAACCACACAACATTAAAAATAACTAAAATGAAATTAACTCTCTCTTGCACATGAATTTGGAGAAGCATATGTTGTATTGCATATGATACTTTCTCATAATGTGATGGGGACAAAGTCAGCTATAGCAAAAAGTGGTGGGGACATGATACCTATAGATCATGACTGCAAGAATCCCACACATACAGTATCTGTTCACAGATACACAATAATCTATCTGATCTTTTCAACATGTTTTTTGTCGTATTTTACTTGCCTGAGAGAAGCAAAAATAAGCATTTCTTTTGCACTTTCAAAGACTGGGTGTTCTGTTTGAAACAAAAATGCAAATTCCTGTTATTGCAATTTCCTGTCTTTGAATATTTGTGTCATCTTTTCATCCACATCAGAAACTTTTCATTACACAAATTAAATGAAGCAAAGGAATTCTGTTTGCTCATGAATTGTCACTAGACGTCCAAATGCAAATTCTTCAATCTTTTATACACACCATTGTCAAACTGCTGAACAGAACAGGTGTACATAATATGTAGCCTATGCTGAGGTGTGACGTCTTCACACACACATACACCTCTGAGTATAGCAGATACATCACAGAAATTGATCAAATACAACAGCCGAGGCCAGCTAATACTAGATTAAACACAACAAAATAATTGCTTTCCATTGGCAGCAGCACTGAAATCTCTCCAGCTGATGGAGGTAAAGATGGAAAGTGATAAATAACCTACAATATCATCTCATCTTCAGAATGCCAAGCCAAAAACAAGCCACTGCAGCCAAATGCAAAACCGACTCAATATTACACCACATAATCATGCTACATCGCACAGTCCTCAGAGGAAGTTATCAGCTATAAATGTGGTGCCTTTAGCGAAAAAAGTGTCAATTACTGTATAAACTGCCCGCTAATCGAGGATCATGCAGAGCATTACATGCTTTTTATGTTGCAATAGAGAAATGTTGCATTATAGTTATTATATGAGCTTTAATGATATTTTTATGTTCCCAGATGACTCTCTAGTTCCACTGAGATAAGCTACCTTTGCTAACATTGGGATTGTTTAGAAAGATACAGGTTCTACATATTTGTTATGCTATTTAATCCTGTGAAACCTGATATGTGAAACAATATGGAATAGTTTAAATAATCGTATAAAATCTAGACCATTAGGCCTTTATGGATCAAATAGTATGATTCAAGAATACGGAGCTCAAACTTGAGGAGGGAAAAACACCTCAACTTTACATCTGACACAATCTGTGCAAAAATATGCAGTTTGGTGCATAATTATATGGCCAAAATGTAAGATATAATGGAAAAACTTTGGCTTGGCCTGTAATCAGTAGAGCAACACCAGGATGACCAATGGATCTGACATGAATCGTCCTTGCAGATTTAGATTATAATCCTTCATCACTCCAACAGCTGCCGCTTCAAACTCTCTCCAGAGGGCCGTGTTTTATGGACACTAGCATGACCAACTCGTGTTGACGTCTGTTATCCACAAGGACATGCTGAGATGCTATTAAAGCTAATGGTTCCATGTTGGGTCTTTATACAGTCATCTGTGTGTTATTAATAAGGCTTATGTCATCCCAATGTAAGAAGCATAATTTATCATTAATAGAGTATTCAGAGCTCTACAAGCATCTTATGACCTTCAAACACCATGAAGACTAATATTCAGTGGAGGAAGGAAAAAAATGGTGACGGACTCACTCATTTAGTGTTGGAAGGAAATAGCAAACAAGCAGAACAGAGGCCAGACTCTGACGTGTCACCAGATATTGTTGGGATGCAGGTATCTGTCAGTCAGAAGAGTAAAGCAGATTAGGTTCAGGGAAGGGAGTTAGCCACATGTTAACATCAACGCTTTGACGGACAGCAGCAGAATGAGGGTCATAGTGTCCTGATAAGATGCTGCCATGTGTAAGTCTAACTCGCGCCTATTAAAAACCAGAGCTGGTGGATGTGCTGGCAATGGAGCCATCAGTCAGCGATCGCTGGCTCTGATTATTTCACGGGCTCATGGGGGAAAAAACAAAAACAAAACAAACACAGATAAAATAAAGCCTTGTTGTCTTCTGACTAGACATGGTTCAGCCAGACTTCAAGATCAGCACTTTCCTTTGTCTGCTCATGCTGAGGGTCATTTGCATAATTCCAATCAGTTTGTGGAGTTGGTGTTTAGGGTTGTATTTCAAGAAACTATATCTTCATGTGAGCCCATTTGGGTGATGTCTATAAGCATTACACACAGTATTTCTTGTGACCAACTGAAGAATAAATCACTGGAAAATATTTTTGCTTTTTATGTTTGATTTATGTTTCAAAAAATTATCAACAGTCAGATGCTTCTCTTAAAATTAAAATAAGTGAGAGTAAGAACAATATAAAATGGATGTAGATAGCAAAGACCAAATAATTTAATCTTGGGTCTTAATATTTGAGTTCATATTAAAATATATAACTTGGCCAATCTGAGTGCAGCATGATCACTGTAGAGAATCAAAGTGAGACTCAGAATTCAAGAAAACCATAAATTAAATTAGCATAAATTAATTAATACAATTTTAAATGTGCACTATATCCCAAAAATATATTATTAATACTTAAAAATATATATTTATACCAGTGTTATTATAGTATAATTTCTATAAACCATAAATCATTTTCACCATCAAGATTTGCATAAATATTAACAAAAACAATTTGTTTTGGTTAATATCTTGAATTAGATATTATTTTAGTATTTTCTGTGTTTTTTAGAGATCTATATTTTTCTTTCTTTCTTTCTTTCTGTCGTTATTTTAGTACATACATTTAAACCAGAGGAAATGTTGAGTTGGAGATTATTTTTTTAAATAAAGTATTTTATTTTAGTTAATTTTTGTATGATTTCAATTTTAGTCAACCATAATAACTCTGAATTATATAAATCTGGTTCAAATATATTTTAGTTATTTTCTGATATATTTTTGTATAGTTAAAAATAAAAAACCTAAAGCTAAGAAATTTTTAAAATAAGAACTAAAAAGTTTTGATTGATTAAAAAAAAAAACTAAACAAAAAAAAATCTTAATTTTTCATACGCATTTTGAAATATTTAAACAATATACATTTTGAATTTGGAAAATATATTTATTTTAACCATGCTGTTCCCAACATATAAATTATTTCAAATAAATTTGACCCGGAAAAAATACTTATTTTTCCTTTTGGAAATGAATTAAACATGCACATGTCCACGATTGGGTGTGTATTAATGAGTGTGCCTCTGGAAAAACTCCTACATCTGGTGTTTACATTTAGCAATTCTCAGAGCAGACCAGCATCATATCGTGTTTTATCAGTCAGTGCTTGACGTGAACGATGACGGCGTATTTTTCAGGGGCTCTGTAGAGTTCAGAGAGAGTTCAAGGCAAGTGCACTCAACAAGAAGCAAAAACAAGAAGACTCTATGCCCTATACCCCCACGAGCTCAAACAATCACCCTTTATATTCCAGCTTGCTAAATGAGAAAAGCCATGGAGACAGGAAATAGCTTCAGGTGCATTTCGCAGGCATTCCAAAGTGCTAATTACACTTTAATTACACAAAGCAGAGGATATTGTCCTTCTGCAGCCACTGCAACGGGTAAATGCAGGGGTCTTCTTTCCATCCAACAATATTTATTGTCTCTGCATGTCTAATTATTAAAGGAAGTGACATCTGGGGAGCAGTAGAGGGAGATGAGGCGAATCAAGGTATGACAAACCTCTTCCTTCACAAACACACACACTCGTGCACATCCACACCATCACTAACTGTTGATTTGATGTTGTCAATCGTCTTTATTGTTTTTTATCCAAGAATAGTCAGAATAGGGAATGAGCTTCTGTACACGAATCAAGGCAAGAAAACTGACCTAAAACATCTTCATAAATGAAGTGTGATGGTATCTGTCATAGCAATAGTAAATGTAATGAGGTGAATTTCATGAAACTTGTCAAGGTTGGTTTACTCATCAAATCCAAAGAATGAATAATATATAAGAATAATTGTACTTACAGAGAATGGAACATATTTTTAGTAGTGATGGATACTTTCGAAGCACTGCTTTAAGTTTTGTAAATCTTATGCTTCAAATCACTGGTTTGGAGCACACATCAAACTTCCACATGATTTTCAGTAAACAACGCTTTAATATGTCACAGCTGTTTCTAAATGTTTTGGAACTTCACTGGTTCACCACTGGGGGGTGAGTTTAGTGAACCCATGAATCACTGAGATAGCCCTTCAGCGCAAACCAGTGTCTACAGTTTTTACCTGATTTTGGATAATTTTTATAGAGATTCTTATGAGACTTAAGTTCATTTAGTAGCTATTTAGTTAAAGGGTTAGTTCACCCAAAAATGAAAATTATGTCTTTAATTACTCACCCTCATGTTGTTCTAAACTTTTGTTCATCTTCAGAACACAAACAAAGATATTTTTGATGAAATCCAAGAGCTTTTTGACCCTCCATAGACAGCAACGCAACTACCATGTTAAAAACCCAGAAAGGTATTAAGAAAATCGTTGAAATAGTCCATATGACAACAGTTGTTCAACCGTAATTTTATAAAGCTATACAAGTTACTTCCATTGCTGTCTATGCAAGGCCAGAAAGCTCTGATTTAATCAAAAATTATCATTTTTATGCATGTTTTGGTCAGAGTTTTCATTGCATTTTACACAGTTTTGACCAGCAGATGTACTTCAAAACAGTGAATCATTGTGCATTTTGCATTGCAATATTTTGTGCACTGTATTTTTTTATTGCAAATAAAAGAAAGGTTTTTGTATTACAAGAAAATATGATTACACCAATTTTTTTCCCCTGTGTGACATTTTCATGACATTTTACCCTCTATGCCATGGGTCAATACACTCGGTCCTGGAGGGCCGGTGTCCTGCAGAGTTTAGCTCCAACTTGCCTCAACACACCTGCCTTGAAGTTTCAAGTATACCAACAAGACTTGATTAGCTGGTTCAGGTGTGTTTGATTAGGGTCGGAGCTAAACTCTGCAGGACACCGGCCCTCCAGTAACAAGTTTGGTGACCCCTGCTCTATGGAATGCATTTTGAGCATTTAAATTTGGAATATTATTATTTTTTTTAATTACTTCTGTCAGTGCCAGTAGCCTCGTGGTTAGCAAGCTGACATACAGTGTACCTGTTCTCATGGTGACATAAGTTCGATCCCCTTCTTGAGGTCCTTTATCGGTCCTGTTCCCCTCTCTTCATCCAATGCTTTCCTATCTCCCCTCTACTATCCTGTCTCAGTAAAGCCATAAAAAGCCCACTTTTTCTGAAACTGTATCAATTTATTTTATTCATTTTTGAACTAATAATTGAAGATATGAAATAAAGAGAATTCTCAAAAAAAGAAAAAGAAAGAAAGATTTATTAATTTGAACATTTATGGTTTTGGGGAGAACACTTTAAGTGTAACTAATTAAATCACTTTAGAGGAAAATCAATGAATTTTGTGGCCCAATAGTGGTTGTGCTTAAGACAAATGACTAATATGGGTTGAGTAGTACAAACGCGAGAAATGGCCTGTATGTGTGAAAGTGACCTTTATGAGTGAAAATGTACCCTGGCAAAATAATTTACCTCCTGTCATGATAACAAATGGTTATTGTATGGTAGTTTACCTCTGCCAAATACATGTGAACTCACGCTGCATCGGAAAATGCTTTGGGAACGCGCCTGTGTGCCCACGCTCTGAATCACATGTGAAATCAGTCCAACGGAATGGCGAAACGTCACGGGCGGGGTGACGTAGAGACCAGAGAGTTTAAAAGCGCATCCGAAACAAGCAATGATGTTTAGGTTTTATGCAATATAGTGTATTACGGGTTTGCAGCAATATAATGCCGGGGGGAAACTGTGAGAAGACGGGAGGTTCCTTTTTTCTCTCTCTTTTTCCTCAAACGCATAATATTATAATCAGACCGTGTTGACTTGTCTGGTTTGTTTGTCTGCATTTAATTCTGAGGAATTAAATGGTGTATATTATTCTGGCTTTGAGAAGTTGTATATATATTTTGGATATATTTACAGTATATTTTATATAATTCAGCACAGGGATCGGAGAAGGGCTCCCCTTTCTCCTCCCTCACTCTCTAATACAGTGGTCTTTTTGGATATAAAATTCTCGAGTGAGAGCACAGTGTTTAACTCTCTTCCTCTGAGGAGGTATATGTGGTCAGCACGTCATTACTAGACTTTTGAGGAGTTGGTGTCACCGGGCCGAAGGTTTCTAAGCAGAAGGCGGATATGTGGACCATCATTCTCGCTAGATAGTTTTTGACTTAAAGGCCATGCTTATGTGCCTTAGACATGTGGAGGAACCTTGGTTCCTGTCACAAGGCCCAGTGCTGGGTGCTCCTTGTCATCACATACGTTAATGATGGATGCCTCCCTCGCGGGCTGGGGAGTGGGTCATGAGTGGTCATGAGATGCTGGCCGTGTTTCAGGCTCTGAAACTCTTTCTCCCAGACCAGAGAGGCCATCATTTGCTGGTTCACAAGCAGACAACACAGCGGTGGTCTCTTATATCAACAGGCAGACATCCTGTCAAGGCAGGGGCTGAGGCCCGGGGGATGGAAGCTGCACACCGAGGTGGCGGAGTAGATTTGGAAAAAGTTTGGGTGAGTCCAGGTAGACTTGTTTGCATCTCACAATGTCCCCTCTGGTTCTTCCTCACATGGTACAGATGTGGCCGGGGCTTCGTATGTACGCCTTCCCCTCCCACCCCCACCCCCCATTTTCTCTGCTCCCGGGAGTTCTGGAGAGAGTTCGTCATGATGTGGTTCGTCTCCTATTAGCAGCCCCATTCTGGCCAGGCCAGCCATGGTTTGCAGACCTATTGGCCCTACTCATAGACTCTCCATGGGAGATTCCAGCCCGGCGGGATCTCCTCTCTCAGGCGAGGGTACCATATTTTCACCCCCTTCCGGAGTTGTGGAAACTGTGGGTGTGACCCAGGGCTGTTTTAACCATTGGGCTAGGCGGAGCTGAAGCCCCGGGGTCAAAGCAAGGAGGGGGCCCATGATTGGCTGTGGGGTAGATTGACTGGTGCGCCGATCGCCAAAGCCACCACACCCCCCAATTATTAGCTCTGTTATTTAGTTGAGCTTTTCTGTAAATTCCATGCATTACCATTTGAGATTGAAGCGTAAAGTCTGTATTTGGTTTACTAATCAAATGCATTTATTATATATTTGACTTTTAAACGATATGTGCATATATCTATCAGGTGATCGCTGCCAAGGATGTCTCCTTCACCTCCACTCTTCACTTCGTTCTGGAGTAATATGGAAATGGTCGTGCAAAGAACAATATTTGATAATT
Source organism: Barbus barbus (assembly GCF_936440315.1). NCBI lineage: Eukaryota > Metazoa > Chordata > Actinopteri > Cypriniformes > Cyprinidae > Barbus > Barbus barbus. The sequence goes on along the minus strand of NC_136732.1, from coordinate 11,397,726 downwards.
AAAAATGTCAGCAATTCTGAGAGATAGGGGCTCCAAAAATTTTAAACTCCAAATACAAAAAAAGAAACATAAGTTAGTCAATATAATCACCAGCTATCGGGATATTTTACTAAAGCTGATGATGGAGTCGAAGTGATTGGAACAGGGAGTGGACCACGCACATGGAGCAGAAAAAAAAAAAAACAGCGTCATCGTCCACACAGATTTTAGGTTAGTTTGCCTATTAACTGGATGTATATTGGTTTGTGTTTGAACAAACTCTATATAGGCTATTAATTTAAGGGTTGGGACTTGGGAGATAATCCGGTAGAAATGTATCAATCGTTTTGTGCGTCAAGATGTAGGCTAAGCTTAACATTTAAATGCGTTTTAAGCAGCTTTTAAATCAAATGGTTTAAACTGTTAATGAACATTAAGCAGTGGGGCAGAATTCATTCTGGTAAATGTGTGCATTAAGATGGTTTCAGCCCGATTTTGCGTGGCGCACACCTGCTCATATTGAGACTGAATAAGCTTTTCGCTCCTTGTTGGGCTTATAAGCACATTTTATAAATGTTCAGATACACAGTTATGTGTCAAAAATTCTCTTCTTTGCAAGTATCCTCGTAAACACAGTTATTTGTGTCTTAAATTAATGTTAATATTTAAAGATAAAGCATGTGTAGTGTTAGATATGAGATCCTGGATTAGCCTATATGATGAGATCTTAAAAGGATACTTCACCCGAAAATGAAGATACTGTCATCATATACTTAAACTCAAATTGTTCTAAACCTCTATGAATTTGTTTGTTCTCCTCAACATAAAAGAAGATACTTTGAAAAATGACCGCAACCAGTTTCTGGTCCCATTTGTCTCCAATTATAGCATATTTTAGTCATATAGTCATTGGGGCCTAGCAACTGTCTGATTACCAGTATTGTTCCAAATATATTATTTTGCATTCAACAGCAGAATGAATCTCATACAGGTTTAGAACAACAACAGAATTTTCCTTTTTGGGTGAACTATTCCTCTAAAGCAGCCTAATATAGCTGCTGATGTCATTTGTGTCAATAATGTAACTCAAACATCAGAAAGAAAATCACTTACTGTCCTTGACTGAATCACTTTCGTAAAATAAATAAGAATGAATGTATGTTGAATATATACAGTGGACAACATTCAGTCTATTTGTACATTTTCTTTATACATCATAATATTATTCAGTGCTTCAAGAATAATAATAATATTATAGAAGTATTTCAAGTAGGTCGATTTCTTATGATCTTTGTTATGTTGTAGCCTAATTTGTGACTGTTCACTTGTCTTCAGTAAGCTTATTTTTACTTAGGCTAGTATTATCTTTTGTGATATTGAAATTGGTAACAAAAATTATGACATTTCAGTGCATCAGGAAATTTGATATGGGATAAAAGTCCTATTTAAAACTATAAAGTTTCAAATGATTGTGATGGGGGGGCCCTGCAGTAAGTCATAACCCCGGGGCCAAGTGCAGTCTCAATGCGGCCCTGGGCACAACTCGTAGCTTCCGGTCTCTCAACTGAGGTTGTTGAGACCATACTCCAGTCCAGAGCTCCCTCCACGAGGAAACTACTCCTTGAAGTGGATTGTGTTCACTTCATGGTGCGGAAATTGTCAGACGGTCCCAGTTAACTGCATGGTTGGTTCAGTTCTGGAGTTCCTGCAGGAACTATTCTTCACACGTTTGACCCCTTCCACCTTTAGAGTGTTCGTGGTGGCCATAGCTGCTTACCACGTCCCTTTGGGTCATCAGTCATTGGGGGCGAAACCTGTTGGTACATGTTTCTTTCATTCTGTGTGGTCAGGAGAAGTATGGTACCGCACCAGACTCTCAGGTGCATCTGTCTTAGCTGTGCCAGCCATGATTTCACACTAGACTGGCATTTATCAGTATGGGGGCATGGGAATTCTCGTTCCCAAAGCGTTTTCCGATGCAGCGAGTTCCCAAAGGGGAATGTCCCAGGTTACGTATGTAACCATGGCTCCCCGAGGGAATGAAATGCTGCGTCTCATTGCCATACTTCCTGCATCCATGGGAGCGACTTACTTAAACTTATCGGAAGCTAACGTTGCTTGTTTCGGATGCGCTTTTAAGCTCTCCGGTCTCTACGTCACCCCGCCCGTGACGTTTTGCCATTCCCAAAGCGTTTTCTGACGCAGTGTCTCATTCCCTCGGGGAACCATGGTTACATACGTAACCTGGGACGTTCTTGTGATACCAGTGGCGTACTGTGGGGTTTCAGTCAGGGCCTTCAGTAAGCAACTGTAAACTACATGTACACATCTTACACATCTCTGTTACAGCTAACACAGCCATATGCAAATAATTCACATATTATGCCGCACACAGGCTCTCAATAACAATGACGGCTGATCAACAATTTCAACAGTAGGCTAGATTGGGGTGGGTTAAATGCAGAGTTAATTTCCCTACACGGATCAGTAAAAGTAATTTGCCAGTACATGGGTCACTATGCACATTCACATCATTCTAAAATGACGACGCGCCCAAAGCAGCAAAACTGTACAAATGTCGGACATCCACACACCACACCACAGTATTATCAACGCACCACATACACCTCCATAACAATGTGCATGAAACAGTTCTCATTAAATAATAACGCACTCACCTATCACTTGTAAATAAAGTCCATGGGTCTGTCATTCCATGCCCCTTTACTCCCTTTAACTTGTACTCTGTGCTAGCTGTTAGCCACTCATAGCACTCATAGTTGCAATCTTTGAAATGGCGCATAAAAACTTTGCTGGTCTTTGTTAGCGAATTCACTTTGGGTGTTGGTCTTCCCACCTCAGTTATTCTCTTTTGTCTGCAAAAGAGCACCAAGAAAAAGGGGTTTTAGTAGATCGGCAACAAGATCTGGTGTAGGCGCCCGTGACTGCAGCTGTCATTTTCTTTTTGTTGAGTTTAACTTTCGTTCCTTGGAAATCCCTGACTAAAGGGGCGGTCTAACGCTGGGGATAGCACTGGGCACATAGCTAGACCCAGAGGGTGGGCTGTCATTGAACGTCAAAATTTGATTGGCTGATGATTCTGTCACTAATGCTTGTTACAAATCAGATGTGACGTCTTTCAACAAAAGGGTAGCACTATCTGTAGTGCTGGCCAAAGACTTTTTTTCCAGTTCAACCTCACCTAAACTAATCATAGGCAATTTTGTGGACATTACACAAATGAAAATGATACCTAAACATTTTTCACATAATTTAATTTATTTATTGGGCCAGCAGAGAAGGCCTGCTTCCCCTGACTGCCCACCACTGTGTGATACCATACAGACCAAAGGAATTTAACATTTCCAACCAGTAAATTCCTAGCTGCTGTGAATACGGATGTTTTTGGTCTTGAAACACCTCCCTTCATACAGTGAAATGTGCAAATAATGCAGGAAAAAAAGTTAAAATCTCAATGTGTCCTAACTCTGACATGTTTTCACTTTATGACAGGAAATGGTGATTAATTATTTGTGCAGCAGAAAACATTTTTGTTCTTAAACCATTTTTAATAGCATTGCACTGAAGTATGTTGAGCTGAGGAGCTGTTCAGTAATTATTTTTTTTAAAATAATTTAGTAGGGAGTTGAAAGTGTGAATTACAGTGGGACTCAGTAATCAGCCTCTGAATTATTGGAGAGCCTCTCAATTATTAATTTTTATCCTAAGTCATTTAAACTTGCGCTTTAGATGAGACTGGCGGAGAACAGAGATTGTTCAGCTTCAAAAAGGTAAGCGCTCGGCTGCACAACCGTGTACTTCCTGTGACAAACTTTCAACTAAACAACAGGCCATCAATTTAACAAGCCGAACAATCAACTCTCCACTTAGACCTGCAATCAACCTCAAAAATCCCTTAGAGAAGCAAATAATGTGGTCAGTTAGAGCTGTAATTACATGGGCGTTAAGGATATGTAAGAGGGGTTAATGAGGAAGGAATTGGAGAGGGGAGAGAGAGAGAGGAATGTAATGAGAGGGTGCATATGTAAATGAGGGAAATTATGAGTGATCGCACGTCCACTGGCTCATCCTGTATGACAGACGAGAAGAAGAACACGAGGTGGGCAGTCTGGATCTCTCCCAGCACCAACTAGCCAGTCATTGGGATTTGGAGAATTGCTGGTTAAAATGAGTCAACCGCCTGTCTGCTTGTCAGTATAGAGCAGTTGACTGAATTGCAAATGGTAAACATGTTCATTTCCCGTTTCACTGTAGCAGCTATTTTATACCATGACACTGACATCAGGCTACATTTATATTACATGTTGTACAAGCTTTTTGCTGTAAAGCTGCTTTGCAATGATACATATTGAGAAAGTGCTAGAGAAATAAATGTGAACTGAATTGAATGTTTGGAAACACTATAGTATTGGGACCAATTCTCACATATTAGCTGTTTATTAGCAACATGTAAAGCACATATTCTGCATGACCATATTCTACATCCCTAATTCTATCAATATCTTAAAATGAACAACTACCTTACTAACTATTAATAAGCAGCAAATTGGGAGTTCATTGAGGCAAAAGTCGCAGTTAGTGGTTTGTTAATAGAGAGAATTGGACTTTAAAATAAAGTTTGACAGAGTGTTTTTAGCAGTATCAGTACAGGTGAGTTTTACAGCTACAAGTTGTATTTGTCTGTGGAACTTCTCATGAATAGGGTTGAAAATATGGCTCAAAAGAGATCACCCAGTTCACTCACAAATGTTACTCACCTTTCTTTCTTCTGCAGAACACAAAAGAAGATTTTTTTCAACTGCTCATGTACATGCAATGAAAATCAATGGGACCTAAAACAACACTGTATATACGTAACACTGACAAAAGGGTTGTCAGGGTTCTGTCACTTCGGTCTAGTTTATTCATAGTTTTGTGACGGAGCCATGACACTCCCTTCTTGTTTTGTTTTCTGGTGAACGCGCGGCTTCGAGTGTGCTCTCTCATCTGCGTGCTCTGTTTCATGTTGGGGCGTGGTGTTAGGACTCCTGTCTTGTTCAGCTCAGTTCTGGTTTTGTGTCGGGGTTCGGACACTCACGCTTTAGGTTTGTTCTTGATGTAGGAGTGTGCGGTCTCGAGTTCACTCGGGCCGTGCGCTCCTCTGTGAGTGTGTGTGTTTTGTTCGTTTAAAAAAAAAACACAAGCTGCGTGCAACACAGAACAAGACAAAACGAGAAAGCACGCAGCCGAAGAACGAGCTTGTGTTTTTTTTCACTGGCTGCGTGCTTTCATGTTTGTCATGTTTTGTGAACACGCAGCTTATGAGGCTCCTCATTAGCTGCGTGTTCGTGTCCCGTTTTGCACATGGCTAGTCATTTTGTTTTGCTGGCCATGTGCTTGTGTTTTTGTTTTGTGTGAGCGCATGGCTGGTCTTGTTTAGTTCTTATGTCAATTGTCTTGACCCCACCCACCTCGTTTCCTAATTATTGGTTAATTTGCCCCACCTGTTATCTCGTTACCCTCCTCATTTGCTCCCTTTATAATCTCCTTGTGTTTGCAGTCCTGTGCCAGTTCATCGTCGATGTTACCCTATGGGAAATCCTGCCCTGCAAGTCTGTTTTCCCCTACGGGGTAGTTTTTGTTGTTTATTTAATTTTTGTATTAATAAAGCACTTTTGCCTCCTGCAATTGAGTCCTCGCTCTATCCCCTCACCCACACCTGACAAGGGTAGCACTATCTGTAGTGCTGGCCATAGACTTTTTTTTATGTAGGATATTCCAGTTCAACCTCAACTAAACGAATCATAGGCAATTTAGTGGACATTACACAAATGAAAATGACACCTAAATAATCAATAAAAACATTTTTCACACAATTTTATTTTTTATAAGGCCAGCAGAGAAGGCCCTGCTTCTCCTGAGGCCCACCACTGTTGATGATTAAAGGGATGAATGATTAAAGGGATAATTCACCCAAAAATGAACATTGTCATTTACTTTTCACCGGAGTCGTGTGGATTACTTGTGATGATTTTAGCAGATGTTTGAGCTCATTCTGACGGCACCCATTCACTGCAGAGGATCCACTGATGAGCAAGTGGTGTAATGCTAAATTTCTCTAAACTTAACCCTCATGTACTGTTCCGGGTCAATTTGACATATAATTTGTCAAGATTACTTTAGGTTTAGACCAAAATATTATCGTTAAAAAATGTGCAATCACAAACATCTCACAGGTCTGGGAGAGTTGCAGTCAAAAATAGTGGTTAAAAACATTTTTATAAATCATAAATTCAGATATTCATTCTTTGAAATTTGTGAAAAGTCCTGATATGAAAAGTTTATTGATTGTATGTTTTTTGATATGCCGTAATTTTTGTGGAATTACATTGAATCCAATACGGGTCACTTTGACCCGGACCATACAGGAAGTCATCTGTTTTTGAACAGTACATGAGGGTTAACGAAACCAAATCATCTAAATCTTGGATGGCCTGAGGGTGAGTACATTTCATTTTGGGTGAACTATTCGTTTAATGTATTGTTTTTGTTTTTTTTTTCTTGAGCAATCGAATGTGTGAACCTTATTCAGGACAGTACTTAAAAAACATGCAATTTTTATGATCTCTTTTATTTCATAAAAATTATTAGTATCTTGCATATTCTGCATGGGGGGTGCAAACTTATGAGCAGAACTGCTTTTTATCAAACATATCTAATAATTCTCACTACAAAGAATATGGAGTCCCACATTTGTGTAATCAGTAAGTTTACCATCAGAATACCCTTTCCAGGCTCACAAAAGTATAATTTTTGAGTTTGGGTTGTGCACTTGTATCACAGACATGCAAAGGGGTGAACAGGAACCATATCACAGCTAATTCAATGTTCTACACCACTGATTTACACTCCAGCGGATCGCCTGATGCTTCCTGGAAAGTGTATGTATTTGTAGCACACAAGGGACACTGACCCGAGCTCTAGTGAGCTGGCCAAAGTCTAGCACACAAATCAAACTGCTTTCTGAAGTAATCGAGTCAAGTGCCAGTTTAGGCGAAATGGCTTGAAAATGGCAAATTTTGTCAGATGGCATCTGGTCCTATGAGCGCAAATTAATCATTTTGATATGTGTGAATGTGTGCGTCTGTGCTTCTGCACACTGATCTGGTGTGTACATAACTTTTCTTTGGTAAAGGGCAGTTAAATATGGATGTGCTGTTCTCCCCAAACTGCCCATGTCCTGATATACCTCTGCTGGTCCAGCTGTGATCTAATCTCCTGGAATTACAGGGATAACCGAATCCTGTCTGGCCCACCTGAGGCCCTGTAACACACTCCGAAAGACCACAAAACAAGACTGGAGACCCAGGACTATACTGACACCTACAGTCAGGCTCATAAAATAGAGTAAATTACATAAAATGACTACTATTATTAACTGAACACCATGTTGTTTTAAACCCAAAGACCGTTAGATAAGATTCTAATTTTACATCCTATTTAGAAGGGATAACATGCAGTTTCAATGTTGAACGTCGAAACAACGTTGAAACAACATGAGGTTGAATAAATGATGTCAGAATTGTAATTTTGGACGATCGAACCCTTGATGAAGTTAAGAAGCTCTAATCTATATGATAATTAACAGTGACCATGTGCTGTCACAATTATGGTAATATTAAAAGTATGTCATGCATGGCCTTGTGATCACAGACCTGGAATGTGATTACATGAGTGGATAATATACTGGAGCCAATTTAAATAATATTCTAGGTCATTATTGTACAGTATGACTGCATTAGTAAGACAGATAACAACTCATTCAGAAGAGAACTGAAATCTGTCTATGAAGATCCTAATTGCAGATGTTGTTATAATTACTTACAGCATGTGTTGTTTTAGGTGAATGAGACCTCATGATCTGCCTTAGTTTCACATCAACTGTTTTAGACTCAGTGAAGCATATAACACCATATCTACACTACAAGAGAGTGTTTTGTTGCTTTACGCCCCATTCTTACTGTGTAGACATACGCTGTGTTCCAATCTGCATGTTATCCCTTCTAAATAGGATGTAGAATTATAATTAATTTATTTAATAGTGACTTTTTGGGCACTACTCATCAGTGAACACTCTAGTGAAAAAAATAAAAGAAAAGAAAGAAAAAAAATACCTATATACATATGTATATATATATATATATATATATATATATATAATAAACAATTATTTTGTGATGAGTGCAAAAATTTATTTTGTAATAAGTATACTACAAATACATTTACATATTTATGTGCTTAATAAAAAATGCCCTGAAATTGTATATGAAATAAATTTATTTTAAATAAACTATGGCATAGTTGTGTGCCATAAAACATGTATATTAAATGCAGCTAGTGGAATTTTTTTTTTTTTTTTTTACTCATTAAGTTGGACTTAATACATCTTTATATTTAATTTCATAATTTCATAATTAAAATTTTATTGTCTTTGAAATTTGGTTAAAGAGAACTGCCGAATGTACTAACAAGGAATTATAGTAAAATAAAATGTACTTTAATGTCATTAGTTGAAGTCAACACATCAAAATAAGTGTACTTCTTCAAAGCACAACAAAGTTTTAAAACAATGATTTAAAATGTACTTTAAAGTTAAACTTTTAATTTGACATTATTACAAAGCAAAATTATACTTACTGTAAGTGTGTTGAAAAACGTCTCAGGTTACGTATGTAACCCTGATTCCCTGAAGGGAACAAGACGCTGTGTCGAAACGCTAGGAAAAGTCTTCAGCGTGACCGCGCTCTGAACCACATGTGTAATCTGTCCAATGGAAGGGCGAGACGTCACGGGCAGGTGACATAATCGACCAGGAAGCATAAAAGCACATGTAGTGGAACCGGCGTTTGATTCTAGGAATGAAGCAACCGCTCGCAGGAAAGTATGGCCTCGAGACGCAGGGGCTCGTTCCCTTCAGGGAACCAGGGTTACATACGTAACCTGAGACATTCCCTTCCAGGAACTCGAGCTGCGTCGAAACGCTAGGGGAACGAGATGCCCACGCCTCCAGACTTCCAAGTCCCTGCCCTGTGTATTTCCCTCAGGAGCAAAATGAGGGCGAGAGAAAAAAGGCCACGAGTGGCTAAAGTGGGCGGGCCTGTGTCCCAAAGGCCAACTTCTGAGAAGTGAGTCTTGATCCCCGAGAAGGGGGAGAGCAGAGGACTCGAGGCTATGTAACAGCATCCTGATCCAGCACATAGCATAAGCTCTCCTACCGGAGGCCTCAGCCTCTGGAGGAAACATGTAACTAGGGGATGCCTACCTACTGAGAGGCCACCGAGAAGGGCGTGGTAGGCCGATAAAGCCGCCACGTAAACCTTCAGGGTGGAGTGGGTTAGCCCTGCGGAGAAAGGGGCCTGCAGGAACTCCAGCACTGTACCAATCGGGCAGTTATATGGGTCGAGGTGGCGGTCTCCGCACCATGAAGCGTACAGTTTCCTCGTAGAGGGAGCTCTGGATTGGAGGATGGTCTCAGCACCACTCATAGCTACCAGTCTCTCAACCGAGGTTGCTATGAAGCTATGAGGCCACACCCACAGCTTCCACAGCTCCTGTGAGAGAAGATCTCTTCTGACAGGAATCTCCCATGGAGAGCCGTCGAGGAGAGAAATCAGGTCGAGAACCATACTCGGCCCGGCCAGAACGGTGCTACCAGTCATAGACTGACCTCGTCCCAGCGCACTCTCGCCAGAACTCCTGGGAGCAGAGCGATCGGGGGAAAGGTGTACAGACGAAGCCTCGGCCAAGTCTGTACCATAGCATCCGGTCCCAGTGGATCTGGATGACCCCGGGCCTCAGCTCCTGCCTCGACAGGATGTCTGTTCTCCATGGTGGTCTCGAAGCACGGCCAGCATCTCCAGGCAGTTGATGTGCCATGTGAGATGGCGACCACTCCATAGACCGCAGGCAGGGTGGCCACTCATGACCGCTCCCCAACCGGTGAGGGATGCGTCCGTCGCTAGCATTACACGGCTACTAGGAGCTCCCAGCACCAGGCCCTGAGACAAGAACCAAGGACGTCTCCACATGCCTAAGGCACGTAGGCATCGCCGCGTGACCTTGAATGTGAAGTGGGTTTCCCCTCAGGGAGAACCCCTTGGTTCTGAGCCACCACTCTAGGGGTCTCATGTACAGCAGGCCAATAGATATCACGTTGGACGCAGCTGCCATCAGACCCAGCAGTTTTTGAAACTGCTTGACAGTGAGTGACCGGCCTTCTTTCACTCTCTTGACTGACGTGAGGATCAACTCAATCCGAGCAGGGAACATGCGTGCCTGCATCGTGGTCGGCTCCCACACCATGCCTAGATAAAAGGTTCTCTGTACTGGAGAAAGCACACTTTTCTTGGCATTCAGTCTCAACCTCAGCTCTTTCAAGTGCGCGAGAACGACACCTCGATGTTGAATCGCCAGCTGCTCCAATTGAGCTAGAATCAACCAATCTTTGATGTAAAAGTGCGGGGTGAGAGTGCAAGGCCAACGGGAAGAACCCGATATTGGTAAGCTTTGCCCCCAAAAGCAAACCTCAGGGACATCCTGTGAGTGGGAAGGATGGAAACGTGGAAGTATGCATTTTTTAGACCTATCGTGACAAACCAGTCCTCGGACTTGATCTGAGACATGACCTGTTTGAGTGTAAGCATCCTGAACTTCAGTCACATGACTGAGCGGTTCAACTGACGCAGATCTAAAATGGGACGCAACCCTCCATCCTTCTTTGGAACAATGAAGTACCGGCTGTAGAACTCGGACTCTCATTTGTGAGGAGGGACCACCTAGATGGCCTCTTTCCTCAAGAGAGTGTCTACTTCCTGTTCCATGACCAGAGCCTGCTCGGGGGCCCACCAACGTGGAAATCACCCCATTGAAAGGTGGAGGCTGAATACGATAGCCTTTCTCTACAGTACGCAGGACCCACTGAGACACATTTGGCAGTAGTTTCCACGCTGCCAGATGGTCTGCTAAGGGAACCAGTCTCTCGAGACTGGCCTCTGATGTACTCAAAGCTGCTGGCTGGGTGTCCTGAAGCGGAGGACCAGCAGGAGACGGCCGAACCAGGAGCTCTAGAGACCCCCACAGGGGTGGCGAGCTTCTCAGCTCCGCTACACTTCGGGGCGGAAATAACTGAGAGAAGCGCTCGCTGGAGCCAGCTGCACCCTGGAACTCTGGCAGTGTTGGCAGACTGGTCTCCTGAGGGCACTGGGGGGAGATGGACACCGTATAATGAGGTGTAAACCGCTCGTCCCCAGAGGGACCTGCCCTCAGAAGCCCTGGGTCATAGGCAGCAGGATGTTTTAGCCAAAGATTATCCAGCGAGAATGACGGTCTGCAGAAGCCTTTGGCCCGGGAGCGCAACTCTGACTCCAATATTATGGGGAGTACGAGAAGTGATGCTCCCTAAATGAGGAGCTGGAACACGGTTGGGGCTGCTCCGCCCAGCAGCCCCTGCTGATCACCTCAACCTCCTCAGAGGAAGAGAGGTAAAGCATTGTGTTCTCACTCGAGAAATGTCCCAAGAGGCTCCTATACACACATATGTATATGTATACATATATACACATCTAACTTCTCCTAGATAGATGAAATACATCATTTAATTCCTCAAAATTAAATGCAGAAAGACAACCAGACGAGTAAACATGGTCTGATATGAAATGGATTCATAATAAGAATGAGAATGAAGTAATGCACGGCAACGCGTGCTGCAACAGCGAGCTCTCACTCAAAGGGGGAAGAAACGCACCGCGGGCTTCCAGCCCCGAGCGAGAGTGCTAGATCTGGGGAATGCAGGTGGAGATAGGGCGAACCCGTCTCCAACCCGTCCGCCAGATCCATGTTGCGATCCCTGCGATCTCACTCGCCGCCATGTCTCAGCAGTGGCGAACCGGAACCGCGAGATCGTACGGCGTGGAGAAGCACAATCAGCCCTTTATCTTTAGAGCTGACAACGCGAATATAATGATGTCGTCATTCATAATATGCTTGTGCAAACACTGCAGCTTTACAAAGCTCATCGATGTCCTACATGTCCACCTCCTCAAAGGAAGACAGGCGGAGGGTCGAGCCCTCTCTCTGGGGGGAAGAAACCGCTAGGCGGGCTTACGATCCCAGAGAGTGGGCGCTGGATCTGATGGGAAAGGAAGAAGATAGGGGCTCGCCCGTCTTCATTCCCTCCACCAGATCCAAGTGCGATTCCCAAGAGCGCAGCCGCCGCTCTGTGTTTTTTTCTTGTTCTTCAGCAGAAGCGGGACCGGCACCTCGAGGAACGCTAGTGAAAGCTTACTCCTCAAAGAGAGCCTTCCAAGAGCAAGCAGACGCAGTGACAAACGCTCACAAAGCGGGTAGTCAGCTCCCTCGAGAGCTGGCTATGCGTGCTCTGCTCCCCAGCAGTGATATAACGTTTGCAGTGAGGAACATACAGCCTGTAATGCGATCTGCTCTCACCCAAGTGCTTGCACACATTGTGGAGCTTATTTCAAGTGATAGTGCTTAGGGACAAACAACATTAAATAAGACTCACAACACAGATCGACAGACACACACACAGAGTAGCGGTTGCTGAATGACAAAAAGCAAATGCCGGTTCCACCTCACGTGCTTTTATGCTTCCTGGTCGATTACGTCACCCGCCCGTGACTCGCCCTTCCATTGGACAGATTACACACGTGGTTCAGAGCGCAGTCACGCTAAAGGCGTTCCCCTAGCGTTTCGACGCATCTCAAGTTCCTGGAAGGGAACTTAGTCATAAAAGTGTCTCTCTAAATAGGGGAGAGCAAATGTTCTCTGATTTAATGAAAAACATATACAAGATAAACTATAATATTCTGTCAATAAAATAAAATGATTAACTTTTTCAAATAAAATAATGGTGTTTTTAATAATTAAAAATAAACTAACTTTGAAGTTGGACAATGACGACCCTTATCACACCACACAGCTATACAGCATAGTTCAAAGCAATGTGGGTAAGTAGATGAAGAAATATATTCAGACATTCTGAAAAACACAGAGATGATGAAGGGAATACTCCCTTCCCTTAAGTTTTTTATGCTAGCATGTAATGAAATGTTTAAATCATGTGTTTTACAACTAACCCCTACATTTATGTGGACTTTATTTAATTACCATTCACTCTAAAACAAAATGGTGCTATATAGCACTAAAAGTGGTTCTTTGGCTCATAATCATAGGGGAACCACTTTTGGTGCTGTATAGTACCAAATCCTGGTGCTTCAGTGGTTCTTCACTGGTTCTTTGGCATGAATGAGGTGCTATATAGCACCGCTACCATATATAGAAACTGTTAAGCTCCTGTATGGTTCTTCAGTGGTTATTTGGGGTGATTAAGGTGCTATATAGCACCACTGTCGTACAAAGAACCTGTTAAGCCCCTTTAATGGTTCTTTACGAGCCAAAGAACAACTGCTGGTGCTGTTTAGCACCATTTTTGTTGAAGAAATACAATGCAATATGACACCTTTTATGGTTCTACATAGCACCATTTGACAAAGGTTCTGTATAGTACATTTTTGTGCTATATAACACCAAAAGTGGTTCCCCTATAATTAGGAGCCAAGAACCACATTTAGTGCTATATACTACCATTTCTCTAGAGTGATTATTTTATCTGCAAGTACTGTTTTAAGATCTGAAGTGCACATTGTCACATATATTTTCAGTTAGTTTCAGTTTCATGGACTTTTAGTTGGTATTCTTTAGTTCTTGTCTACCTTGGTTGATTTTCTCCACTTGTCATTCGTTGTCTTAATTACTGATATGATTAGTTCTTTAGTTTCAGCTGTTTCAGTAATTTACCTCAACAAAATAAGCACACTTCTTTTCCACAGGGGTAATCTTGTATCAAAAATAAAAATCAGGCTACTTTTTGACCTGTTATCTCTCTTTTCCAAACCACTTGGTTACATATAATGCCCACCCTATATCTGTTCCTGTTTCACTCAGAAATCTGTCATATTATGGAAAACGAGCTAACAGTTTCATGACTTTAAATAAAATGAATTTCAAGGTACATATTTAGCTAGTTGCTAACACAAACACTACACAAAAAGGGTCAGTGATATGTACTATTTTTTTCTTTCTCATAATCTCCATCACTAATGAAACATATTTTTAGTGTAGAGTATACAGTATAAATTTAGACAGCCATGGTGTAAACCGACTTTCCGAAAGAGGGGGAAAAAACAGAGAGATTGATTATGGTGGTCAGAAAAGAGAAGGATGTCAAATTACCATCACTCCCTCAGCTGTTGTATTGAAAACACTCTCGTAGGATAATGTTTTGAAATTTTATTTCAAAGTTACTGTATATAAAACAAAGTACAGCATCATACATGTACAGTGCATGTTTTATGAAAATATAACGAATGTAGCTAGATTCATGATGTTATAACTCTGTAAACCCGTCCTGTCATTACATGTAATACTAATTCTAGCATATGCTCTGTCAGCAACAAAGCACAAGCCAGTTGACAGTGAATCAGATGTAAAACATCCATCATCTCTGTTTTCTGACCTAGTAAACTCTCGCAAAGCCTGAATTGAAAGCAGAGGGTGATGCTGTACATGTTTTAGAGTTCTGTACCAGATAAATGGGTTGATAGTAACTGAAAATTCATGTGTACAGGGCAATTTGTGTTAGGGATTGGCCCTAAAATAAAGAAGTTTTGGATAAAAGTCTCTGTTAAACATTTACTGAACAGCTTAAAGAATATTTAGAACCTCTGATTTATTAGATAGAGTCACATCGGGAGGAAAAACAGTGATGGTAACCACTGTAAGTGGCCATGTGCTGGCAGTGGGAACTTCTCTGATCAATGGCAGGTGGAATTGCCCACGGGTTGTACATGAGGTCAGCTTCTGAAAGAATGATAAATGCAGACAAAGTAAAGAAGCAGACGAGGGCAAAGAGGAACTTTCAATGTGCTCTCTATCATGGAACCTAACAAGGACAAACCCTGTCACACCCTGAGGTGGGATGGAGGCTTCTCTTCAATCTCTGTCTCTTTCAAGGTGGAAGTTATGATAATTCCAATGGACTGTAAATGATGGACTGATTTGAAGTTTGTTTCTCAGGGGTTTAGAGGTGTTGATACAGTACACTGGTCTGAGGGCTACAAATCCATTACATCACAAAGATTAAAATCAAAGCTAATTCTTAATATGACCATATCTGGAATTACTATAGCTATTTTGCAATCTAAGCGTTCTTTTTGTGGGGAAAAAAGTACAATATGATTTTTTTTATAATAAAAACCTAATGTACTAAAGTGAAAAAAAATGCCAATAAAAAGTCTAATGTTGTGCATAAATTTAATATGTTGATGCTAAATAAAAGAAGGAAAAAAAAAACTATTTATGAACAGTAATTATTTGAACATTATTGACTCATTTTCATGGGATTATAGTAAGAACAATACAGATAATGCAAACAGCTGTAGCTCAGAAAGATAAATAGGAAAGGCATTACATTTAACACAGAGGATTGAGGGCTATAACGCTGACCTGTTGGCATCATGTTTACAAACTCAGCCTGTGCCCACATGTGTATGTGTGCACATGTAACACAACCCTTGCTCAAACTCACCAAACAAACAAATAAAATTCTTCACGCTTAAGCAAGTCCAAGTGCCATGTAGCATTTAGTCACTTAAATGCTTTGAGGAGCAATGTTTCCATCTCATTTCCTGTTTCCGTCAGCTAGACTACCCTTTTGCCATATCTCTGTTCCTCTCAGAGAACACATACTCAGATCTTCAGATATATCACACACATTATTAATTATTGTTCTTTCACACACACACACACACACACACACACACAGACACACAATGTGTAAAATTAATAACAATGGCTTAAATACTCATGGTGCAGCACGACCCTTGTGAAAAGAAGTAGAAAGAAAAGTCCTAAACATAGGTCACAACATACTGTATTATGATATTATTAATTGACATAATTTTCCTTTTTACAGTGTATACTTAATAAAATATTTATTTCTAAAAGGGGCAAAGCTTACCAATATCGGGTTCTTCCCGTTGGCCTTGTACTCTCACCCCGCACTTTTACATCAACGATTGGTTGATTCTAGCTCGATCAGAGCAGGTGGCGATTCGGCATCGAGATGTCGTTCTCGCGCACATGAAGGGGTTGAGACTGAACGCCAAGAAAGTGTGCTTTCTCCAGTATAGAGAACCACTTATCTAGGCGTGGTGTGGGATCCTCACCTCAGTCAAGATAGTGAAAGAGGGCCAGTCACTCACTGTCAAGCAGTTTCAGAAACTGCTGGGGCTTGGCAGCTGCGTCCAACGTGATAACTTTTGGCCTGCTGTACATGGGACCCCTGCAGTGGTGGCTCAAGATCAAGGGGTTCTCCCCGAGGGGAAACCCACTTCGCATTATCAAGGTCACGCGGCGATGCCTACGTGCCTTAGACATGTGGAGCCAAGCTTGGTTCTTGTCTCAGGGCCAGGTGCTGGGAGCTCCTTGTCGCCGCGTAATGCTAGCGACGGATACATCCCTCACCCTTTGGGGAGCGGTCATGAGTGGCCACTCTGCCTGTGGTCTGTGGAGCGGTCGCCATCTAACATGGCATATCAATTGTTTGGAAATGTTGGCTGTGTTTCGTCCACTCAAGCACTTTCTCCCAGACCTAAGAGATCACCATGTGTTGGTGTGCACCGACAGCACAGCGGTGGTCTCTTACATTAACCAGCAGGGAGGTCTGCGTTCGAGCCCCTTATACAGCAGGTGCACTCTCTACACGCATGACTGCGTGTCCTCTCACAGCTCCACATCTATTGTCAAATTCGCTGATGATACTGTGGTTCTGGGCCTCATCTCCAACAACGATGAGACCGCATACTTGGATGAGGTAGAGAGACTCACATCACGATGCCAGGACAACTGTCTCTCTCTGAATGTGAGCAAAACTAAAGAGCTGATCATGGACTTTAGGAAGAGACAGCAGCAGCCCTACACTCCTCTTATGATCAGTGTGGGACCCCTGTGGAGAGGGTGAGCAGCTTCAAGTACCTCGGTGTAAACATCTCCGAGAACCTGACTTGGACTACACACATCCAAACACAGGTTAAGAAAGCCAGGCAAAGACTGTACCATCTGCGACAGCTGAGGAAATTCAGGGTCTCACCAGCAATCCTGAAAACTTTCTATTCAGGGACCATAGAAAGTGTATTGACTCAGTGCATCTCAGTGTGGTATGGAAACAGCTCCAATCAGGACTGCAAAGCACTACAGAGAGTTGTGCGCTTAGCTGAGCGCATCTCAGGGTCTGCTCTCCCCTCTCTGCAGGACATCTACCTCAAACGCTGCAAAAATAGAGCTGTCAAAATAATCAAGGACTCAAATCACCCTGGTAACCAGCTATTCACTTTGCTTCCATCTGGTAAGCGCTTCCGTAGCCTGATGGCAAAAACTGAGAGACTTAGGAGGAGCTTCTTCCCCTAGGCCATCAGGCTCCTAAACTCTAACTCTGTGTCATAACATCACTTGACTCCATGTGAATATCACCATATCAATAAGCTATTCATAATTTTTCTCTACCTCATATTGCTGCTATTATATACCCTGTACAACTTTTTTGCACATTATTTTGCACATTCCTCTTAGTACTATTTAAGTCAACAACATACTGACCTGCACATTTATATTTATATTTTTTATCTTATCTTTTTATTTTATTCTTTTATTTTTATTTTTTTTCTACTTTTCTTCTCTTAATATTTGTATACTTTATAATTGCATTGTCCTTGGAGCGGACCTGACCTACATTTCACTGCTGGTTATACTCTGTATAATTGTGTGTGTGACAAATAAAACTCTTGAATCTCTTGAATCTTGAATCTTGAATCTTGAGTATGTTTCTCAGACCTGATTTCTCTCCTTGATAGCTCTCCGTGGGAGATTCCCGTCAGCAGAGATCTCCTCTCACAGGAGGGGGGCACTATCCTTCACCCCCGCCCGGAGTTGTGGAAGCTGTGGCTGTGGCCTCTGAGGGGGAGCAGCTCATAGCTTCCGGTCTCTCAACCGAGGTTGCTGAGACCATCTTCTAATCCAGATCTCCCTCTAGAGCCCTGCATTTCGGCCCGGGCCCGACGGGCCCCGACTTTTTTACACCTCTAGGGCCGGCCTTCGGGCCAATTTCCACGTAATAGTTCAGAGGCGGGTCGGGCATCTGGCCTGTTTTGGGTTTCTCCTTATTTTATATTGTAGACGTCTATCGATTAGTGATGAAAAAAATTGCCACGCTGGTGGAAACAAGAGCAGCTCGATGGTGTTTAGTGTCCCGCAGCAGCAGCAGCAGGAGCGCAAGTGACTTCAGCGCAGCTGAATAGTTCTGCGTTCAAATGCATGCAACAGGCTAAAGCTTGCTGCAAATCCCCAGCAAACATAACCATGAATGTGTCTGCAGGAAATAGTAAGGAGATATTTGAATTATTTACTAATAAACTAATGTTTTCTAAGTCTGTGTCGCAAGGATGAAGTTGCTGATCCTGACTCGCGTCTCCTCATTAGACGCGCCTTTAGAGAGAAATGCATTTTTATTGATTATGATTAAGATTATAATAAAAGAGTTTTTGTTTTCGGACGTGGGCCGGGCTAGGGCCTGAGCGTCTCGGGCCAGGGCCGGGCTAGGGCCTAAATTTGAAGCCCGTGCATGGCTCTAGCTCCCTCTACGAGGAAACTGTATGCCCTGAAGTGGAAACTTTTCACTTCTTAGTGCGGAGACCACAACTTTGACCTAGTTAACTGCCGATTGGTACAGTGTTGGAGTTCCTGCAGGCCCGTTTCTCCGCAGGGGTAACTCACTCCACCCTGAAGTTTTACGTGGCGGCTTTATCGGCCTACCACACCCTTCTCGGTGGTCTTACAGTGGGTCGACACCCCCTGGTTACATGTTTCCTCCACGGTACACTGAGGCTGAGGCCTCCTGTACGACGTGTCCCTACGGGGACCTGGCTGTGGTTTTAGAAGCTTTTTGTATCCTCCTTTCGAGCCTATTGAAGAGATTTTTGATCGCATTCACACTTTGAGACTTCCTTCCTTTTGGCGATATCTTCTCTTAAGAGAGTGGGGATTTGCAGGCCCTTCGTGGCCCCTTGTTATATCATCTTTGCCCCTGGTCTGGCCAAAGCGTTTCTCTACCCTCGAGCGGGTTATTTCCTAGGTCCCCTCTTCTATACCACGGCCTGTCGTGCTGCAGGCCTTCAGTCCTCCTCCCTTTGGGGAGCCCGACCAGAAGCTTAATTGTATGTGCCAAGCGGGGTTTGCCTGCTTCTAAGAAGACCAGTGTTTCCGCTACATTCATTCTGCCGTGGCGGCCCGCCACAGCTGCAGCTTTTCAGTGACGTCATTCGATTCATTTACAGTCTGGTAATTTATAGTGGAGGAGACGTTAGTCACACACTAATTATTAAAAGGTGAGTATAATATAGCGCAAACTTAAGTGTAATCATAGTAGTGGTGTACGTTATGTGTAACGATTCGATTCAACCTCCAACATTACACAGTAGTTGTGAAACTGATCGCAGTTGATCCGTGGTCTGTACGGACCAGACCTCAAGGTTCGGTTCGCATGTGATTAACAGACTAATTGCAAAAATGAACCTTCATAGAGTGAACGTTTATCATTTGCATGTGTTTTATCTTGCCAATTTACACATTCGAGTGATTTTAAGCCATTCCTGCGCAAGACGAGGCGAATAGAACTTATTTCACTGTGGCCACAGCTGCCGGACACGGCGCCCGCGCACAGATTTATAAGCGCGCGCGAACACCGAGTTCATTCTTCATTCACATTTCCTTGTGTTTGAACAGACGCATACATACAGAATTATGTGAAAATGGACGTCTTAACAATCATTCTCGATAACGCAGTCACTCATCTTCAGTGAACAAAAACAAGTTAGAAAGAAATAGCATGTGTATCATTATATTGGATCCGTGCATTCGGTCTTAAAGGGACAGCTGCCTATAAACACATGCTGTTATATATGACAGTAGGAAAAGGGGCATGGTCCACAGGAAAATCATTGTGTCATTGTGACACAATGTCAACCCCCCCCCCCCGGAAAACAGCTGGAAAAAATCCTAGAGGAAACACTGAAGACCCTTAGTCGGTGGATTGCTTCATTCCTAGAAGCAAACGCCGGCTCCACTGCACGTGCTTTTATGCTTCCCGGTCGGTGACGTCACCCGCCTATGATGTCTCGCCCATTCATTGGACAGATTACACTCTGGTTCAGAGCGCGGTCACGCTGGTAGCGTTCCCCTAGCGCTTTCGACACAGCGTCTCGTTCCCTTCAGGGAACCAGGGTTAGATACGTAACCCGAGACGTTTTTGTTTTTTGTTTTTGTTTTTTACAATTAAATGAAAATGTATTATAGTTTAAATGTATATGTTATGAACGCAGCCAGACAACAAGGGTAAGTAATAACACTGTGACTTTTATTTCTAGGTGCGGGTGCAGGAGATCGTGGTAAGAGGTGAGTGGCTTCCAAGTGGGCAGTGTGGATGTGTCCGATGGTCTTTCTGACTTCGTCTTCCTGCTTTACAGATTCGAGGCTCGGGGCAGAGGATGAGGACCGGAATCCGAGGACGCCGTTCATAGGCGAGGCAGGTCTGGAGACAGAGGAGACAACGAGGCGGAGAACAGGAGGTAAGTCTAAGAGGTAAATGTATATAAAGTATACTCATCGATCCGTGGGATGCGGGAGTAGAGTCCACGTTGTATAAACGAGATCGGACAGTTTCTGTGACTGGGGTGAGTGCTTATGTAGTGTCCATGATGAGGGTGATGACGAGGTGCAGGTGCGCGTGATTAATGACTGAGGGAGACCAGGTGAGGGCGTGCATCCGGATTGGAGAGAGGGAAGGATAGGCAGACTCGTGACATTACCTCCCCCTCCCGGAAGGTGCGTCCCGCACCGTAACAGTGACATCGGGGAGGGGGGGCGGGCGTCCTGGAGGCCGGAACAGGGCCAGGACAAGGAGGAGAATAGGGAAGCCTCCAGGGCGGATCAGGGGCCTTGGGAGGCCATGGCAGGACTGGAGACTCGGGCGGTCATGGCGGATCGGGGTCCTTGGGCAGCCTTGGCGGATCGGGGTCGTTGGGCGGCCTTGGCGGATCGGGGTCCTTGGGCGGCCTTGGCGGATCGGGGTCCTTGGGCGGCCTTGGCGGATCGGGGTCCTTGGACGGCCTTGGCGGAGTGGGCGCTTGGGGGCGCTCTGGAGGAGCGGGCGCTTGAGGGCGCTCTGGAGGAGCGGGCGCTTGGGGGCGCTCTGGAGGAGCGGGCGCTTGGGGGCGCTCTGGAGGAGCGGGCGCTTGGGGGCGCTCTGGAGGAGCGGGCGCTTGGGGGCGCTCTGGAGGAGCGGACTCTTGGGGGCGCTCTGGAGGAGCGGACTTTTGGGGGCGCTCTGGAGGAGCGGACTCTTGGGGGCGCTCTGGACCAGCGGGAACTCAGGTGGGCTGGACGGGACCAGCGGGAACTCAGGTGGGCTGGACTGGACCAGCGGGAACTCAGGTGGGCTGGACGGGACCAGCGGGAACTCAGGTGGGCTGGATGGGACCATCATCGCCGTAAACGGCGCAAAGTTCATCGCCTGTTGCGGCGATTTCCACATCGCCGCGGGCGGAACATCCTTCGCCGTGGATAAGGCTCCGGCTCGGGGTCGGAGACTCTCCAGACACCGGATGATGGCTTCTCTCCAAGTGAGGTCGGAGGTGTCTGGGAGCTCTCGCTGCTGGTGGAAGGTGAGCCCGAGCCGGAGCATCATCTTGAGGGTCCCCTCATCGAGTGAGCTGGTGAGGGCAAGAGGCGCAAAAGCCAACAAAAAACTCACTGGATCCTGGATGGCGTGGGCTAAATCAAAAAACTGTGCGAGTTCGCCCATCTTCTGTGTTGGTCCGATCTTCTGTTATGAACGCAGCCAGACAACAAGGGTAAGTAATAACACTGTGACTTTTATTTCTAGGTGCGGGTGCAGGAGATCGTGGTAAGAGGTGAGTGGCTTCCAAGTGGGCAGTGTGGATGTGTCCGATGGTCGTTCTGACTTCGTCTTCCTGCTTTACAGATTCGAGGCTCGGGGCAGAGGATGAGGACCAGAATCCGAGGACGCCGTTCATAGGCGAGGCAGGTCTGGAGACAGAGGAGACAACGAGGCGGAGAACAGGAGGTAAGTCTAAGAGGTAAATGTATATAAAGTATACTCATCGATCCGTGGGATGCGGGAGTAGAGTCCACGTTGTATAAACGAGATCGGACAGTTTCTGTGACTGGGGTGAGTGCTTATGTAGTGTCCATGATGAGGGTGATGACGAGGTGCAGGTGCGCGTGATTAATGACTGAGGGAGACCAGGTGAGGGCGTGCATCCGGATTGGAGAGAGGGAAGGACAGGCAGACTCGTGACAGTATATTAATTAGAATTAGTTAAACTTCAGAGTGCTTTTTAAACCCACTTTAGTAGGACTTAAGTACATCTTTATTTGTAATTTGATTATTACTTGTTTATTACTTGATTATTTCTGTCTTTGAAATGGTGAAAATTTCTAAATTAAAACATGTTTTTAATGTTTTTAATGTCATTTTTAATTTGTCATCATTACAAAGTGCACTTAAAAGTGTACTTAAGTGTGTAATGAATGTGTACTTTTTAAGTGCACTTAAGTTGCAAGTACAAGTACATATTCTTTAAAGATTTGAATACTACAGTGCACATTCAATACCATTTTAAGCACATCATTTAAGAGACTGAATCATTTTTCATTTTATATTAAAAATAAGTAAACAAACATTACTACATACATAAATGAGAAGATAATGATACAGGACCTGACAGTCAGGATCGAAAGGCTGAACTCAACCCAGGGAGGAAATCATGAGATCATGACTCCTCTTGAGGACTCATGCCTGGCTCTGACGCACATTTGTAGAGGAAAAGGCAAAGAGCATATGATGGTGATCGATGCAATGACTAGTATTTGCAGAAACGTTCAGTCTGTGGTATACTGCTGTACAGTAGACTGAATGCAATCAGTTTTCACTTCTATTCTGGTGGAAAATTTGTTGTGTTGAGCATTCACAAAACAAGGTTTTAACCATTTATATGGATTGTATATTTGAAATGAAAGGGCGAGTTCCACTGTAAAACTTTGAAAACAAATGGCACTGATTGAGCACTTTTGAATTCCCTTAATAAACAATTAAGCTATACAGTTTTTTTATGCTAAAAAAGGCACAGCTTTTGGAAACTGAGAAATTGGAACCACATTCAATGACATTCTTTTCCAAATGGAGGGGGAAAAAGGGGGATGGGACTCATGCCAAAGTGATCTGCATTACAAGTGCAATGATATACTGGGTGAGCTACCAAGCAAGTTTACAATGTCAGAAAAGACATAGCCTACAAATGGATACATAATACATATGAAGCTGGTTGTGATACAAATGTCAAAATGTATTTGTATACAAATCATGCGCTATGATAAAAGTGTTTTTGAGGTCATAACACAAAATTGTGCAAGAAACTGCATGAAAATAAGGCTTTATTTATCAATAAGCTGCCCCTGCAATCATGTTTTGTGTGCCAAAAAAAAAAAAAATGTTGGCAGGCAGTTTGTTACGGGGCTGACGAGACGTGAAACGTGCGGATCCATATGCAAAGCTTTATTACAAAACATGGTCAGAAAACAGGCAGGGTCGAGAGACAGCAAACAGGTATGGCAAGGGCAAGACAGAGTGTCACGAATCCTGGCCATGCACTTCCACTCATTCACCACCAGAGGTCACCCGTTCACCACATTGACTTTTCACACTACACAGCACATTGGACTCCATTTCCCATAATCCATTGCACTGACGACACGCACAGCTGTTCCTCAATTATCACGCCCACACCTGATATCCATCTCGCAATCACCATCACCCAATCACTCACTATTTAAGCCTGGGACTTGCTCTTGCTCTCGGCCGAGTATTGTTAGCGTATATCACTCATCTAGAGATAGCAACTTTACAGAGCCATTCTTATAGTCTTAGTCTTGCCTTGTTTTCCTGCCGTGTTTGACCCTGCTCTTGTTTCCTGGATTTACCCTTTGCCTCTGCCGTTTGGACTCTGTTCGCTCCCTGTTTGGATTATTGCTCTCGTCTCTGGATTATCTCTCTGCCTTGCCCCTTTGGATATTGTTCGCTGATCGTTGACCCACGCTTGCTCCACGAATTGCTCTGTCTTGCCCTTGCCATACCTGTTTGCTGTCTCTCGACCCTGCCTGTTTTCTGACCATGTTTTGTAATAAAGCTTTGCATATGGATCCGCACGTTTCACGTCTCGTCAGCCCCGTAACAGAATACTCGACCACACAAGGATCCAGCGGCTTTTCCAGAGGACATTGGCCAGGTATGGACACTGCACGACTGTTGTTAACCCTCGAGCAGGGTTTGAGACCGCTCGAGGAATACATACAGGAACTCACTGTCTGCCCCGTCACGGCCATGGAGGCCGTTCCTGAACTCACTGTCTGCCCTGTCACGGCCATGGAGGCCGTTCCTGAACTCACTGTCTGCCCTGTCACGGCCATGGGGACCGTTCCTGAACTCACTGTCTGCCCTGTCACGGCCATGGAGACAGTTTCTGAACTCACTGTCTGCCCTGTCACGGTCATGAAGGCCGCCCCTGAACTCACTGTCTGTCCTGTCACGGCCAAAGAGGCCGTCTGTGAGCTCACGCCCTGTTCTGTCACGGCCAAAGAGGCCGTCTGTGAGCTCACGCCCTGTCCTGTCACGGCTAAAGAGGCCTGTCTGTGAGCTCTCGCCCTGTCCTGTCACGGCTAAAGAGGCCGTCTGTGAGCTCTCGCCCTGTCCTATCACGGCTAAAGAGGCCGTCTGTGAGCTCTCGCCCTGTCCTGTCACGGCTAAAGATGCCGTCTGTGAGCTCACGCCTTGTCCTGTCACGGCTAAAAACGCAGTCTATGAATCCTCGTCCTGCCCTGCCACGCCCCCTGAGATCATGAATGCTCTCCCTGTATTGTCTGTCTCTGCTCTCCCTGTGTTGTCTGTCTCAGTTTCCCCCAGATCTCAGACTCTGCCATGGTTTCCTGCCCAGTCTGCTTCCTGGCGAGGGTCTTCTGCTCAGGTCTGGTGGTCCTCTGCCCCGCCATGGTGGTCTTCTGCTCGGGTCTGGTGGTCGTCTGCTCCGCCGTGGTGGTCTTCTACTCCGGTCTGGTGGGCTCCTGGTCTGTCTACTCCGCCCTGGTGGGCTCTTGCTCGGGTCTGGTGGTCGTCTGCCCCGCCATGGTGGTCTTCTGCTCGGGTCTGGTGGTCGTCTGCTCCGCCGTGGGGGTCTTCTGCTCGGGTCTGGTGGTCGTCTGCTCCGCCGTGGTGGTCTTCTACTCCGGTCTGGTGGTCATCTACTCCGCCCTGGTGGGCTCCTGGTCCGTCTGCTCCGCCCTGGTGGGCTCTTGCTCTGTCCTGGTCTCCGGTTCCGCCTGGGTGTCCTGCTCTGCCGGTTCTGCCCTATCCCCGGTCT
Organism: Barbus barbus; assembly: GCF_936440315.1. Taxonomy (NCBI): domain Eukaryota; kingdom Metazoa; phylum Chordata; class Actinopteri; order Cypriniformes; family Cyprinidae; genus Barbus; species Barbus barbus. The sequence goes on along the minus strand of NC_136732.1, from coordinate 11,372,125 downwards.
TCCCACGTCCTCAAGGACCTGGCCCTCCGTCCCTCCCCCTGCTCCGCCTCCGCGCCACCGCCCTCCTGGATTGTTTAGGAGCGTCTGGAAGCCGCTCCTTGGGGGGGGGGCTATGTCACGAATCCTGGCCATGCACTTCCACTCATTCACCACCAGAGGTCACCCGTTCACCACATTGACTTTTCACACTACACAGCACATTGGACTCCATTCCCCATAATCCATTGCACTGACGACACGCACAGCTGTTCACAATTATCACGCCCACACCTGATATCCATCTCGCAATCACCATCACCCAATCACTCACTATTTAAGCCTGGGACTTGCTCTTGCTCTCGGCCGAGTATTGTTAGCGTATATCACTCATCTAGAGATAGCAACTTTACAGAGCCATTCTTATAGTCTTAGTCTTGCATTGTTTTCCTGCCGTGTTTGACCCTGCTCTTGTTTCCTGGACTTACCCTTTGCCTCTGCCGTTTGGACTCTGTTCGCTCCCTGTTTGGATTATTGCTCTCGTCTCTGGATTATCTCTCTGCCTTGCCCCTTTGGATATTGTTCGCTGATCGTTGACCCACGCTTGCTCCACGAATTGCTCTGTCTTGCCCTTGCCATACCTGTTTGCTGTCTCTCGACCCTGCCTGTTTTCTGACCATGTTTTGTAATAAAGCTTTGCATATGGATCCGCACGTTTCACGTCTCGTCAGCCCCGTAACACAAAGCAATCCGTGGAGCAAGCGTGGGTCGACGATCAGCGAACAATATCCAAAGGGGCAAGGCAGAGAGATAATCCAGAGACGAGAGCAATAATCCAAACAGGGAGCGAACAGAGTCCAAACGGCAGAGGCAAAGGGTAAATCCAGGAAACAAGAGCAGGGTCAAACACGGCAGGAAAACAAGGCAAGACTAAGACTATAAGAATGGCTCTGTAAAGTTGCTATCTCTAGATGAGTGATATACGCTAACAATACTCGGCTGAGAGCAAGAGCAAGTCCCAGGCTTAAATAGTGAGTGATTGGGTGATGGTGATTGCGAGATGGATATCAGGTGTGGGCGTGATAATTGTGAACAGCTGTGCGTGTCGTCAGTGCAATGGATTATGGGAAATGGAGTCCAATGTGCTGTGTAGTGTGAAAAGTCAATGTGGTGAACGGGTGACCTCTGGTGGTGAATGAGTGGAAGTGCATGGCCAGGATTCGTGACACAGTTCTTGTTCATTTCACCTGGAAACTGCAGTTAATTGTACGAATAGGTACAATCCAAGGAGCCTGGTTTAGAAAATCAATGCTAAATGCAAAAAAATTAACTGCTTGATGTTGCTTACACTTGATGTCAAGTCTGGTTCCTAAAGCCAAAATACAGATGAAAACTATTACTCCAGACCAAATATCCCGGTTTGAAACAATCTGGTTTCAGATTCTAAAATTGGACATACAGTGACTGTGTAAACGTATGAACTTTGTCAGATCAGAGCAGGTGCGTCTTACACAAGCAGAAAGACACTTAGTGGATACTTTTATCTAAGATGACCTACAGCATACATACAGGACAACCCTCTTGAGGAACCTGAGGTGAAGTGTCTTGCTCAAGTGCACACAATGTTGACAGCTGATGGCCTGCTTTTTAATAGTGATTCTCATGAGCCTGTCAAGAACATGTCAGGGTCATATTTCACCTGAAAATCAAAACAGAGAAATAAGAAATAATATTTTAGCAAAATATGGAATGAAGAAAATTAACCTATTTTAGCACCATTCAATTGTTTCTATTATTGTGACATTACTTTAATGACAGTTTTGCAACTTTACACCCAATTATAGATATATTTCCTGAAAACACCTCTTATACAGTTGTGATTCTCAAGCAAAACTACCTTCTTTTCGATGTTTTATAGTGGAAAACAACACACACACACACACACATATGTACAGTCTGTATTTTGTATGTATGTATGTATGTATTTATGTATGACACACACACACACACATTATGCATGTATGTGTGTGTGTGTGTATGTATGTACACGCATATATATATATATATATATATATATATATATATATATATATATCCTATATATGTGCGTGTATGTACAGTATGTATGTGTGTATATGTGTGTGTATAGCCTATATATAATTTATTTAATTGAATTTTTATTTAATTATATTTGCTTTTATTTAATCGTATTTGAATGAATTTTATTAAATGAATTTTATTTATTTTTAATTTAATTTCATTTACTTTAGTTTTTATTTAATATTTATTTCATTCTACTTAGTTCTTCTACGTTATTCTACTATCTTTCTTTTCTTCTACTTATTTACCTAAAATGGTGGTGACAACATTGTCCCATGCTTGGGATCAGAATCCAAAACACACTTTTTTTTTTTTATTCCCTACAGGAGAGGCAAACGGATATTCAACATCTCAGAGAGATGGAAAGACAGACACCCAAAAAAAGAGACAGAAGGGACGACTCGTGCCACAAACTCGTTTAAAAACAAATTAGCTGAACGGGGGGAGGACTGTAGATAAATGCTCTGGTGTGTCTATCATCTGGAGCTGACCGTATAACACCAGGCAGGCCCTCCGGCTCACTGACTGCATCTGACTGTAGATTCGATGACTGAAGACTTGCCAAATGGAATAAATTGACTGTGTTGACTATAAAAATAATACACAGATGCAGAGAGAGAACAATAGAGAGATATAATTTCAATCCTATCTGTGATCACCCTATTAAATCTGTATAGGCAAAGATAAACTTTGTGGCTTTTACAGTGTCTGGAAGTCCACGTTGGTCTGACCTGTCAAGTGCACTCAGGACTAAAGCAGGGTGATGGACGCAAGCACCTTCATGTCCTTAGGGACACACAGACACAAGCATACTCACTCACCAAGAAAGGAAGCCCAAATTGATCTTTACAGGAAGTGCTCTGCACAGACAGACTGTGCCCTTACTTACAGGTCAAGAGCTCCACCAACAGTATAAAGCCTCTTTCGTGATTTAAAAATATGAAGAGGAAGCAGCATGGTAAATGGAGAGGGTAAATACCAGTGCAGTCAGGGGCATATTCTGTATGGAAAAACTCAGTGGAAAAACAATCAAAAGCATAATTTCAGTTGGGGTGGGACCAGATGTTGTGTTAGACTTTAACGCTGTCATTTTGACAGATAGGATAGTAAATTCCATCATAATCTATTATTAACTATAATTTTAATTTTCTTGTTTTAGGGAAGTCGTGGCCTAATGGTTAGAGAGTCGGACTCGTAATCCAAAGGTTGCGGGTTCGCGTCTCGGGCTGGCAGGGATTGTAGGTGGGGGGAGTGAATGTCCAGCGCTCTCTCCACCCTCAATACCACGACTGAGGTGCCCTTGAGCAAGGCACCGAACCCCCAACTGCTCCCTGGGCGCCGCAACATAAATGGCTGCCCACTGCTCCAGGTGTGTGTTCACGGTGTGTGTGTGTTCACTGCTGTGTGTGTGCACGTTGGATGGGTTAAATGCAGAGCACGAATTCCGAGTGTGGGTCACCATACTTGGCAGTGTCACTTCACTTAATTGATTTTATTTTTGTTCACGTTTTCATTTTTAATAATAAACCTACAGGACGAGCATATAGACATATGCATTTATTTATTTATGAAGAGAACAGATGAACAGAGACTGTGAGTCACTTTTCATGCTCAACACACACACCGCAGTGACAACAGAGGCCAACAACAAAACTGTCATGAATCTGGTTCGTGGCCTTCCGTCCGACTGCCACAAGAGGTCGCCTCTCCATCATATTGATTCTCACACCACACATCACACTGGACTGCATTTCCCATCATTCATTGCACTGACGACACACACAGCTGATTCCACTAATAACGCTCACACTTGAGAATTATCACACAATTACACGCCCTACTTAAACCATGGACTTCCTCTTCCTCTCTGCCGAGTATTGTTCTGCGTTTAGCACTCTCCTAGTGTTAGCTGCCTTACCAAGCCATTCTGTGTTTTTCTGTTTAGTTCCAGTATTGTTCTGCATTTATAACTCTCCTAGTTTTAGCTGCGATACGGAACCCTCTTTGTTGTCTTAGTCTTGCCTTGCCTTGTGTGTTTTCTAGTGTTTCGATTCTTCCCCGTGTTTCCTGGATTAACCCCTTGCCTTGCCGTTCGGACTCTGCACCTCTCTTGGACTACTGCTTGTTTACCTGGATTATCTCTCTGCCTCACCCTGTTGGATATTGTTCGCCGATCAAAGACCCACGCTTGCTCTAGGAACACTCTTGTGTCTTGCCCGTGCCATACCTGTTCGCTGTTGTTTGATAATCCTGCCTGTTATTTGACTATGTTTATTACTAAAAGCTTGCACATGGATCCTCACGTCTCATTCGCGTGATCACCCTATCTGTGTCCCCCTTAAAAAACATGCTAGGGCTGGGTAAAACAAAAGAACGATTTCTCTATTTTAATAGATTCTCATTTTTATGAACCAATATCGATTCTTAAATCCCAATCGATGCTGTTTTCAGTCAATGAATGAACAGTATAGTGTGCTTCCCATACAGTAAATCGCAATAGGCTAAGCTCTGTGCATTGTTGCTTTTGATATGAAACAAAGTCTCAGATTTCAAATTCTGTCCATTTTATTCATGAAATAAATACCGTTTTGGCGTTCTTTAATGTGGCATGATAGATCGCTGTAGCCACATCAGATCAAGCAAAGCAACGCAAAGTGTAAACTAATCATCTCTTTCACTTTACTAGTGGACACTCCCCTGTGCGTAATCAAACATAGCAAAAGACTCGTGACATTGCACAACAGAATGCTTCTGGATGCAAATGTTCTCCACTGTGAAGATATTTGTAGATCATACACGACATGAGAAATAGATTTTAAAACTCTTCTTACATGCCAGCTGTCACACTTCAATTGAACAAGGAAGCACAGAACGAGGAGACGAGGAATTTGCAAACGAGAGTCTTTAATAATCCAACAGGGAGCGTAGGAGACACGGGAAACACAAGGAATGACGTTCAGGACCAACAAACACTAACTGAACAGACAAGACATTAAATACACAGGACAATCATGGAGGAATGATTCACACCTTCCGGAAGGTGCGTCCTCGCACCGCAGAAACATCCAAAGGGGAGGGGCGGGTGGGAACTAAGGAGGAGGCTCAGGAGGAGGCTCAGGAGGAGGACAGACACCCAGGAGGCGGCCAGCAAACAGAGTCCAAGGGGGCAACGAAGGAGGGAGGAGCCAGGGAAGAGACAGGAGGGATCAGGAGCAGGAGGAGCCTGGCGGGACCCAGGCCACAGACATAACGGTGGCCCACGGTGTAGCCGACGGAGGGAGGAGCCATGGAGGAGGAATGGCCGCAGACTCCAGAGGGCCGACCAACAGTGGCGGAGCAGGTGGACGAGGAGCCCAAGGCGGAGACGGAGAGCCAACGAGCCAGGCAGATGCCGAGGATCCGGGGGGCCAGGGTGGAGCCGAGGGCTCTGGCGACCAAGGTGGAGGCGGAGATCTGCGGCGGAGCCGGAGCGACGGAGGACCCAGGTGGAGCTGACAGGAGGTAAGGAGCTCAACGGAGTCGGTGGGATGGAGCGACGAGGCGCAGCCAGAGGAGAGGAAGACCAAGGTGGACCGGAGGGACGAGGGAGCCCGGTGGAGCTGATGGATAGACGGGTGATGGTGGAGGCGAGGGAGCTAGGAGCCGAGATGGAGCCGCTAAGTCTATGGGCCTCGGAGGCTGGAGGCGGAGGTGAGGAATACTCCAGCCCCAGCGACGCTGGAGGATGGCAGACCCGCAGGGCTCACACCGTACAGATAGGGGGCTGAGGGCGAGTGGAGGGGCTGCCAGACGACAGCAGTGGAGGAGGCAGGAGGGAACTTTCGAGGAGCGGGCACTATAGGATCTGAAGCCCCCTCAGGGCTGGACAAGGGAACCAAGGACAAAGGAGGGCTGGACGGGACCAGCGAGGACGACAGAGAGAGGAGAAGGGGAAATTCGAATTCCAGCTCAGTCTCCCAGTCAATCAGATCCACCTCCATTTCCAGCAGTCCCAGATGTATAATCAGCTCACCCTCAACCGTGGTGCAGGGGGCGGAGCTCCACTCCGCGCTCACACTGTCCATGGCTGGCTCCCTCGTGGTGGGCACTGTCGCGGGCTCTCGCACCTGGTCTAACGGACTTGCGCTCAACTTCCGGGGCAATCTTCCGCTCAGTCGCTCGCCTTTGTGCTGGCTCGTTGATTGCAGCGGGAAATGGCTCTCCGTCATTGGTGGGCTCGGGCTGATGCTCCGCACCACGGGGAGTAGGTGGGCTGGGCTCTGGGTCAGGAGTGGATCTGGCCAGAGTCCACTCCATGAAGGCGGCGAATTCCACTCGAGGACCATCTTTGGACGACAGCGCTCTGTATGCAGCGTTCAGGCTAGCATCATAGAACGTGCAGAGTGCATCGTCTGGGTAGCTGGTGAGTTCCGCGAGGGCCAGGAACAGTCTGGTATGGTCCTCGAGCGAACGCTCCCCCTGCTCCAGCAGGAGGAGGAGGAGGAATTCCGGGCGGACAAGGGGATCCATGAGGGCACAACGGAAAGAAAACACACTGGGTAAAAACGGTAAACAAAACGGAGGGTAGGCATAGTGGTAACTGTATTGGGTTGGTCCTTCTGTCATACTTCAATTGAACAAGGAAGCACGGAACGAGGAGATGGTCAGTGTTTCTCAAAGTCAAGATATAGCAAAACAGATTTCAGTTTAAAAAGCGCATTATGGTGCACAAATACAGCTTTTTTTATTTTATTTATGTTTATAATGTTGATTTTATGAGTAATATGGCAAACCTTTTTATTATAATGTAGAGCTATAAGACATATTTGGAATTTACCACTATAACAATCCTGTACCATTACCCTGTTTGGACTTTGTTTGCCTGTCTCGTTTTGTTCTTTGACCTAGTTTCTGTCTCCCCTTTGATTACGTTAGTTAGATCACCAGTGCCTTGCTAATTATCCTTGTTTAGTCTGTGTATTCAAGTTTCTGTCTGTTCAGTTTGAGTTTGTCGGTTATTGTTGATGGTTGCATTGCTTTACGTAACCAGCCCATTGGATTACCATGCCTGTTTTCCTGTCTTTGAATTTTTGTTTTCCCTTGGATTTATTATTAATGACTGTGTTTTTGTTTAACCCCACTTCGTCCCCGTCATCTCCTGTCTCCCGTCTGTCCAGGTGTGACAATTATCACACATCATAATGTAACTTAATCTAATTAATTGATAATGTATGCAAACTTCAAATTCGTTGCATATATGGGTTAACAGAGGGTTTTTGTGATTGTCTTCACTCATTTTAGAAAGAGAAATAAAAAAAATAAGTGCCAGGATTTACAATTCATACTTCTAGCTCCAATTACTTTAATTTGCAAAATGAACACAAAGCAATATACAGGAGGTAAAAGCACTGTAAGAGTGATCTACATTTCACACTCATATGTGCTGCTGTCAAGAATGTGAATGAGAATCAATGAGATGATTAAACTACTGTGCACAATTGTGAAACAAATGACAACAGCAAACATCTCCATCTGAAAAATTGGATGAACACACTCTACAGTCTAAACCTTATTACCTTGGTTCAGTAATGTTAATTTAGCAATGCGATGCTTGACCATTTTGCTAAAAGGAAGGTTAGTGGGTGCTAGCTAAATACACCACTCATTCACTCGATCCACATAACATAACTAGTTGCCAGAAGCTCTTGCTTAGACTTGAATTTGTTGTTTTACGTGTCCGCCTACCATATTTTTCATTCACACTTTTTTCACACTTCTAAAAGAGGGGCTATAATGCTTCCTACGGTTGATTTTGTGTTTCTAGAAGAGAAAAGCAGGAGAAGAAGATTCAGTTTATTCCAGATTACAGTAATATTCCAATATCTTTGCACACTCTCAAGTAATTTGTCAGAAGAAAAACAAAATTTGGCTATATGGAAAATTGAGAATGAGAATAATTTATTTATCCACACCTGCACAGAAGCACACATCCTGAAAATAAAAGCCTGACTAATATCTGCGGTGGGTCTGAAATATGACGGCCATTATGCCGGCACCGCTCATCCATATCCCTCTAATCTCTGACATAAACTTGAAAAGGTGATGATGTATCCTGGCACTGCTTTAAAAAAAATGCTCCTGCTCTTAATGAAGATCCACACTAACTATCAGAGCTGACAAATATAAAGAGCTCGGAGAGATGGGCAGGGAAGCGTATGATTAAAGTGAGGAAGAGAAAAACAAAGAGATGAAACCAGAGAGATGGAGAGATATGATGGCAGCCTGTGGATTTTGTCAGTGAATGAAATGTGAAGTGACACACACTCAGCCCAGTGGTAACTTAATGACTTGCAGTAAGTCAGCTCTGTCTCAATTAATCAAGACGGCTCCCCCACCATCTCTCTCTCTTTTTCAGTAGCTCCTCAATACTTATATTTGCCTTCTCCAGGATTACAGCCATGAAAGAATGAGGGCACAAATATATAGAGCCAACCTTGCCGTAGGTGCCCTCACGTGATGATACCAACAACTACAGAGACTATGTGCCCCTGGATAACTAGCCCAAATGGGGACGAGGTCAGAATCATGTCTCCTGATGTAAAGTTTCATCTACAAGGCTGCTTTAGGTTGTTGATTGCACTAGAGTAATGCAAGTCCTACAAATGTAAATGCCACTTTGAACTTTATCCGACTGGTCTTCACTAGACAGGCCAGACCATTGAGTATGTGTTTTGGACTGTGGAGTTTTTGAAGTGACATTTATAGTTGGACCAAACAAGTCTCCAGATGACTGTGAACTTGCAGAAGGACTTCCATTAGTAATTGCTATAATCATCTGAAAAAGTGTTGGGATCAGGACAGCTAATTTCTATTTAAATAACACTGAGGTCTAAGTGGATGTGTCATATTTTAACTGTAGTCAGATAAAGGTTGTAGTTTGGCAAGAAGTCCCTTCTGAAAGAGAAGTGTGCTTAATTGTATTGAATGTGTACTTGTAGTGTACTTCACATTTTAAAAGTATATCTTTAAAAACTGTACTTGCAGATAATAATATTAATTAAATAAAAGGCCACTTAAGTGAACTTAAAGAGTAGACATTGCAATGTTTCTTACAGGTCCCATATTGTACACCTTTCTGGGGTTATATTTTAGGTTTTGATGTTCTTAAGAATATATATTTGCGGTATAATTACCAAAAACCATCTCAATATATTTTTACAGCTCCTCTTTCAGGAGCTCTGCTAAGAACAGGCCGATTTTGGCCTGTCCAATTAATATTCATGAGCCTCTCTTCTGATTGGCCTGTTGTTTTCTGAGTGAGGCACAGCCAGGCCAACCACAGGTAACTAGTTAGGGCCGACGTCACAATTACGTCACCGCACTAAGCTGAAACTGGAGGCAAAACAAAGGGAAAACTGGAGGCGGCCCATTCAAACCAGCACAGATTCGGCTACATAAGGTGCTTAAAATATCATCTTGTTGTGATGTTGGGTGCCAGAATCTATGTAATACAGCCTCAAATTTGAAATTTGATCGCATACCTGCTGCCACTGCCAGACAAAAAACCGATGACAGCTGTGGTTAAATGCAATAAAACGAGCGGACTGGACAGAAACGAACGTCAAAAATGCTCACGTTTGCAGCGCACGCTTCTTACCAGAAAAGGTTCAATGAAGTGTGGTCTTTTGTTGTTATGGGTGCGTCTAAAGATTTCTTGCATCTCACTACTATGTTGTGTATGAAATTATGTCTGTGTGCATGTGTGTAAAACAACAAACTGACGATTTATAATAATTTGTAATTGTATACACATTGTCGTGATTAATTGTGGCTGGAGGATGGATGGGAGGTGGGCGGTGCTCAGGGTGGTGATTGAAGGTGACTGAGTAGATCAGACGTCACATTTTTACAGACGTCACAAGGGCTCATGAAAAAGCACAGCTACTTAATGCAGGCTATGTGCATTTTACTGTGGATTGACTGTTTTGAAACTTATATGGTAGTTACATAGCCCCTAGACCTCAGTTATCATGAAAAAAGCAATAGCAATATTGCAGTTTTGACAATATGGGACCTATAACACAGTTCAGTTCACTTTGTAATAATGTTAAGTTAAAAACTACTTAAAAAGTACTTTTGATTAAAAAGTACTTTTAATCATTGCGTTATTTTAAAGTACACTTATTTTGATGTGTTGACTAACATACCAAAGTACATTTATAATACTAAAGCTGCAATTTAGTTCAATTTAGTACATTAGTCAACACATAAAAATGTGTGCACTTCTTTAAAACATGACAAAAGATTAAAAACACTTATTTAAAATATAAAATGTTTAATTTGACATTATTACAAAGTTACATTTTTAAAGTGTATTAAGAAACAGTTATGAAAGTTTGCTTTCTTTAAGTCCAACTAAAGCCTGATTCGGACGGTAATTGTTTCTCACGTGGACGTCTGTAAAAATAAAATCAATTGTATTTACAAATTTAAATAACTTACGTCCCCCTAAGAAACAATTACCGTCTGAATAGGGCTTAAGTGGCCTTTTGTGTCATTAAAGGGATAGTTCACCCAAAAATGAAAATTCTGTCATTAATTACTCACTCTCATGTCGTTCTAAACCCATAAGACCTGCATCCATCTTCAGAACACAAATTAAAGTCTTTCTGATGAAATCTCAGAGCTTTCTGACCCTCCACAGACAGCAACACAACTAAGGACATAAAATAGTCCATACATTTTCAAGATTTGAAGTGCACATTCAATAAAAAAATGTCATACTTCTTGTACACAAAGGCATGTGAACTGCTTCTCAGATTAATCAACTTTAGTTTAAAAAAAAAAAAAAAACTAACATCAAACAACTTAAAGTGTTATTGGTTGACTTTTTGTATTACACCACCAGACTGTCTAAAATGTGGTAGTAAAGTGGTAAAAATACAGTAAAATACAGTACACCCCTGGGGAATCTGGGAGTATGCTAGCTTTCCCTGTACGAAACATACTTACCGATTCTCATCGTGCACCTCATCTCATTGCCCAGACACTGCCTCTATTGCTTACTTTGATGAGAGTGCCAGGATCAGTGCTAGGACAAGGATTTTTATGTTACTTTGCTCCTAGCTGAATTCCTCTCTTGAGGGAAATGAGAAAGATAAACACTTGAACTGTACTAGCTTTGTAGATGCTAGATATTATTGACTTGGCCAAGGACAAAAATAGGGTGTATCATAAAAGTTTTAAATCCCATTTGAAAGACCAACATTGAATTAGCATGTTGGTCCAAGCTGTTTTTTCCAGGTGGACCAGTTTATTTTGTTGACGGATGAGCAGTATGGTTTTTCTGGAGAAGCTGCTGGTCAGAAAAGTCTTAGGCCCCTTTTTTAAATTGTTTTCTATTGGCAGTGAGCATTTTGCAAGCTGTTTATGCACCCCGGGTGCGTCACGTTTTAGTTGCCTGCTGCACTTCATTTTTTTGCGGGAGTACTCTGAGTGCCTGAAGTTGAAAAAAAAAAAGCAACTCTGAGCAGAAAACCCCCCAACGTCATTCACATTTTTTTTCCCATTGTTCATTCAAATAAATGCAGAGGCAGGCCTTCCATTGTGGTGATGAAAGTTTACCGTTGCTTTGAAAGTCTGGAGACTGCAATGATGGAGGAGACACATTTGGTGTCTGTCGCGGGTTACCCAGAGCTGTATTTTTTTAAGGTTTTTGCTAATATGACAGTTTACTTAACAGCAAAAGCTGGTGGGAACATCTTCTGATCAGCTATTCTGGTCTTGTCAGCATATTTGTTTTTACTAATCTTTACCACATCTCCAGTGCATTATTTTTTTTCTTTTCATTTCTCTTTATTTCTGCAAAATAACTTTGATTTAGTTATTTAATCCTACACTAATCAGCTCACATTTTAAATAACTCCACAGTACCACATATTCATGCCAGTTCCAGCCAAGCAAACACATCTTAAGAAAGGGATTGAAGCAGGTTCATGTTCAGCTGTCAGAGTTCAGATAAGTCAGAGATAAGCCGACTCTCGGCTCCAGCTTAATCATCTGTCTGTTTATCACTGCAGAGTGTCAATTAGCTCCATTCACAGGTAAGTCCTCCAACACCATCAAACAAAAAGAAACATCATCGTGCTTGCTTCTACGTGTCTGACTACCACCTTTTCTCCACTAATTTTTTTTATTTTTTAACTGACTGGAAGCACAGAATTTCTTCACTCACTGCACTTTGAGAACCTGCGAGGTGATTTCCTGACTGGTCTGTGGTACCCTTGCTTAACTAGTTCTTGCCTCCCTTTACCCCTCCTGTTCTTACTTCTCTAAGCTGGCACTGAACCGCCTGCCAATGTTTGGGATGTGTCCAAGTGCACTCCAGATGTAAGCAGCAGATGGGACAGTGGAACACATCCCATAGGTAAATCAGATCGGGCACAATCAGCACACACTTATGGATGTAAAAAAAATGCAGCCACAGATGTCTCCTCCTTAAACTTTCCTGACCACCCCTTTTTCCAGGTTTCTCAACAAGAGATTGTCTTTGTTTGCTTTTTATTAGCTCAAAAAAACAGAAAACAGTTTATTTCCCTGTTGTCCTCCTGAACCAACATGAATTTCTGTGCTGTGTTAGGCCAGTTTATTAGCTATGACCAGCATAGCTGTACTGTACTGCATATCCTGTCTAGTGAAGCTGGTTGTCCAACAAAGTATTGCTAAGTACAGTGAGGGAAAAATGTCCTGTAGACTGTTGAAGCTTGCTAATCTTTATGAAAAAACACAAGGCATTTTTACACAAAGAAGGTCTTTGTGTTCTTTAAAGAGTAAGTTCACCAAAAATGTAGCATTCTATCATTATTTACCCACAATCATGTTGTTCCAAAACTATGACTTTTTTTCTTCTGCAGAAAATAATAACACAAAATAATATAGTTGAAACATTCTTTAAAATGGCTTGCCCATACACTGAAAATTAGTGGGGGCCAAAACAACATTGACTTTTGACAACATTTTGTTATGACCTCAAAACACTTTAACCACAGTGCATGATTTGAAAATTAAAGTATATTTTGAAATTTGCATTGCATAACACTCCATATGGCTTTTCTAAAATAGCAAGGAGTTTGCTCAGTTTTGCTTAAAAACGCATGTGCTGAAAAACCATTGCATTTTAGCTTTTAACACATTTGCTTTGGTTAATGCTATTTTAGGGTATTTTAGTTTAAGGTAAGGATTAGTGTAGGTGGTATGTGATCTGTTTTAAGCAAAACTGGATACCTTTTGTAGCCACTGACTAGACATTTTATTTTGAAAGTGTTGCAAAGCATGCAAGAATCAGTGTACTATAATTTTGCTGAAATGACGCAACAGGCATATATTTCCAATAACCCTAGCTTGGTATTTGTACTTCAGAAATGCTAGAAAAAAGATGCGCTCAATAACACCTACTAGCATCCCAAAGTCTGAGTTGCTCAGCCCTTCCTGTGGCATAATGAGTGGCTCAAAGATTTTTTTAAACATTTCCTTCCCGCATTAGTCAAGGGTTCGTTTTCAGCTTATGGCAACAAGAATACTCTAAATTACAGCAGCACATCCTCACTGACTCAAGCCTGCAGTTATACACTCTCTGACTCACACCCATTTGCATTAAACAAATGCCTACAGCTCTTGCCAGTGTAACACACCCTTCAGGGTTTTCTGTCGCCACCATGGGATCAAAGTTTGGCTGGTTAGCATTATCCAGTTAACCCATGTTAGTAAGTGCCATAACTACACCATATAGCTGCAAAAATCAACTTGAATGGGAATGCAATTGGATAGCCTACAGAAAAAGACCCCCTTGGTCCATCCCTGAAAACACATTGTCATGTTATTCATTGTCCTCACCAGGCAACAAAAACTAGTGCTTTCATTAAGATGCACTCCTCTTCATTCTTGTAGAGTTGTCAGTCAGTGTTTCCCAGCAGGGCTCCAGAAGAGAAAACAAGATGTTGCACACCAACCTAAGTGTCATGTTTCAGGGCTTGGGTGAACCAAGGAGTCTCAACTGTGAAACCAACATAATTTTCATGGTAATTCATGCAATCTTATTTGTACATTTTCATACAATATTCTAACGACCCAGTAACGGTTAGGTGTAGGGGTTGACCTTAATGCTTGTTTTTTTTTTTTTCTTCTAAAAATCACATTTTCCTACAAATCCATTCAAAATTGCCACCTCATAAAATACTTCAGTTTTCTCACAGAATCGGGTTTTTAAGCTGTTTTACCTTAATTGAAAGGTCCACTCCACAGGCTCCTGTTTTCTAATTCCCAACGCCTCCCTCTATCCATCGGTCTCTTGAGTGGACCACTGTGGGTGGATAGCTGAGTAAATATTATGCAAATGAATGCAACCATCCAGAGTCAGAGGGCACGACGGCACTGGACAATTAAATTGGCTGTTGCAAGATAAGACATGTAGCATGATAGAGTTAAGCTCCCTTGAAAATGCATTTTTGGTAACACTTTAGCTTAGAGAACACATATTCACTATTAACTAAGCATTTTCCCTCAAACTCCTAATTTGCTGCTTATTAATAGTTAGGTAATTGTTAAATTTAGGTACTCTATGGAGTAGGGATCTAGAATATGGTCATACAGAATAAGGCATTAATATGTGCTTTACAAGAACTAATAAAGAGATTATATGCTAGAAACATGCATGCTATTATAAGCAACGAGTTAATCATGAATTGTGTTCCCTAATCTACAGTGTTAGCATATTGTTTAAATTCAATGGTTGTGCTTGTCCAGTTTTTGATGTACTGGAACAAATTTCATTGTACTTAAACAATGGTAAAATTTTACCAAGTTGTAAAGTATTCATCAGCTATTGTTATTTCTTGTAATTTAAAAGATGCACAAAGAGACTATCTGCAGAACACAAAGTCACTATTCAAGTAGAAATCTGGTTACCTTTCAGTGTTTAAGGGTGAATAACATGTTGCTCAGTTTGGTCCTGTTTATTGAATATTTATTAATATATATATTCAAATTAGGGATGCACCGATACCGATACTGAGCTACCGTACTCGTTAAAATGCCCCGATACCAAACGCAGACAGCATATGATAAGTGCCATATTCAGACAAAGAAACACCACAACAGAACAACAGACAGCAGAATGGAGTTATTATAGATTAAGGATGTCTACAAAGTATATGTATGCAATGAATTTAATGTTAAACATTCAGTATTAACGCCTGTATAGCTGATGTGCGCGAGCTGATGGGCTAAGCAAAGCACACTGAGTGGATTGAGCGTGCGGCGGCACAGATGTGCGAGCTCGTCGAGTGAATATCCTTTTTTCACAGACATCACTGGATAGTTTGTAGTTCAGTTGGTAAAACAATGCATAAGTTACTTAACGGTAGGGAGGGAGGGAGAGAGAGAGAGAGAGCACGCGATGTGTGACCTTTATTGATGTTCGCTCACTTAGCACACACATCATTTGGCTTAAAACTAAATCGTAAATATAAGACAATTTATAGGGGCATTCACTATAAACATAATTTATTTTCAACCTTTAGCATACATGACTTTCTGGCGAAAGTGAAACTAGCAGCCTGTTTGAAATGGGCTAGGCCTTACTGTACTGTACGTTCGCGCATTGCGTGTGTTTTGCTTGCTTCATGAGTGATTCTGCATTATATGAGTGGCTTTGGAATATATATCACAGCACGTTTCAGATGAAAAAAACGTGACTTTTTTTCTGAAAATATCATATTTAGGAGATTTATAATGAGTGGTTCCCTGCATTACTACAGTAAAACGCGTGATTGCAGTACTTAGCCTCTGCAATGGTACAGCTCTAATGCTATTAAATTGAAAATGAACAGTGAAAGCAACAAAAACTTGTAAAATACATTGCAATGGGTATAATTAAGTGTGAAAATAACCGAATGATATACAGTCAAACCAAATATCATTCAGACACCAGATATAATTTTTGATTTTTTTTTTTACTAGTGGGTGCAGGACACTATAGTTCATTTAAGTAAGTGAGCATAGCAAGATAAAGAAAACTGTGACATATTATAACCAAACATTCTTCATACAGTGGACTACCAGTAAAATTGATACAAATTTGGGACCAAAAATTATTCAGACCAAGTCTGCGAAAAAAAAATCAAGTTCAGGTTTGCATGACAGCATGCCAAGGAGACTACAGGCTGTCATTAAGGCTAAGGGTTGCCCGACAAAGTATTGATAGTTGTGTAAATATTGTCATACTAACAGCTGTCTGAATAAATTTTGGTTGATTGTAATCCATTATATACCTTTCTATCAAAATGATCTGACATTATCAAGCTGAATTTGTTCTGACATAGTTTAACTCTGAGATCTTGTCATATTTTATTACCATTTTCTAAACTATAGTGAATAAACTGATAATGTGAGAAATGTTGGTTTTTCCAAAATTTATTTGGATAAAATAAATTTTGGTTTGACTGTATCTATTTAATAAATGTTGACCAGCTAACATTATACATACTATTTTGGTTTCTGTACAAAATGTTTTAAAAATTTAGAAATGTAATGAAAGTATCGATATCGGTATCGGTATCGTCAAGTACCAAAAATGAAAGAATCGGTATCGGTGCATCCCTAATTAAAATGCAATCCACATGTACAAAAACTTGAATGCATATGCATGACTTTTTATTTCTGTATTTAAATGAAGAAAAAGAAAGCCTTGAAAGCTTAAAAAGAAAACCTTAAGTAGTTTGCCATCATCTTTTATTATTTCTTACAAAAATATTAAAATTAAATCTAATTTGAATGCACATGCATGTTTTTAATTTCTGTATTAAATTCGTTTTGATGTCAAAAAAGCATTAACAGCTTGGAAAGAAAACCTTAAGTAGTTTGCCTTTTATTATTTCTCACAAATTAAACAGCTTTGCTGCTTATTAATGTGAAAACTCTTTGTCAAAGACTTTTAAACAGAAATCTTTACAAAATAATCAAGGACTTGAATTTTTCACTTGCTATTTTTTTCTGAGATTCAAGTTTTAGCTCTGGGAAAAGTAGAGCACTAACTTTGATCATTGAAACACTGGGCAGCAGATGGTTGGGATGCTCAATATGCGGGTTATTGACCCATATCCTGCTGGCTCAAGACCCCAGTGAGCCGAGAGAAAAATGAACCTGTGACCATACTTTGGTTCTACCTTTCAAAAACAAAGCAAGCTGACAGAGGACTGCATGAACCAAAACTTGAGGGCTGTTTCAGTGTGGAACCTGACCACTAGATATATCTAATTAACCACTCGATGCTCGATGACATGCATAGTCAAATGACTGAAAGTATCCTTGCAGGAGAAAAGTCTCGCAAAAGAAACTGAAAAACACTGTCATCTGTTGGCATCAAATTAAAAAACACACAAATAAAACACAACACCCTGAAGATGTGTCTCAAGATTATTTTACTCAAAATGAGTAAACCTCTATACCAGATGCGTCACTGATGGATGGATGCATATCATGGGCAAGGGATTGATGTGACCTTGTTTGTGAGTTGGTCTCACATCCTCTGGTCAAACAGAAGAGTAGTGACCTTGAGCTGAGAGCAGCTAATGTTCAAACAGCTTTTTACACCTCCAAGCCAGACAGACTGTTTCCTAGCAACCAGCTTCACTTCAAGGCAGAAGAATCAAAATTAATTTTCTGACCTGGCTGTTGTGGGATGCATAGGCAAAGGTCAGCATTAAAGGGTATGAGTTTTCTAGCCTGCAGTCAAGATTTCTGTTGACATGTACATCTTAATATTGGAATCTGAATTTGTATGTGCAGATAAAAAGGATTTAGGCTGAAATGTTTACTATATATACGTTTCTAAGTCCTAAGTCAAGGTTATTACGCACAAGATTTGTTCACTAGTCCAGCAGATAGTCTGATAGAAAAAAAGCAACAGAATTCATGTTGGGAGACAAAAAGACAAAGAAGGGAAGATAAACAATTCATCTTAAATTTAATGAACCGACACTGTTATATTTCCCAGGCCTGGTGAAAAAGAAGTGTGTTTAATTGTATTGAATGTGTACAAAGTATATTATCTGTACTTGCAGATAATAATGAAAATAAAACCAATTGAGTGTAGTAAAAGTAAGTTCCCTTCCAGCAAACAGTCAAAAATAGAAGGGCGAGGCGTCACGGGCGGGGTGACGTCACGACCAGGAAGTATATAAGCACGTGCGGCGGAGCCGGCGTCAGCTTTCTGTCATTCAGCAAGCGCTCTGTATGTTGTCAGTCCGTTTTGTGTCTTGTGAGTCTTATTTAGTGTTGTCTGTCCTAAAAGATGCCTAACTCCAAGGCCAAGACAATGGGCGACCCCAGATCGCGTTTCAGGTTGTGTGTTAGTCCCTGCCCTCGCTACATCACAATCTGTGCGTGGTCTGCCTGGGTGCGGAGCATGCGGTGTTGGCTCTCGAGGGAGCCGATTGCCCGCACTGTGAGCAGCTCTCGCTGCGCACACTCCACACCCAGAGGGCTCTCTTCTAGGAGGGAGCCTTTGCGAGTGTTCCTCACGGTGCTGGCCCCGCGCTGCCGAGGCGGAGCGGCGGCTGCACTCGTGGGGCTCGCACATGGATCATCAGATCTAGCGCCCGCTCTCTGTGTTCGGAAGCCTCCCTTCTTCCCCCAGAGAGAGGGGTCGACGCCCCGCTTGTCTTCCTAGCTTTGTAAGCTGCAGTGTTTGCACAAGCATAAGAGAAAAATAAAGCCGGTCCCGCTTCTGCCGTAAAAAAAAAGAGTGAGAAAAGGCAGGGGCTTTTCTCGCGGGGCTCGCAGAAAAGAAAAAAAAAGGCTGATCTGGCTGGCGAGAGTCAGACGGGCATGTCCTTATCTCCTCCCGTATCCGCCAGATCTGACGCCCCGTCTCTCGGTTTGGAAGCGGCACTCTTCCCCCACCCGGGACGAGGGCTCAGCGCTTCGTCTCTCTTCCTCCGAGGAGGTTGACGTGACGAGTGTTGATGAGGTTTCGCCGCCTCGTTCGCTCTCGAGCTCTCCGCGCGGTTTCGGTCCCGCTTCTGCCGAGGCAGAGCGGCGGCTGCACTCGTGGGGCTCGCAGGCTGATCTGGCTGGTGAGAGTGAGACAGGTATGTCCTTATCTCCTCCTGTATCCGCCAGATCTGGCGCCCCGTCTCTCGTTTGGAAGCGGTCTCTTCCCCCCGAGACGAGGGCTTGACGCTGCGGCTTTCTTCCTCCGAGGAGGTTGATGTGACGAGCGTTCACGAGGTTTCGCCGTCTCTTTCGCCCCAGTTTGAGGAGCCACTTCTACACGGGAACCTTCCGTTTTTTCCCCGATCTCCACACCGAGGTGTCGAGATTGCGGGTGAAACCTGTCGTCCCGGCCATTCGTTCCCGCGGGAACTGAATGAGCGCGGGTACAGGGCGGTGCCGTGAGTTGTGCAGACCCTTGCGAGCTATCTGTCTCCCTCTATGGCATCGTCTTTGAAGGCTCCTGCTCTGCTTATAACATCTTTGATGGGCAGAGGGTATGCGCTCTCTAAACTCAGGTGGCTGCTGGGCGGGAGCAGCCTCCTCCGCATACCAGCTCCTCGCGTAAAAGGTCCTGACGGACGAGCCCTAGGACCATGGAGGGCGACCCCTACTTGGGTGGAGCGGCTTACACCACGGTACACGGTGACCGTCTCCCCTCGGTGCCCTCCGGGGACCTGTCTACCAACCCTGCCGTTGTTCCAGGGCGCAGCGGGTCCCAGCGAGTATCGTCCTCAGGTTTCTCCGCCTGTGATTACAGCGGGCCTGAGGCACTCGCCTCAGCTGCCAGATCGCGCGTCTCCTTTCGGTGCGCCGCATCGAGGCAGCGGTCTGGCCGCTTCTCTGACACCAGAGGTCAATCTCGAGAGACTGATTCCCTTAGTAGATCATTTGGCAGCCTGGCAGCGACTGCCGAATGTGTCTCCTTGGGTCCTGCACACGGTAGAGAATGGCTATTGCATCCAGTTCGATGGGCCACCTCCGCCGTTCAACGGGGTTGTTGTGACTGCGGTCCGCCCCGAGCAGGCTCTGGTTTTGGAACAGGAAGTCGATACTTTGCTGAGGAAGGAAGCCATCGAGTTGGTTCCTCCTCACGAGGTTCACACCGGCTTCTACAGCCGGTACTTCATTGTTCCAAAGAAGGATGGGGGGCTGAGGCCCATACTGGACTTGCATTTGTTGAACCGCTCAGCCAGATAGCTGAAGTTCAAAATGCTCACTGTCAGGCAGGTCGTGTCACAAATCAGGTCCGAGGACTGGTTTGTCACAATAGACCTCAAAGACGCCTATTTCCATGTTTCCATCCTTCCCTCTCACAGGAAGTTCCTGAGGTTCGTTTTCGGGGGCAAAGCGTACCAGTATCGGGTTCTTGCCTTCGACCTAGCACTCTCACCCCGCACTTTCACCAAGTGTGTGGATGCAGCTCTGGTCCCGTTGCGACTGCAGGGCATCCGCATACTCAATTATATCGACGATTGTTTGATCCTCGCTCAATTAGAGCGGTTGGCGGTTCGGCATCAAGATGTCGTTCTCGCCCACGTGAAAGATTAAGATGTTAAGGGTTAAGACTAAACGCCAGGAAATCTAGGCGTGGTGTGGGATTCGATCACGATGCAGGCGCGGTTATCCCCTGCTCGGATCGAGTCGATCCTCACGGCAGTCAAGAGAGTGCGAGAAGGCCAGCCATTCACTGACAAGCAGTTTCAGAGGATGCTTGGGCTCATGGCAGCAGCGTCCAACGTGATCCGTTCGGCCCGTGAGGCCCCTACAGTGGTGGCTCAAGACCAAGGGGGTCTCCCTGAGGGGAGACTTGCTCCGCGCTGTCAAAGTGTCACGCCGCTGTCCGTGCCTTAGACATGTGGAGGGATCCTTGGTTTTGGAGAGTTTTCGGCCAGGCACAGGTGGACCTCTTTGCGACTCGAGAGTCAGCACAATGTCCCCTCTGGTTCTTGTAGCCCCTCCAGCTCCTCCGGGACTGGATGCTATGGTACAGACCTGGCTGAGGCCTCGTCTGTACGTCTCTCCCCCCGATCGCTTTGCTCCCGGGAGTTCTGGCGAGACTGCGCCGGGACGAGGTCAGTCTATTGTTAGTAGCACCGTTCTGGCCGGGCCGAGTGTGGTTCTCGGACCTGATTTCTCTCCTCGACGGCACCCCGTGGCCAGTGCCGATCAGGAGAGATCTCCTCTCACAGGCCAGGGGCACCATAGTGCACTCTCGCCCGGAGTTGTGGAAGCTGTGGATATGGCCCCTGAGGGGGCACAACTCATAGCTTCCGGTCTGTCAACCGAGGTTGTCGAGACCATCCTCCAATCCAGAGCTCCCTCCACGAGGAAACTGTACGCCTTGAAGTAGAAACTCTTCACTTCTTGGTGCGGGGACCGCCAGCTCGACCCAGTCAACTGCCCGATTCTTATGACTTACTGACACCTAGTACAAATGATTTGCAACAGTTGCTTTGTCGCGTCCAGTGTAGACAAACTCAAGCTGTTGTGGTGAAGTACGGTGTAACTGTCATTGGAGTATTAGTAGACTGATAGGTTAGGGTTAAGGTTAGTAATATAAATTGACATGTTGTTGCAAAGTTAGATATAGTCAGTATAAATCCATCTGGGAATGACTGATCTATTTGTCAAATACTGTTTGGCCAGTACTGCACTTACAAATGCAAGGCTACAATGGACCTGAGAGGGTTTTTCTGAGGAATTGATTTCTCAATAAACTGATCCATAAGAACTATAATATCTTACATATTTTGCAGTGGGTGTAATTATTAAGAGAATGAGTCTGTGGCATGAACTTTGTTCTACATTGTTACTGTCCCTCCTTATTTATTCCTTCTTTAAGCAATATGGATTATTCCTCCAATGTTGTATCTCCAGGGGAACAGAGAGCAATATTCTTGCAAGCCCTTCAGATCTGCTAACTCTAATCTTAATGATTTCCCTTGGTCAGTGGGGAATTGTTGTCTCAAATAAACAATGATTCTTGTCTTTAAATAAAATCGACATAGATCTGCAAAGGCTGAGTAACTCAGATTTTTCTTTCATTATATTTCAGATATTAAATATCTGAGATTCACAAGAAAACATACTTTGTTCTCCTTTACAAATTCTATTCAGTGCAATGATAGTTTCAACAAAGGCATTTTCTGTCTCTGCATTCTATTGATCAAACAAAAGAGAAACTCAAAACTGCACAGTCCGTATGCTCATCTGCTTTGATCTAGAAATTACAGTCTTAAAAAACATCACACAACTTTGTACTTCAGAGCAGGTATCATCCTGCATTTCTCAACTTGAAGACAGCTGGGATTTGACCTTTAGCGGCATATGCTGTTCTTCAGCATCCATACGAGCAGCAAGCTGTCCCACTCGCATCCACCCCCATCAAAGCAGAAGAAAGGGGTGTGGATGTGGAGAATGAATATTCATGAAATATTCATGACAGTAAAGGTTTCCGGGGGGACAAGTGCAGGTCTAGCTTTTGAACTCGGCACTTAATCATTTACCTGAGGACTGCTTGAGAATTCGGGGGAGATTGCCAGAAGTCCTCCACAATGATGTCCCAGGTGAGGAATTAATCAAATCAAAGCATTTATGATCTTCGAGCAGAGGTCCAGCGGTGACCTGTGGCCAATCACATCAAAGACACCACAGGCCTGGCCCAAACATTGAAAGATGGAGGTCGGCCAGGTCTGAGGAAGCTCTCACCTTGACCACATGTTCAAAGTCAACACAGAAACTTGCTCGGTGCATGAGCTAAGCCAGAACCAGCTAATAAAGCCAAATGAGCCAATGAAGCCAAAATTAAAATCATTCATTTACTCTCATGTTTTTCCAAACCTGTACAACTTTCTTTAATATGTAAAACACAAAAGGAGACATTTTCCATACAACAAAGGCAGGGCCTGACAAGCTCCAAAAAATAAATAAATAAATAATAACAGAAGTCAGAAAATGGAGAATGAAAAGACTAAAATAAAACTTTTTTTCTGAAAAGCCTCATATCAGCTTGCTTTTCTGGATTGATTACGTCATTTGGAGGCAGAGTTCACACCATAGTGATCATGATGCCACACCATGCTTTTACAGAATCAACTAACTAACTAAAAAACATTAAAAAGGAACACTTGAACATACTGTTTGACAAGAACTACTCAAAATGATGGAAACCATCTAAAAAATCATTTTGAGTATAATTTGCTTTTTAATTTGTTGACTCATATGTACATTGCACGAATGCCCACTACTGGTGGAAGCCTTGCAAGGGGCTGAATTGGAACGTCCTGAGCCATTGATCACTTGGAATCCTTATGGAATTGATTTATTATTTACATTTTACAAATTAGTTTAATGCAGCATCATAAATGTATATAAGTATGATTGGGCTGTTTAAAAGGTTTAAAAAATAATTTACACATCATAGAGTTGATTTAAGTGGAGTAAATTAAACGTGATCTGCAGTGACGTCCCAATTGTATTGCATTTGGGTATATAAAACTCCCTGAATTATACATATGTTGTAGACTCACTCTTTCAGTCAAAATCGAGGGGGTTGAGGGTCTGTCCATACATACTTCCCTCATCCCTTTGACAAAGTGGAACACATTTCAAAATGGTGGAGGGGATTCCCCAAGGGGAAGTGCTTATATGGAAGTGGAAGCGAAGTGGAACCAGCCTGGTGTCTCATAAACTGGCCTGGTGACATAAACACATAAACCAATAAAATTAAAACAGAATTTGAGTAAAAATTTAAAACAAATTAACTGGGCCTAAAATTACATTTTTGTTAAACTTTTAATAAATTGTTGTTAAATTGTATATGTTTCATCATTTCAATTAATTACACAATTTACCAATTAAAACAGGATCCAGAATTTGGGAAAAATAAAACAAATTTAATTGAGCCCTACAAAGTTTTAAGACTACAGACCAACAATAAGCTGTTCGAGCACAACACACAAATGTTCGGTGTGGCTTCTAAAGCAAGAGAGAGTGAGGTGGTGAACAGAATGATAAATAATCACAGCAGTGTAAGTGCTGCTTAGCCCTCAGGTAAGGGTTACACGTGCCGATATCTGGAGAGACACAGAAAGAGGGTTATTTGAGTTTGTTCCTCTTTTTTCCCTCTTTTCACACAGCTGCTCCATGTTTTTTACTTATTCTGTGGGGTTCTCCAATGTAGATTAAACAAAAAATGAACACATTTTCTCAATGATAAACTCTTGCCCAGAGGTACTATGCTTTCTAATCACCTGAGTTTCATACTTGTGTGCCATTAGGGGGATTGTGTTAATCTTCATAACTTCAATCAAGACCAGGTAAGTGCCTATATTATTAGATTATTCCACAGCCATATCTCCGTAAATGGATGCACATCAGTGGTGGCTGCTAGTTTCCAAGAGTGGGGGGAGCACAGATGTCACTTAAATGTCTACTCTGATCTATTTGGATAATTTTGGTGTTGGTAATGTTTTGCATTGCACACAATTTACTTCTTAATGACTTGGAATATTTATTTGCTTTATTTCCAGTAATAATTTCAAAATATCCTTAAAGCAAGATACATTTGTTGGTAACTTATTTGTAACCAAACAGTTGCTGGTTCCCAATATTTTTTCCATACTATGGAAGTCAGTTGCTACCAGCAACTGTTTGGCTACCAACATTCTTTGAAATGTCTCCTTTTGTGTTCATCAGAAGAAAGAAACTCAAACAGGTTTGGAAAAACTTGAGGGTGAGTAAATGATTGCAATTGAACTAATTGCCATTGATACATACCGTACGTGCGTCGTATGAAGGTTCTTCTTCACAAAGAGTTCTTACTTCATCAGAGGAACATTCATATTAGCAGGAAATATTAATGTGGCATTAAGTTCTTCACCTGAATTTAACACTCACAAATGCAGTGCTAGTCTTCATTAAGACGGTCCCTCAATAGAGACAAGCATGACAAACATCTTACAGTCCTGGCACACACCTTTGAGGTCATCCTGTGAGTGAGTCACTGCCCCATCAAAAGCAACGTGTCGTGCTTCACTGCCGTGACCAGGATGTGACATTAGCTGTTGTTAATCACACATCTTTGTCCATGCTAATTAGATGCTAATAGTTTGAGGCCCAATGAATCAGGGTTTCTTTCGGCTGAACATTTGGTAAATGCTAAATGAGATGGATGTTGGGAGTGGACAAAACATTAAATGGGTGTCAAAATGTCAAAATAATATTTTGACGTCTACAATTCATTCTTAAAATACAGTTTCATGGCTAGAAGAAACAGGTATGGACAGTAAATTATCCCCTATATTTGTCATTGGAAAATGGTGGCAAAAGTTAATTTTAAACCCTGGATAAACCTTATCTTCTCCAGAGGTAGTGTGAATAATATTTGAAGGATGCTGATGGATCATTTGTCTGATATGACACTTCTCATTGGGTGATGGCTTTATCCGCTGACATTGGCAACAGCTCATTCACGCTTGCTGAGCAGGTGGTGGGAGAGCGAGCAAGACAGAGGTGAGACAGGTTCTGAGAGTCATCTTTCTCCTCACTAAATTCATCCTCCATCTGTCTGATTAAGGGTGGTGGGCCAACACCTGGCAGACCTTATGAGCAGCCACAAATAATGGGAGCTACTTTGACAGCTACTTGTGAGAGTTACTGTGTAACAAACAAAAAAATAATGTTTTTTTTTAGTATTTTACTGAATTATATCTAAGGCTAGAATATGTATAAACTACATTATATAAATCAGCATTTACAATGCATTTAGTGGGACACATTCACAAAGAATCGTTTACAAGTCAAAGATTTTTTATTTTTTTTTGTTCTGTTAGTGTGTATCATTTGAGTTAGTGTGAACGCTGCCATATCAAGCTTTGGTGCTTCCAGACAAGCAGACCGAGACCCACTTTTTCAGTTGGACTTGGACCACTTCCAAACAAATTTGGTGAAATATGAATGCAATACGGACCAAAAGACATCTAAATTAACCAAAACCCATTACAGTTAACTACAGGTGTCCAAACCGCCATCTCCTGAGGAATTACTGGCGCTGTTTTGACTCTTTGTGAGTTACCACCATATGTACACACATACTATAAGTGCATTTAGTCAAGCACATAGCATTGTTTTGGGTGTTCAGAAAGTTCTGCTGAAAAATATACATCATAAAAGCTGTCCAATCAGGCCCTGACCTTATCCTTATACCTTTTGTTTTGTATCTTTATGTTCAGTGTTAAAAAATTACAGTGTGTGAACACTAAGTGCAACCAAGACTACATTTATAATTTTCTTTTTGGTCCAGAATAAAAAATAAATAAGCTCAAAGAGACATTTTGTGATGCTGTTAGACAGTAATAAATGAAATAAATAAATGTAGAGACTCGATTTGTATCCATCTTTTGGTCACACTTTATTTTAAGGTCCAATTCTCACTAATAGCAAACCATTAACTATGACTTTTGTCTCAATAAACTCCTAATTTGCTGCTTATTAATAGTTAGTAAGGTAGTTGTTCTGTTCAGATATTGGGTAGGATTAAGGGATGTAGAATATGGCCATGTACAATATGTGCTTAAAATGAACAAATTAACAGCCAATATGTTAATAATAGGCATGCTATTAAGCAACTAGTTAATAGTGAGAATTGGTCTCTAAACTAAAGTGTTACCGATGTTTGATTAGATTGAAAATATATTATTGGTTGTTTTCCTCACCCACATGACCTTGGTTATGCTCTTTCCCTTTACGATAATGTGCAAGTGATAGATTCTTGATTCTTACTTTAGATTCACGTAAGATCATTTGGTTGATTTTGATCGGTCTTGATTTTGACCTCATACTGTACTTCTTGCTGTTCAGTATCAGTGTCAACATAGTGGCAATGATGGATATACACACAGCCTTTTTGCCTGGCTGAATTACTGTCAACAAGGGTGTTGTGTGGTAATTACTGTTGATCCTGTAAACGCCAGCCACAGCTCTAAGCCGATACTAAATGACTTCAGCCAATAAGAGTGCTATAATTACCAAGCTATAAAAAACAGTGATGGGCCGTTGACAGCATACAGATGGTTCTTCTGCTGTCAAAACTGTTTAACCCCCAACCACTGACCTCCTCAGTCTACTCATTGCTAAAAGACCTCACACTCCTATATGTCCATCAGCAGAGCTGTGTAAGGCCTTGTACGTGGAGTCAGCAGTGGCAGACATTTGATCGCTAAGTCATATGACCTGAAGTGAAACGCGTCCCACTCTGTGCGAGACATGTGTCAGCGCTAGAGAGACCGGGTCCCCAAGGCTTTAACACATGGACCGAGCTTCAGTAGTGCCTTTGTATTTACGATTCCATTAAGCTCAAGGACATGACAGCATGTTAATATGGCCGTCCAATGACTCTGCTCATTCTGATTTATCTGGCGTGCGCTGCAGTTATTCAGGGCGCTAACGGAGTCACACCGACCCTTGTAATAGCTTAAGGCAAAAATGGATGACATCCAGTCAGTGCTAACAATTATTGATGCCTAAAGGAAGACTATTAATACAGGCCTCCTGTGTGCAGCACATCTGCCTGTATATGCTAACACATTAATAGATTAGCTTCAGTACGATTATTGTCTACAACAATCTATTAACATCTCTATCCATGTTCCTTGAAACACCGTGAGCCACACATCAACGGACAGCGTTGATCTCATTAAAAATGACATTGAATGCAAAGAGGGCATACAGATTAGTAGGTAAAGCCAGGGGTTAGGATCAGAGTTTGGTGAAGGGCTGGGTTTGTGTAAGTGCTATGATGCGTTCATAAAAAGTCAAGTTTTAAGAAACTGCATTGTTGTAGAGCTGCTAAACATGCTCTACTTACATGCAAATCACATTTTCATGCAAGGTGTTGCTTTGTTCTTATACTACATATGTGTGTAGTGTGTGTCTTTAATCTGAGGGAATGTTCTGAAAGCAGCACCTCACAACACTATGTGGTTATCAGTCATATGGCAGCTGCTGAAACAGTCTAGCCTCTGAGTGAGGCTGGAGAGGGGGAGCAGAGGTAGACGGGAAGCAGATTTGTTCCAGTCATTTATCTTTCAGGTGTGTGCACCCCAGCGGCCCACCGGGCCCCGGCAGTCTGGCTTTGCCGACTGGATGTGTCTGCCTCATGCTCTGCAGAGCCTCATCAAAGACCTCTCAAAGACCGCTGCAAAATCACAACCCATCTGCTATTTTACAATGAGGTTACCTGAGGACCTCCCAAATACATACACAGACACGTATGTACCGGTCAAAACGATACTTGGCGGAAATGCCACAGAAATTCAGACACCTCTGTGATTCAATAGAGCCTGTCACATCTGTGTGCAAATTACAAAGAAAAACGAACAGTCTCAGCACTGCAAGGTAAAGCTACTGTACTTTATAGCTCTAATCACCTGAAATGAACCCCCAAATCGCATTATGATTGTGTTGTTCAGGAGAGCATGCAGGTTGGAGTCGAATAAGGAAAAGCAATGGCGGTTGCTTTTCTGTGCGACTCAACAGCTCAGAGGGGCTGTGTGTAGATTAAAAGAAAATTAAGTCATCCTTCGCAGAACACAAGCCCTACATCAGCAGCGTGTGAGCCCCCTTGCCCTACTCCCCGAGGACGGCAGGTTTTGAAGGTGGCTGTGATATCTGGCACCACCGCTGCAGCCCAGTCATAGCACCCAAGAGACTCTCCAGAGATTCGCTTCAGAGGCTGTCCAAATCAAGTGCATTTCACGGAACCAGAGAGAAGTGCAAACTAATCAAAACTGTTGCCATTCTAGATGGCTGGTTTTCCTATCAGCACGACTGTAGTTTTAATCCATCAAGTATTTGTTGCTTCAGAGTGGGAACTTCTGAGTCAACTTTTTCATTCCACTTGACTTGAGTTTATAACTGAATACTTGGATAGTTCTTCTTGAGACTTCACAACTCTGAGTGAACCGTAACAGATCACAATCAACCTTGGGAATGGGATTTTCTTGATGATTGTAATGTTGGTTAACGGGCCAAATAATAATACCAATTAAGGTAACACTTTAGTATAGGGACCAATTCTCAGTATTAACTAGTTGCTTATTAGCATGCCTATTATCAACATATTGGCTTTTTATTAGTACTTATAAAGCACATATTCTGCATATCCATATTCTACATCATACCTAATCCTATACCAACACCTAAACTTAACAACTACCTTACTATTAATAAGCAGCAAATTAGGAGTTTATTTAGGCAAAAGACATAGTTAATGGTTTGTTAATAGCGAGAATTGAACCTTAAAATAAAGTGTGACCATTATAATAATAAGAAGAATTTCCAGCTTAAAATGCATTTGCAAAAACTCTTTAAAATGTAATATTTGTATTAAAGTTGGTTTAACATGGTTTAGGGGAAGTCGTGGCCTAATGGTTAGAGAGTCGGACTTGTAATCCATAGGTTGTGGGTTCGAGTCTCCGGCCGGCAGGAATTGTAGGTGGGGGGAGTGAATGTCCAGCGCTCTCTCCACCCTCAATACCACGACTGAGGTGCCCTTGAGCAAGGCACCGAACCCCCAACTGCTCCCCGGGCACCGCAGCATAAATGGCTGCCCACTGCTCCGGGTGTGTGTTCACGGTGTGTGTGTGTTCACTGCTGTGTGTGTGCACGTTGGATGGGTTAAATGCAGAGCACGAATTCCGAGTATGGGTCACCATACTTGGCTGAATGTCACTTCACTTTCACTTTCAGAAAAATGTAAATAGTTTTTAACAAAAGTTAAGGATTAAAAAAATAAATACATTTAAGGTTAAAGGTATTCATTTATTTATATATATATTTTAATTAGTTATTTTTACAAAATCAGTTCAGTTCAAATATCATGAATGATTCATTTATAAATATAATTACTTTTTTGGGGGGATACATCACAAAACATTTTACAACATGAAATAATTTTCCCACCAAAATGTCAAATAATAAAATATACCAAACTAACAATAAGCTGAGCTTGTAAATTACAAAAAAAAAATTAGTTGAAAGTTGAACAATTTTCTTTGTCTAATCTCAATGTACTTTCAAAACCTAAAAAGAACTACAATATGGGACATATCATAAAACGTACCAGGTTACGTATGTAACCCAGGTTCCCTGAAGGGAACGAGAGCTACGTCCGAAGACGCTATGGGAACGCTATCAGCGTAACCGGCGCTCTGAATATTTTATACAACAGCCTAATGGATGGGCGAGGCGTCACGGGCGGGGTGACGTCACGACCAGGAAGTTATATAAGCACGTGCGGCGGAGCCGGCATCAGCTTCAAGTCATGAAGCAAGCGCTGGCAGGGATGCCGGAAGTGTGGCTCGGGACGTAGCTCTCGTTCCCTTCAGGGAACCTGGGTTACATACGTAACCTGGTACGTTCCCTTCCAGGAACTTCGAGCTACGTCCGAAGACGCTATGGGAACGCAATACCAACGCCGCCAGACTGACAAGTCCCTGCCTAGTGTCAGGCTGAAAGGACGGAGGAGCCTGGAGTGGCTCTGATGTCGAGGTTGTAAAACCTGGCGAATGTCAGGGGCGTGGACCACCCAGCAGCGTTGCAGATGTCTTGCATGGAGACACCTGCCCAGAAGGCCTTGGAGGCCGCCACACCTCGGGTCGAGTGCGCTCTGACTCCCAGCGGCGGGGGAAGGTCAGAGGTCTCGTACGCCAGATTGATGGCATCCACTATCCACCTGCTAAGAGTGGGCTTCGAAGCTGGAAGACCCCTCTTAGGCGGACCAAAGCACACGAGCAATTGGTCCGTCTTTCTCCACAGGGCAGCTCTGTGGATGTATGCGTCCAGTGCTCGCACTGGACACACACAGTTGTGCCTTTCCTGGTCGGGCTCCCTGAAGGGAGGAGGACAGAAGGCCTGGAGTACGACCGGCTGTGGTACGACCGTCAGAACCTTCGGTATGTACCCCGCACGGGGGTAGAGGAAGACTTTCGCCGAACCGGGCGCAAAGTCGATATGCGAAGGGGCCACAGATAGGGCCTGGAGGTCACTCACCCTCCTCAGAGAGGTGATAGCCAGCAGGAAGACGGTCTTGATCGTGAGGAGTCTATCAGTTATCTCCCCGAGAGGCTCAAAGGGTGCTCTGCCCATAGCCTCTAGTACCACCGCCAGGTCCCACGTGGGGACACGGGGCCGTACAGGCGGCCTCAGCCTCAGCGCACCGCGGAGGAAACGTGTAACCAGGGGGTGTCTGCCCACTGACTGGCCACTGATAAGGGCGTGGTACGACGAGATAGCTGCCACGTAGACCTTAATAGTGGAGTGGGTTAACCCTGCGGAGAAGCGGGCCTGCAGGAACTCCAGAACTGCGCGGATCGGGCAGTTGACTGGGTCGAGCTGGCGGTCTCCGCACCATGAAGTGAAGAGTTTCCACTTCAAGGCGTACAGTTTCCTCGTAGAGGGAGCTCTGGATTGGAGGATGGTCTCGACAACCTCGGTTGACAGACCGGAAGCTATGAGTTGTGCCCCCTCAGGGGCCACACCCACAGCCTCCAGCACTCCGGGCGGGGGTGCACAAGGGTGCCCCCGGCCTGTGAGAGGAGATCGCTCCTGATCGGTACCGGCCACGGGGTGCCGTCGAGGAGGGAAATCAGATCCGAGAACCATACTCGGCCCGGCCAGAACGGCGCTACTAACAGTAGGCTTACCGCGTCCCGGCGCACTCTCGCCAAAACTCCCGGGAGCAGAGCGATCGGGGGGAAGGCGTACAGACGAAGCCTCGGCCAGGTCTGTACCATAGCATCCAGTCCCAGAGGCGCTGGAGGAGCTAGAGAGAACCAAAGGGGACATTGCGCCGACTCTCGAGTCGCAAAGAGGTCCACCTGTGCTTGGCCAAAGACCTTCCAAATCTGCTTCACCACCTGGGGGTGAAGCATCCATTCCCCGGGCCTCGGCCCCTGTCTCGACAGGACGTCTGCTCCGATGTTGAGATACCCAGGAATGTGCACAGCTCTCAATGATAGGAGCTTGCCCTGGGACCACACAAGGATCTGGTGTGCCAGCTTGTACAAGGGGCGCGATCGCAGACCTCCTTGGTGGTTGATGTAAGAGACCACTGCCGTGCTGTCGGTGCGGACCAGCACGTGGCGATCTCTCAGGTCTGGGAGGAAGTGCTTGAGAGCACGGAACACAGCTAGGATCTCTAGCCAGTTGATATGCCACGTCAGGTGGCGACCACTCCACAGACCGCGGGCAGGGTGGCCACTCATGACCGCACCCCAACCGGTGAGGGAAGCGTCCGTCGCTAGCGAGACGCGGCGACAAGGAGCTCCCAGCGCCGGGCCCTGGGACAAGAACCAGGGTTTCCTCCACATGTCTAAGGCACGGATACAGCGCCGTGATACCTTGACAGCGCGGAGCGAGTTTCCCCTCAGGGAGACCCCCCTGGTCTTGAGCCACCACTGTAGGGGCCTCATGTACAGCAGGCCAGAAGGAATCACGCTGGACGCAGCTGCCATGAGCCCAAGCAGCCTCTGAAACTGCTTGACAGTGTATGGCTGGCCTTCTCGCACTCTCCTGACTGCCGTGAGGATCGACTCGATCCGAGCAGGGGTCAAACGAGCCTGCATCGTGGTCGAATCCCACACCACGCCTAGATAAGTGGTTCTCTGAGCCGGAGAAAGCACACTCTTCTTGGCGTTTAGTCTTAACCCCAAATCTTTCATGTGGGCAAGAACGACATCTCGATGCCGAACTGCCAACTGCTCTGATTGAGCAAGAATCAACCAATCGTCGATATAATTTAGTATGCGGATGCCTTGCAGTCGCAACGGGACCAGTGCCGCATCCACACACTTGGTGAAAGTGCGGGGTGAGAGTGCTAGGCCGAAGGGAAGAACCCGATACTGGTACGCTTTGCCCCCGAAAGCGAACCTCAGGAACTTCCTGTGAGAGGGAATGATGGACACATGGAAATAGGCGTCTTTGAGGTCTATCGTGACAAACCAGTCCTCGGACCTGATTTGGGACACGATCTGCTTGACCGTCAACATCTTGAACTTCAGCGGTCTGACTGAGAGGTTCAAGAGACGCAAGTCCAGTATGGGCCTGAGCCCTCCATCCCTCTTCGGAACAATGAAGTACCGGCTGTAGAAGCCGGTGTGCACTTCGTGAAGTGGAACCAACTCTATGGCTTCCTTTTTCAGCAAAGTGTTGACTTCCTGTTCCAGGACCAGAGCCTGCTCGGGGCGGACCGTAGTCACGCAGACCCCGTTGAACCGCGGGGGCGGCCCATCGAACTGGATGGAATAGCCAGCCTCTACCGTGCGCAGGACCCAGAGAGACACGTTCGGCAGCCGTTGCCAGGCCGCCAAACGATCTACTAAGGGAATCAGTCTCTCGAGACTGACCTCTGGTGTTAGAGAAGCGGCCAGACCGCTGTCTTGCTGGAGCGTACCGGCAGGGGACGCGTAGTCTGGCGGCTGGGGCGAGTCTCTCAGGCCCGCTGAGATCACAGGCGGTAGAACCTGAGGATAGTACTCGCTGGGACCTGCTGTGCCCTGGAACTGCAGGGTTGGCAGACAGATCCCCGGAGGGCACCGAGGGGAGACGGTCACCGTGAGCTGCGGTGTGAGTCGCTCCACCCCAGTAGGGGTCACCCTCCGAAGTCCTGGGACTTGCCCATCAGGACTTCCTTGCCGCGGACCTCTTGGCCGCCAAGACATCCCTCAGGTCTGTCTTGGGTTTTGAGGCCCCCGGCGCAGAGCGCCGCTGCCCTCGGCTCCGCCTCGGGGGAGCACGAGAGGCGACGCTCTCCTTCTGCGCAGCCCTGTGCGAGGAACTAGTATGCGGAGGAGGCTGCTCCCGCCCAGCAGCCTCCAGAGTTAGAGAGCGGCGGGGGAGGAACCGCCGAAACGCCTCCGCTTGCCTACGGGCCTCCTGAAACCTGTCGACGACGGTACCCACGGCGTCGCCGAACAGGCCAGAAGGCTGAAGCGGGGCGTCCAGGAGGCAGACCCTGTCCTTCTCCTTAATGTCGGACAGGGTCAGCCACAAATGCCTCTCCGTTGCCACCATAGCTGCCATGGAGCGGCCGATAGCACGGGCCGACTCCTTGGTGGCGCGGAGAGCCAAATCGGCGGTTCTCCTGAGCTCTGAGATATCCTCAGCTCTGACATCCCCCAGCTCATCTAAATCCTTCAGCAGTTCGGCCTGGTACGCCTGCAACACCGCCATCGTGTGCAGACACGCACCAGCCTGTCCTGCTGCCGCATACCCCTTGCCCACCAGGGATGATGTGGTGCGCAGAGGCCTGGTGGGCAGGGTAGGAGCCTTCAAGGACGATGCTGTGGAAGGAGACAGATAGCCCGCCAGCGTCTGCTCAATCCGGGGCATCGCCCTATATCCACGCCCGTCCAATTCCCGTACATTACCGTAGTAATCTGACGCGGGAATGAAAGGGCGGGATGTATATGGTTTCACCCACGATCTCGACACCTCGGTGTGGAGATCGGGGAAAAACGGAAGGCTCCTGCGAGGAGGTGGCGGCCGCGAGCGCAGGAAACGCTCGTCCAGCAGGCTGGACCGCGGCACAGTTGTTCGCTCGGGGGGCCAACTGATGTCAAGCTTGGCCACTGCCCGAGTTGCCACCTCCAAAAGCTCCTCGTATTGGGGCGAGAGAGGCGGCGTAACCTCTTCAACGCTCGTCACATCAATCTCCTCGGAGGAAGATAGACGAAGCGCTGAGTCCTCATCTCGGGGGGAAGTAACCGCTTCCCCGAGAGACGGGACACCAGATCTGGCGGATACGGGAGGAGATAGAGACATGCCCGTCTCACTCCCGCCAGCCAGATCAGCCTGCGAGCCCCACGAGTGTAGCAGCCGCTCTGCCTCGGCAGCAGCGGGGCCAGCACCGCGTGGGAGGCTCGCGAAGGCTCCCTTCTCGAAGAGAGCCTTCCGGGTGCGGAGTGTGCGCAGCGGGAGCCGCTCACAGTGCAGGCAACCAGCTCCCTCGAGAGCTGATGCCGCATGCTCCGCACCCAAACAGACCACGCACAGGCTGTGTGTGTCTCCACTCGTGATGTAACGAGGGCAGGGACTGACACACAACCTGAAACGCGATCTGGGATCGCCCCTAGTCTTTGCCTTAGCTTTAGGCATTTTTCCCTGGCTTTCCAAGACAGACAACACCAAATAAGACTCACAAGACAAAGAATCAGACTGACAATACACAGAGCGCTTGCTGAATGACAGAAAGCTGATGCCGGCTCCGCCGCACGTGCTTATATAACTTCCTGGTCGTGACGTCACCCCGCCCGTGACGCCTCGCCCATCCATTAGGCTGTTGTATAAAATATTCAGAGCGCCGGTTACGCTGATAGCGTTCCCATAGCGTCTTCGGACGTAGCTCGAAGTTCCTGGAAGGGAACCAGTATTATGATAAAACTTTAATAAATTATCTACAGCATATGAAGATCTGATATCTCCCTTCCCTCTATATCACTGTTATCAGAAAATGAACTTTTTTTTGTCAGCGGAGAGCTAATCTAGTGTGATATAACAAGGAGCTTCTGAATTAAGTCTATAAAGACCACTTGACTGTCTGATATGAAGCATATTAAACCTAAACTGAGGGTGTGATCATGAATCTCAGCGTACAATCCCATGATCCAGCACAGCTTCCAGGAAATTGACCTCAATCATTAGCCACCTGGTGCTAACTATTCCTATGCAATTACCTGCAGTTTATTTGCCCATTTTGTTTTCCTCACCTACTCTGGGCTACTTTCCACATTCACTCCCACTGCTCGAGTAATTGACTGTGTTGCAGTTGTAATGGGCAGGAATACAAAGCGTTTTACCTTGGGAAAGTGCCAAGGATCCAACCTAGAGAAAATATGTCTGTGTATTATTTAATCAATCAGAAAGTAAAAGCTAGACCAAAATGGTAAATTCTCTCATCATAATCATGACAGTCCGTTATGAGAGATGTGAGAACCTATGACATTTGACGTCATTACATTTAAGAGGCACATGAAGATTTCCAGGGAATAAAAGTAATTAATTTAATTTAATTTGGTAATTGAAATGAAGTTGAAATAAAATATAAATAATACAAATATAACAATATGATAATAGTTTAATGAAACACTTTAATGAAAATGATAAATGTTACCTTGACAGTTATAAATAAATAAAATTAATAAATAATTTATAATAAATAAATTGAATAATACATTTATAAAGCTGAACTACTAAAACCTTATAAAACAAAGCCAAATAGAAATATTTTGAAATACCTTTTTTCATGCCCCCCCCATATATATATATATATATATATATATATATACAGGTCCTTTTCAAAAAATTAGCATATTGTGATAAAGTTAATTATTTTCTGTAATGTACTGATAAACATTAGACTTTCATATATTTTAGATTCATTACAACACAACTGAAGTAGTTCAAGCCTTTTATTGTTTTAATATTGATGATTTTGGCATACAGCTCATAACCCAAAATTCCTATCTCAAAAAATTAGCATATCATGAAAAGGTTCTCTAAACGAGCTATTAACCTAATCATCTGAATCAACTAATTAACTCTAAACACCTGCAAAAGATTCCTGAGGCTTTTAAAAACTCCCAGCCTGGTTCATTACTCAAAACCGCAATCATGGGTAAGACTGCCGACCTGACTGCTGTCCAGAAGGCCATCATTGACACCCTCAAGCAAGAGGGTAAGACACAGAAAGAAATTTCTGAACGAATAGGCTGTTCCCAGAGTGCTGTATCAAGGCACCTCAGTGGGAAGTCTGTGGGAAGGAAAAAGTGTGGCAGAAAACGCAGCACAACGAGAAGAGGTGACCGGACCCTGAGGAAGATTGTGGAGAAGGACCGATTCCAGACCTTGGGGGACCTGCGGAAGCAGTGGACTGAGTCTGGAGTAGAAACATCCAGAGCCACCGTGTACAGGCGTGTGCAGGAAATGGGCTACAGGTGCCGCATTCCCCAGGTCAAGCCACTTTTGAACCAGAAACAGCGGCAGAAGCGCCTGACCTGGGCTACAGAGAAGCAGCACTGGACTGTTGCTCAGTGGTCCAAAGTACTTTTTTCGGATGAACGCAAATTTTGCACGTCATTCGGAAATCAAGGTGCCAGAGTCTGGAGGAAGACTGGGGAGAGGGAAATGCCAAAATGCCTGAAGTCCAGTGTCAAGTACCCACAGTCAGTGATGCTGGTGGTGGTCCACTGTGTTTTATCAAGGGCAGGGTCAATGCAGCTGGCTATCAGGAGATTTTGGAGCACTTCATGCTTCCATCTGCTGAAAAGCTTTATGGAGATGAAGATTTCATTTTTCAGCACGACCTGGCACCTGCTCACAGTGCCAAAACCACTGGTAAATGGTTTACTGACCATGGTATTACTGTGCTCAATTGGCCTGCCAACTCTCCTGACCTGAACCCCATAGAGAATCTGTGGGATATTGTGAAGAGAAAGTTGAGAGACGCAAGACCCAACACTCTGGATGAGTTTAAGGCCGCTATCGAAGCATCCTGGGCCTCCATAACACCTCAGCAGTGCCACAGGCTGATTGCCTCCATGCCACGCCGCATTGAAGCAGTCATTTCTGCAAAAGGATTCCCGACCAAGTATTGAGTGCATAACTGAACATAATTATTTGAAGGTTGACTTTTGTTTTGTATTAAAAACACTTTTCTTTTATTGGTCGGATGAAATATGCTAATTTTTTGAGATAGGAGTTTTGGGTTTTCATGAGCTGTATGCCAAAATCATCAATATTAAAACAATAAAAGGCTTGAACTACTTCAGTTGTGTTGTAATGAATCTAAAATATATGAAAGTCTAATGTTTATCAGTACATTACAGAAA
Source organism: Barbus barbus (assembly GCF_936440315.1). Lineage (NCBI taxonomy): Eukaryota > Metazoa > Chordata > Actinopteri > Cypriniformes > Cyprinidae > Barbus > Barbus barbus. Next base: position 11,334,131 of record NC_136732.1, on the reverse strand, counting down.
ATAATTAACTTTATCACAATATGCTAATTTTTTGAAAAGGACCTGTATATATTTATAAATGCAATATATATATATAAATGCAATAATAATATAATTTTTTTGTCTCTTAGAAATGCACATTTGACATTGAGTTGACAGTAGTTTGAGTTAGGATGCAGATGTAAATTTATGTTCAATATCAAAATCAGTAATATCTGTAAAAATGGCAACAACCTCCTTTTTAATATGGTGAATTTTTTTTTTTTCTGACTGTTTGAGTTTTATTAAAGTTAACCATTGTTCTTCCATAGTAGCATACATTTACATCATGATAAACAGAGTTAAAACCACACATATAGCACATCAATACTGTGGTAAAAATGCAACTATATGGTTTCTAGGTAGCCTATTTATATGTAAAACAGTAGTCTAAATACATTTATTATAAATGCACAAACGCTAGCCCCACATTTATGCCACAATACCATGGTGCAGTTAGTGTTAATACAGTAGATCCATAATAAACGATGGTGATTTGTAGATTGAAAAGCCTTCTGACTTTGTCGTTGCACACAGTGTTTTTCTGCTGTTTGTCAGCGCTGTTTTATCTGGATTTAACCCCTTTTTGAAAACAGACTTGAAAGTACACTATTTAAAGTTAAATTGTTATAATTCATGAATGCTTTTGAATACAGAGCTAAGGTTGGTCTCCTTTTAAAGAAGACAATCAGCAGATTATCGCAGAAGTGAAATCATTTTAAAAAATTCAAGTAAAAAAAGTTATAAAAGTTAAAATGTACTATTATTATTATATATTATATAAAATAAATATTTTACAAAATATGTTTTAATCCAAATTTGGCATAAAATTAAAGCCATATGTCTAAATAATTTGTGTTCCAAATTTAAAGTTGATATAAAAAAAAAATTCAGGTTACTATGCAATTTTGTTTAGGCGTTATACCACAAACAGCCACCGGGTTCCATTCAAACCCCACTGAATTTTTTTATGCACTTTTCTGTCACAAATGTATCAATTTCTCTCTCACTCTTACTCCTATCACAAAACACCACCAAATATGGAATCTTGAGACTTTCGATGATATGTATTTTGTCAAGATTATAAAAAGTTTTGATTCTATAAGATACCTCCCACTAAGGGGGAGGAGCCCGCTAAAAGATTTTAAAGTACCATTTCTATAGTGATGCAATATCCGATTTCAAAACGGTTTTCACAGGATGGATTTTGAGATTTTAAGCTTTCAAATGATATATAATATGTGATTATTACTAAAACATGTGATAGGAAAAAAAGGAAACGAATAGAATTTTGTGTCAAAGGTCAGAGCTCCTGTTATGGTGTATTTGTTTTGACGTGTGCTCTTGTCATAAATTAATCTATTACTGCTCCTACATAATTTTTAACAAAAAACTGGTAAAATATCTATTTAGGAGTCTTGGATTTATGTGGATATGGTCCATGCGGCGCGGTTCAAAAGAGTAGTGCCGTTTTGTTTCCACTTTTTCTGTGTAAACATTCAATTGAATATTTATCTAAATAGTTTTTTCGAGGAAAATTATATCACTATATAATTATAGTTATTGTTTTATCGCCCAGCCCTAACTCAAAGTATATCTGCTCCCGCGCCCCCGCTGTGAACTCTGACGCCCCCCAAGTTGGGAACCACTGCTATAGTATATAAATAATACTAAAACAACACTGCAGAAGACATATAGAGGTCAAATAGATGATGTTTATGGTGCTGTTTTAAAGTTTGACAGTCCAGTGGGGGGGGGGGGTGTGAAGGGATGAGGTGAGGACTTTTATTAATAATAAAGATAGACAAAGTGTCACAAGGCCGGGCTGCAGGTCTGCCCTTCCCCACCAGAGGTCGCCATCTCCCTTCCTCCCGGACTCCACTCACAGGATTACACGCATACACCATGTTTCATTGCACACACCTGGCTAATCATTACACCCACAGCTGATCCCCATCACCACGGACTATATAGCTTCCGCCTTCTCACCACTCTGTGTGCTTTCATTATATGTTTGTTACCCGTGATTCATGTCCTGCTTCATGTTCTTAGATCTGCTTATGTTATGTTTTGGTTTCTGTTTATTGTGCCGTGTTGGCCTTTGTGTTAGTTTGTTTTATTAAAGACAACGCAGCACTCCCGAGGCAGCGGTGGCCGTGCACAGCGCTCCCGAGGCGGCGGTGGCCGCTCTCTATCCCCCAGAGGTGGCCGAGAATGCCGCAGCGGCGCCCACTGTGGAGGCTGAGTATGCCACGGCATCCCGCTCCCGGAAACGGAGGAAGAGACGGAAGTAGGCTTCCGTCTAACAAGGCCAGGAGGCCTCCCAAGAGCTCACTGCTGGCCAGGAGGCCGTGTTAGAGCCACCCGTGCTCCTCGCCCTGCCGGCGCCACCCGTGCTCCTCGCCCTGCCGGCGCCACCTGTGCTCCTCGCCCTGCCGGCGCCACCCGTGCTCCTCGCCCTGCCGGCGCCACCCGAGCGCCTCGCCCTGCCGGCGCCACTCGAGCTCCTCGCCTTGCCGGCTCTACCCGAACTTCTCGCCCTGCCGGCTCCACTCGAGCTCCTTACCCTGCCAGAGGCCGTTCCTGAACTCACTGTCTGCCCTGTCACGGCCACAGAGACCGTTCCTGAGATCTCTGTCTGCCCTGTCACGGCCACAGAGACCGTTCCTGAGCTCACTGTTTGCCCTGTCACGGCCACAGAGGCCGTTCCTGAACTCACTGTCTGCCCTGTCACGGCCACAGAGGCCGTTCTTAAACTCACTGCCTGGTTTGTCCCTCCGGCCCCACCCTGGCTGGGCCCTGGGGTTCCTGTTGGGCTGGAGCCCCCCTGGTCCGTTCCTCCAGACCCGCCCTGGCTTCCTGCGCTGCCTCCATCTCCAGACCCTCTGCCCCCACACGGACCTGGCCCGCCATCCCTCCCCCTGTTCACTGTTTCACCCCGCTCCGGACTGTTGGATCTTGGGGAACGTCTGGAAGCCGTTCCTTTAAGGTGGGGTACTGTCACGAGGCCGGGCTGCAGGTCTGCCCTTCCCCACCAGAGGTCGCCATCTCCCTTCCTCCCGGACTCCACTCACAGGATTACACGCATACACCATGTTTCATTGCACACACCTGGCTAATCATTACACCCACAGCTGATCCCCATCACCACGGACTATATAGCTTCCGCCTTCTCACCACTCTGTGTGCTTTCATTATATGTTTGTTACCCGTGATTCATGTCCTGCTTCATGTTCTTAGATCTGCTTATGTTATGTTTTGGTTTCTGTTTATTGTGCCGTGTTGGCCTTTGTGTTAGTTTGTTTTATTAAAGACACCTCCCTGCATTCTTGGACCCAGACCTCGTTTCTGTAACGTGACACAAAGCCAACCAAAACTACAGACTGGCAAGGCAGGATAAGGCTGGACAAGGCAAGGCAAGGCAGGACAGGACTTCAAACAGGCTAACATCGACGATGAACCGGCACAGGACTGCAAACAAGGAGATTATAAAGGGAGCAAATGAGGAGGGTAACAAGATAACACAGGTGGGGCAAATTAACCAATAATCAGGAAACAAGGTGGGTGGGATCAAGACAATTGACATGAGAGCACATGGCACATAGAACCAAACAAGACAAGCCATGTGTCACGTATCCTGTGGGTGTGCCCTGGTTGGCCACCAGATGTCACTGTCTTGTCTGAGCACATGGGTTTGTGTTGTGATTGTTCCATGTGTTCCCCCGGCTGATTTCTCTGATGTCGGCCACGTTCTGTCATGATACGTGCAGAGAAATGAAGCGAGAACTCAAGTGCAGGGAAATGGTGGTTTAATTATAAAAGAAACAAAACAGAAACATAAATTACCCCGAGGGGGAAAACAGAGCATGGCAGAAACAAGAAACAAGAATCAGGAAACACACACGACTGACCGTACACAACATGTAACAATCACAACACAAACCCATGTGCTCAGACAAGACAGTGACATCTGGTGGCCAACCAGGGCACACCCACAGGATACGTGACACCATGTGCTCACACAAAACAGTCGAAGAACGAGCTGCGTGCAACAACACAACAAAAAAGCACGTGGCCGAAACTGAACCGCGTGCCGAACAAAACACACACAATCACAGAGGAGCGCACGGCCCGAGCGAACTCGAGACCGCACACTCCTACAGCAAGAACAAACCTGGAGCATGAGTGTCCGAACCCCAACACGAAACCAGAACTGAGTCTGAACAACACAGGAGTGCCGGGATCCGAACACCACGCCCCAACATGAAACAGAGCACGCAGACGAGAGAGCGTGAAAACACCAGAAGGCAAGAAGGGAGTGTCAGGGCTCTGTCACAAAACCATGAATAAACTAGACCGAAGTGACAGAACCCTAACACGGGGGGGTGAGCAGTTTAGACTTTCTGCAAAATGTACTCTTTTGTGAAACCCATTTGGATTTGAAACAACATAAAGGTGAGCAAATGATGGCAGAATTTTCATTTCTGTGTAAACTACTCCTTTAACAAAGATTTATGTGGCTTTTAGTCGCTGTGAGAGTCCCTTTGTATGGGTAACAAATGGATAGAGTCATCTAAAAAACACTAATAAAATGCACTACCTTCGCTGAGATGAATGTGCTCTTCACAGTGGCGCAAGTTACTCCTCCCACAAAAAAAGGCTCATTTTAAAACCAAAGGGGATAACAAAAATTGTAGGTTGCTGCTTGAATCATCTGAACAGGAGTAGTGGCAGCTCAGCATTGGGCTGCTTGTAAAAGATCAATGATCAACACTTATAAAACCTGTGTTGATGCACATTAGCTGTTAACCCACGTCTTCTATAATTTAACCCCTGTCAAAGCTCTGGTCTAATCGATCCTATCATTATGACAGGTCTAAAGTTGACAGCGCTTTGGTTTGGTCCACATCCAGTGCGTTGCTGAGAAAAGAGGTGTCACTGTGCGACCCCCTTCTGCCTAAAGACAAATTAAGCTATCGATTTTCCTTTTTGTACCTCAACTGCTATTGATTGCACTGTGTCGTCTAAAATTACCCGAGCTAACATCGTATCCATTTCCACTAGCCAATCTGACACAGAAAGCTGCCCTTCCTATAAACATAAACATATATAAACACATGCAGGGATCATACATTGTGTTCCACATTTCACTGGGTGGTTGATGTATGCGACAAACACAGAGCCTGAAAGCTGCAGGGTGCTTTAAAATGCTGCTGTATAATAAGACACAGCCGAGGTATATAAAGCACACATCAGTCATCCAGAAACAACTATGAGCTGTGTGTATTAAGAATTGGTATTGCTGTGCAATGCTTGCTCTTGCAGCTTAATTGAAGGTCTGGATCATTTAACTGAAGGAAATATGACTTCATATGATGATTTTTCTCAGGTGCTGTTATCTACTGTCTCCCAACTTCAATTCTTATTAAAAGTGGAGGTAAAATGCAATCTGTTCTGCATTTTTTTTTCCCCAGCAGACAATCTTGTTGATGTATTCACTGTGAAGCCATTGTTTGACTTCCAGCTCTATGCACACTTGCAGACACTGCAGTGTTTAGTTAGGAGCAGAAGCACATGGAATCTGTGCCTGCAGAACTCCACAGAAAGCTCAGCAGATTTGGATGGAACTGAAAAGTTTGTTATATTTGATATCTCAGGCTTTTGGCTTATATAGTCTGATCTCGAGGAGAAAGCACCTAAACTTTATTCAAAATTCGTTGCATTTGGTGATATTTATATGGTCAAAATGTAAGATGAAATTCTAATAGCTTGTAATGTAGATCAATGATATTTAATAACAGTATAGCAAACAAAGTACATATAAATATTAGGGGTTGGCGATCTGACCATGGCATGAAAAAAAATAATAATAATAATTCAGACAGTTTCACAGTCAAGTTTGTGTAAAACCTAATTATTATGTCCCCGAGCATGGTTTCTGTTGATTAAAAGAAGAAAAAAACATCTGAAATGTCTCTACGGTGCGGTCCAAGAGTTTTGGACCTACTGTATGCAGCACTGAAGATATCATAAAGTAAAGTATCTACTGCTAGATTGCATTAGGGGAGGCTGACACTACACAATTTTTTTACAAATGTAGTTTTTAGTTGAATGTAGAAATTTTGTTATATATGCTATTAAATACTAATTTTCCAAAGTATGGCTTAGAAACAAGCATTCAAAAAAAAAAAAAAAAAAAAAAAAGTTAACACTTTATTTTAGGGTCTCTTAACTAGTTGCTTGTTAGCATGCATATTACTAAAATATTAGCCATTTATTAGTAGTAATTAAGCACATATTAATGCCTTATTCTACATTACCTTATTCTACATCCCTAATCCTACCCAATACCTAAACTTAACAACTACCTTGCCAACTATTAATAAGCAGCAAATTAGGAATTTATTGAGGGAAACGTCATAGTTAATAGTGAATAAGTGTTCCCTATTCTAAAGTGTTACCAAAAAAAAACCTCTAGCCACCACATATTTCAGAACATCACCTGCATGGATGTACTGTATCCTATTACAGCTGAAACTAGACGACATATAAAGAGGTTTTTGGCTGATAATTATTGGTATAAAAAATACTTTACATTTATTGATAAAATGTACCAGTATTAGTAAACTGGACTATCACCATTTCAAAGTCTGAAGTACTTCTCATCATCAGCCATTCCCATACTAATAATTTCTGCTACATTGCAGTACATCTTTTGTTTCAGCATCTGTGCAAATTTGTCTTTTCCACCAGACACCAGAAGGGGCTTTAATAGATCATGCTTTGTGCTCTGTAATAATTGGTAATCTCACCCACGCTCCCTTGACTGCCAATTAAGGCTCAGCCTCAACTGGGTCTATTTACCCAAAGTGCTTTCCGCTGAAGACGTCTCCTTATAATGCATTACAGAAGCCGAGCTCCAATCCACAGTCTCCCTACACACTGAGCACTGTAGATATCCTGTAGAAACTCATAATTTAAGGGATCAATATATCTACATACTGTAATTACTAGACAATATAATTGTATATGTATGTGGCACAAAATCAATGAGGATCTCAATTAAAGTGACAGGATTTAAATAAGTATGTTTACACTACACACAACCACTAAAACTCAAAACACCAAAATTAACTCAAAACATAGTGACGAACAGCAACTACCTTTTTTAAATTGGTTTAACCACATGAACTGTCCAAATGGGCCAATTAAAAAAAAAATGATGTGGAACAAAATAGACAGTGTTTTAATGATAGAGGTCTATTAACTCAAAATAAAGGTTTGAATCCATGTTCTTGTTCTCAATTCTAATCTTGTTTACTTGTATACACAAAACTGATTGAAATGCAATAAATACTGAAATGCTCTCAGCTGTTTGGAAGACATGGTGTGTCGGTTTGTGTTCATATGGAACATAATTTTGTTCCAGAGCAGAAAAGAAAAAGCTGACAAGGCTTATAAAACAACAAGAAATTATTTGATTTTCCTGTCTTGTTAGCGGCGAGGCTGGGCTGCTTACAGGTTATTGCTGTGAAGGACCTTGGACACACAAGTAAGGAGTAGATATCCAACACTGCACCTACTCTCTCACTCATTATCCATTGTATACCATCACAAACTGCATCAGTTCTAGTCCTTAGCAAGATTTGCTCCATCTCTGATAAATTGAACAGCAGTGGATCCTACCAAACACAACATCCTTCTAAAAAGACCTTAATATAAAAGCTTCTTTCTTCAATAACGGAAATACAGGATGACTTATCTGATTTGCAGAAGCGTATACAAACTTTTGTCCAATAAAATGCTCCCAAAAATTAAAATGTTCCTCCTGTCGCTTTCCATGCTGTAACTACACCATTTAGGGAGCAAAAAGCTTGTTTTACCATTGACGGTAAATATTAAACATTAATTATACAGAAGATGTGGTTTAGCAATACGTTTAAAATAAAAGCTATAGAGTCCAGCAGGGATGACATGTTTTTGTAGGCCAAAACCCGGAAACAAGTTTGCATTTTAGCACTTCCAGTTCCATCATCTTAAAGTCAGTGGGTTTTTTTAAGAGGTTTTTGGATAAATTCCTGACATAAGGTCTGTAATGAACTCAAGCTCAAGATATTTTCACGTTTTATTCAATAAAAGACATCAGTAAGACCCCCTTGTGATTTTTTTAAAGCTTTTACTTCTCTTGAAAAATTGGCTGCTAACAAGTGGCTTAATGGGACTACAGGGACTACATTAAACTTCATCACGTCCACCAGCTAAAATCATCCACTCACTAGTCCACTTTCACAGCCTTGTTTGTGTTTATAATCACGCTCCTGCAAACTCTTCTAATGCAAACGTCATTGAAAATGTTGGTGACGCTGAAGTCATGAGACAGTGGTGTAGATTTGTTTTCTTCGGGCAATTGTATTAAGGCTTCAATTGATAAAATTGTCTTCATCAAAATGATGAACAAAACGTACAAGAATCATAAACTTTTGCTGGTCACATAGCTTATTTTCTGCAATAATTCTGAAGCCAATGGAAAAATCCTATTGTTTTTGGTTGAGAGAACCAGAATGATGCTAGTCTCGAGTAGCCTTCAGACTGAAGGCTGAAGGTCTGGAATCCATGGCACCTTTCGTTGGCCAAGGCCCGCCCATAAGGCCGTTTGACCGACATGTCAAACAACCAATCACAGTTTGTTTCGTTCAGCGTCATGTTTCGGGGGCGTGAAAATGTCGCCACAATAACAGACCGGTGTGTGATACTCTCGAACGTGTTTTAAAGATTCTATGCGGCAAACTTTAAATATTTCAAATACTTTTGAAAATCCAGCGTTTAGTTGATCCTGATAAGCACTCATTGTCACAGTTGTAAACATCTCGGTTACGTATGTAACCCTCGTTCCGTGAAGGAGGGAACGGAGAAGTCACGTCGGATGACGGACGAAATTGGGATCTCGCCAGAGAGACCAATCCACTTCGACTGTAACTAAACGAGCCAATGGACATTGGCATGCGATCATTGCATCCAGCTGCCGCTGATCACAGCGTGAGTACAAGAGGCAGCAGGTGCACTGCATTAATTCAAACTTTCGCTGAGGAGCCGAGCCGGTGACCCAGCAGCTCAGTGGTGGTACAGCGGCTGTGGCGACGGGATGTGACATCTCCGTTCCCTCCTTCATGGAACAAGGGTTACATACGTAACCGAGACGTTCCCTTTCAGTTGGTCACTCCGAGTCACACCGGATGACCGACAAAATTGGGATCCCTACCAAAGCGCCACAGGAGCTGCCCCTTCCAGTGCCCTGTGTAGGCCTCCTGATCCTTCCTATAAGGCAGACGATAGGACCGGGCTCTACACAGAGAAGGTCAACTACTGTTGTTCCTTGAGCAACCCAAACAGTAGGACTTGGATAAGGCTGCCCCGTTTCTGAGAAAGCAGATCCTTCCTCAGAGGAATCGGCCAGGGAGGGGCTGTCACGAGGAGCATGAGTTCCGGGAACCAGGTCATGTTGGGCCAATATGGAGCCACTAACAAGACCTTCTCCTCGTCCTCTCTGATCTTGCACAGTGTCTGTGCGACATGGAACGGGAGCGTAAACCGCCTTGCCAGATGATATATGCAACGGTTGCAGTGTTGACCGTAAAGACCAGAACGTCCTTGCCCCAAAGGCGCCCTCTGAGGCGGCTCAAGGCAAGGCGTACTGCCAGCAGCTCGAGGCAATTGATATGCCAACGCAGTTGGGGACCCGTCCATACCCCTGACACTGCGTGCCCGTTGTACATGGCTCCCCTGCCGGTGGCCGAGGCATCCATGAATACCACAGGATACCTGGATACCTGCTACAGGGGCACTCCTGCCCGAAGGAACAAGGGATCTGACCAGGGGCTGAAGGTCTTGCAGCAGGCCGGTGTAATCTGAACCCAGTGAGTACCGCGTTTCCACGCCCACCTCGGGATTCGGCCACAGACCCAGTGCTGAAGCGGTCTCATATGGAGCAGACCGAGCGGAACTATCGCCGCAGTTGCAGTCAAATGCCCCAGGAGCCTCTGAAAGAGTTTCAGTGGGACCGCCGTCCTGCCTGATAAAGTCTTGAGGCAGTTCAGCACCGACTGAGGCGTGCTGTCTGGTTGACCGAATCTAACTCCATGCCGAGAAAAGAGATCCTCTGCGTTGGCACGAGTTTGCTCTTTTCCCAATTGACCCGAAGGCCCAATGGACTCTATGCACGACTACTTCCGCGTTTCGTGTCAGTTGCTCCGCAACTTCCGGTGCTGCGCCGGAAGCGGGTTTTTCCTACTGTTTCAATGAGCGCGCTCAGCATGGCATTTTACACTCGCTGCTTGCAAGAACTTCCACGGATTACAGTGAACGATGTCAATCGAATTGTAAGATTAACAGCGGTCACTCCTTCAAGTAAAAAGGAGAAGGGCTTCAAATTGTATGTTTCGAGCTATATCGACAACTTTGAAGGTACGTATTCTCAAGGTAACAAGCTAACGTTAGCTAGCTTCGTTTGTGACGGTGCATACGCTTATAGGATGTGTTTTGTTTACTTAACCTGTTTAAGATCTTCTGTTTTTATAGTTTCGCTAATGTTATTGTGTTAATACGATCTGTATGACCCTTTAAAGCTATGTCATTTTTTTCAGTCTCTGAAAAGGATCAGGTGACAGGAGAGATCAGCGTGAGGGCCACTTGTTTCAGATCTATGAGGAAGACAGAGAAGCCACATAGTTTGAGAGTAGGGAGACAACACTAGAGAAATAAAGGATTAATTTACTGTTCATATTTTAAAATGTTTAAATTTTCTATTTAAAAAAAAATAATAATAATAATAATTTATACAGTAAGTTTAGAAATGCAGACTTAAGTCTATTCAGTAAAATATTCAGAATTCAAAATATTCAGATTTTGATATATATATATATATATATATATATATATATATATATATATATATATATATATAGATAGATAGATAGATAGATTTATATAGCTAGATAGAGAGAGTGAGAGAGAGATTTAATTTGTGGTCATCCATTTACTATGTCATTGTTTAATTATCTTTATAGATTACATTAAAGGACTCCAAACCTGTCATACTGTCCCAGTGTAGCTGTTCCTGTGTAGCTGGCACAGCACTGTGCAATCATATTGTTGCACTATTGTACCAGACTGCACATTACTCTCAGCTTGGGATAAGTGCAGTTCCTCCAGTTCGCAGCTGTACTGAAACTGAGCAGAGCTGGCACAAACCACGAACAATGGTAAGTTTAAGTGAATTTTTCAAGAATTTTAAGAATAAATGGTATTAAATGATTGCTTTCCTAACATCATTCCTTGAGGCACACAAAAACCTTGTTTTAAATTCAACTCATTGCTCTTTAAAAGACCTAAAACTTGTGTGTCAGATTAGTGAGATGTCCAAGACATGCACTGTTGGTGGGCCTCCAGGAACAAGTTTGGCAAACACTGGTTCATACTAAAGTGACTATTGGTATTCCTAGGGAGTCCGGCCAGGTCCTGTCAGTGGGATGGTGGTTATATCTGCACGACCTAAAGAAAGGAAACTCGCTGATGGCTTAAGGTGCACAGTGCAATCAGTTACTTACTTAATGTAGAAGTATAATATGGGATTGTTTACTATGTGGACAAAGGGATAGTTCACAAAAAAGTCACAGCATTTACTCGCTCTCATGTCATTCCAAACCCGTATTACTTTAACACAAAAACATATATTAGGCAGCATGACTGTTTCAGTCACTATTCACTTTCATTGCATATTTTTTTCTCCATACAATAAAGATAATGGTAACTGAGTCTATAAAAATGTGCAACTTATTTTTTATACAATTTTTATTATAAATTTTTTCTATTTTTCATTTCAGGAGTACCTTGTATAAAGGTGTTTCCAGCGACCTGCCTGACCTCTCAGTCCTGCAAGTGGCAGAGGTGTATAAGGACTTTACCAGCACTACAGCCCCTTTAGTCACCACAATGGGGATGTCCAGTGATGATTGGATGGTGGATTCTGCTTTGGGTAAAGTTCAGGCTGGGAGCGTTCTGTCATACCAACAGCCAGCAGCAACAACACGCAACGTTACTCCCCATCAAGATGCCCCACCACGACCACCTCTGCCACTAGACGGTTACAACCTTGACCCATCTGTGTGTGTATTTGTACATAGCAGACATGAACTACTGCATATGAAGTCACTGGCAGTAACTCTGGAAACGGCACACAAGACTGAGCATGCCACCAAAGACCAAAGTGCTTCGATGGATTGGCACTCCGTTAGAAGGCCACGAGTAACATCGTCCCGATTTAGAGAGGTTTGCCATGTACGGGGGCAGAGCTCTGCTGAACACTTGGCTGAAAGAATCCACAAGGGAACTCGTCAGACAGCAGACATGAAGAGAGGCCTTGAACTGGAATCTGCAGCGGTGGAGGAATACTGTCTGTTGCGTGGAGTGAACTTCTACCCTTGTGGATTCTTAATTCACCCAGATGCACCTTGGCTTGGCTCCTCTCCTGATGGTATCGTTTACGACCCCACAGAGCACCATGGTTTTGGCCTTTTGGAGATAAAGTGCCCAAATCTAAAAAGCTATGTTGACTGCCCTTACCTGAAGCTGCAGAATGGCACACCAGCGCTAAAACAACAGCATGCTTATTACTGGCAAGTGCAAGGTCAGATGCTGATCTCTGGATTGGACTGGTGTGATTTCATTGTGTACGCACAAGATGACATGATGATCCAGCGCATCTACAAAGACTGTAGAATGTTTAAAACCATTAGAGAGAGGGCTGACCATTTCTTTTTTTATTTCTACCTGCCAAGATCCTTAATGTAAAAGAAATTCAAGTTGATTTACATTGTATAAGTTATTTATTTACACATTTTCAGAAACACTGTATCAAAGTTATTTATATTTACATGTTTATAGAAACACTATCAGCTATTTATATTTACATGTTTACAGAAACTGTATAAAAGTTATTTATATTTACATGTTTACAGAAACACTATCAGCTATTTATATTTACATGTTTACAGAAACACTATCAGTTATTTACATGTTTACAGAAACACTGTATCAAAGTTATTTATTTACAGACACATTATTAAAATTGTTTACAATTAATCAACATTTATATTCTCTACAAATAAATTCAAATTGATCTGTCCCTTACAGCAAGTGTCTTGTTTTTAATCCTTTGCCCATGCTTTTACCAAGGGGCCATTCTGGTAGTTCACAAGGAGGCAAGCAACAGTGTATAGCTGGTTGATGCTCCCTGTGATGGAAAGAGGGATGACTGTATCAAACAGCTTGTGTTGTTTCACCCTGCGGATGAGACGCTCAACATGGACCCTCAGTCGAGCAATGGACTGAGTTTCCTTTACCTCATCAGCCGACATCTGTTCTCTTTTTGACAGGTAAGCAGGTCTGTAGACTTTGCATGGCACACAGTCAACCACGAGAAAACCTTTGTCGACCATAATAGCCATGTCAGGTTTCAGCAGTGACACAATCCCAGACTGCTTGAGAAGCTCCTTGTCACTGATGGATCCTGCATACAGGGATGATACAAAGGTGACTGCGCCATGTGGTGCCATGCCAATTAACCCCTTGAAGGTGCAGTGGGATTTATAAGAGGAGAACACTTCACTTTGAAGCAGGAGAGAGGATGGAGTTTGGCACCGCAGCTCTGTGCAGTCGATCACCACTTGTGTGTCTGGATAGTCCTGGAACTCCTTTGGCATGTGAGCCTTGACCGCCTCCTCAGACATCCAGATGCGCACTGATCCAAGAACGGTATAAAGAAAATTTGCCCAGGTTGTTATAATTCGACTTACGGTGGACTGATGAATATCAAATCTGTGAGCCAGATCCCTTTGTGTCAGACCAACTGACAGATGGACCATGAAGAGAAAAAACTCATCTATGGGCTGCAGGCATTGACCCTGTTAAAAAAAAAATGTGTGTGTTTTTATACATAAAGTACCACCCCCATACATTCATAACACAATGTATAGTGTATGTACTGTATAGTATACAAAATTAGAAATGAATGAAAAAAATATATAATTACAGATGCATTGCCTGACGTTCCACCTTCACTCCTAGTTGTAGCTGCCCTTGCTCTGGTCACACGAACCATGTTGTGGGATGCAGGTTCAATGAGTCTCCAGAATGCCATTAAGTGATTGTAAGTCACAAACCTACATAAGATGTGGGACATGTTTAAGATAATATACATCACAAAATGACCAACAGTTTTATCTTACTTTTAGACTGTATTGTAACTTACTTGTATAGTATACGGGTTTACTGACATGTTAATCAAATATTTACATGGACATACTGTATTATGCAAAGACCAGAAAATTAAAATACAGTATCCTAATAATTATATAATATAATATTATTTATAAGTTTTAAATCTTACCTTGTGTAGAACCGTATGTCATCGTCTGATGCGGCAAATCTGCCCAAGCAAAATCTCTGACGGACAGACAGTTCTTCCACCTGTTTCCTCAGTTGTTCCACTTCCTTTCGGAGATCTTCTGACTGATCTAAAGAAAGATCGACAGCCGCAGGAACGGGAAATGAACAATAATCATGCTCCTGATGCTGGAGGTCCATAGGCACAGGATCTTCGTTCAGTGGAGGGGAAACTTCTCTCCTCTGCCATGCCCCGGTGCGCCTTGGTGCTGAAGTGGAGTAGTTGTTCCACTCAAACAAAGTGGGCACTGCACCTTTCTTCAGTAGCCGGCGTCCTGTGGGAGTCGATGGCTCGATCAAATCATCACCCTTGAAGTGACGACTGCAGACTCTTGTGTTAGGAGTGATATTAAAATCCTCACGTCGGATATAGTGAATCCATTTTTTACTTGTTTCCTTGTCCAAAGGGAAAGTATGGAAACTAACCACCGAATTAAACCTTGAGGATGTGTCACATAATGGGACACAGCAATACATAGACGTTGCACCTTCACGCCGAAGGCACTTGAAGCTTCTTGAACTCATTAATAAAATGTTATATTTTAATATAATATACTAAAATGTTGTTACTACAGTTAATAAAATATATAATATAAAATAATTATTTGTAATCGCTAGCTAATCGAAAATTTGACAGAAAGACCGCGCTATTACCACAGCTGGCTATCAGAGAACGCTAAACCGGAAGTTTGCGTACAACTGAGATTTTAGCGGAAACACGTAGGCGGTGGGCCGTGCATAGAGTCTATTGGCTGAGGTGCCTGAGCACCAGGTCCCTTTGCGCACACAACTGCTCACAAGACTGTGCAAGTATGAGCCAGTCGTCGAGGTAGTTGAGGATGCGCACACCCCGTTCTCTCAAGGGCTGCCTTCGTGACTTTGGTGAAGACGCGAGGTGACAGGGACAGCCCGAAGGGCAGGACCTTGTACTGATATGCCCGACCATCGAACGCGAAGGAATGGCCTGGGTAGCAGGAGGATCGAGACATGAAAGTAAGCGTCCTTCAGGTCGATTGCTGCAAACCAATCTAGGGGACAGACGCACCCAAAAATGTGTTTCTGCGTCAACATCTTGAACGACAGCTTGGTTCAAAACTCGCAGATCTAAGATCGGTCGTAACTCACCTCTTTTCTTGGGCACAATGAAGTAAGGGCTGTAAAACCCAGACCTCATATCAGCTGGAGGGACCGTTATATCGCGTCCTTCGCCAGCAGGACTGCGATTTCCCCAGGCAAGACAAGGGCATCGACGGCCTTGACTGAAGTGAACCAGATGCCCCTGACGGGTGATAAGACATCTTTAAAAAGACGCGATCACCCATGTTGTCTTTTAGACAAATTAGCTCTTTCAGTGCTGAGGCACACTCCTAGTGTAATTGTCTTCACGGAAATCGCTTTTTCTTCCCGTGAGATCGCAACCACCGCTGCTGCGTTGTAAAGCCAGCACTCGCTCGCTCTGTCTCACTTGCAGGATAGGAGAGCAGCAGTGATGTACCGCTGCCCGGCTCGGCTCCGAAGCAAAAGGATGAATTAATGCGGTGCACCTGCTGCCTCTTATACTAACGCTGTGATCAGCGGCAGCTGGATGCAATGATCGCATGCCAATGTCCATTGGCTCGTTTAGTCTCTTTGGCAAGATCCCAATTTCGTCGGTCATCCGACGTGACTCGGAGTGACCGACTGAAAGGGAGCACGATGGCTTTCTTCTTTCATGAGGGAGTTTGGCGCCACGACATCTTTGTTTCCAGGCGGAACGTTAAAAAACGCGACACACACATCTCCCGTAAATCCTGTATAATTCAAACATTCCAGTGATGACTTCGAAACTCCTGAAGTGTTTCCACATTTGTGTGCCATATGCATCAGACGTTTAGCCAGTGGTCCATGGGCGTGACGTCTGATTCTGAAACTTGGATGATGCTTACTTTTGGGTTGGCCTGCAAAAATACATCATCACTGCAATGATCTATTACCTTCACATGAACAAAAAATCCATTCATTTTACTGGGCCTTTAAATAACCTTTAATTCTCATCTAACAAACTTCAAAGCCATGTGCTGTCAACATTCAAACATGCTCTCAACAAATTACCACCGCTGATCAATTCCACTTTAATCGCCTTGGGAATTCTGAGAATCCATCAAGCAGTTCTTTGAAACTCAAGGCGTTAGAAGCATCAAGCAAAACAGACCGAGATGTAAACATCACAGATGCAGGAGGAACAATGTCGTTGAGTGTAGGCGAAGATTCTGTATGTAACTCTATATTGTTTGAAATTGGTGATTCAACGTCACTGAATAGGGCATAATCATCAAGGACACATATACCGACCACAATACCTTTATATAACCAGCATTAACCAACATTTTTTCTCTATGAATGGGGTGAATTTATTATTTTTATTTTTTTGGTATGATTTCTTTAGGCAGGTGTAACGTAATAAAAAAAAGTAATATTAATATGTAATTTAAAGAGATAGTTTAATTTAGCTCAAAGGGAATCATTTATGATTTTATAGGGATTTGAACAGAATCACTGTTACGGCGATTCACTGAACGAGCCGTATAACAAACTCTGAACTGGATATTAAAATCCAAAATATAGTGAAAACACTATTAAATAGCACAGTAACAAGATCGGCAGATTAAGACATTAACTTGTGAGCACAAAACTCTTTTCAATATAAATAAGATTTTATTTATATAAACCTAAGACATGTAAACTAATCTAACACATGAACACAAGCATGCATACATTCACACGTTGCAGAAAGAGAGAAAGTGAGGAAAGGATGAGTTTAAGAGAATGGAAATGTGAAATCCCAAGTTTACAGCAATATGTTCAATTGCATAGACCTTAACAACCATCAATCACTTATTTAACCCTCTCAAAAATGTATATTAAATACACCAATTCAATTAGAACCTGGAGGTGTTACTTGCTTGCTATGCCTGTGTTAAGGGGTTTCCTTTGTGTTGTAGTTGTGGCAGAAAAGGGGTTCCCCAAAGTCTCTGATTGGTTGAGAGTTCAGTAGTCGTGAAGTGACGTCTTGGGAAGCCAATGGAGTTGTGGCTGGTAGAAGTTTTGAGGCAGTCACAGACTCCAGTTGAACTCGGAGACAAGGCGTGGCGGCAAAACTTACCCATGTACACAAAACTCACAATGGAAAAGAAAACCCCTCTGGTGTCTTGACCAATTAGCTATTATCTTAGCTAGGGGAGTTCCTTCCATCATAAATCAGCATGTTTTCAGTCACATGGTCCAAATTTTACAGGCTCTTGCAAAGTATACTTTTGGACATGATTTATATGACAAGACTATGATGCATTTGACAAAGAATTGATTGGAAGAAACATTTAAAGCATAATTTTTCACACTCATACATACCAAACACGCATCTGAATCCTTCAGCTATTCAATAGTGATAAAAAAAAAAAAACATGCATAATATTTGATTAAAACATGATAATCTAATGCGTAGGTTACAAACATAATATAGGTTATTTCTGTGCAGAGAAATAACTCAAAGGTCCTTTTAAGATGATTTTTAGTACATATGAACAGATTGCCTCTAGTGTGTAGTTCTATGGATAATAAGAGGCATGTTCTGTGACGACCAGAGAAAGGTTAAAAGGTCTCCTAAGGAATTCAAGTCTTTGTCTTGTATGGGGGAAGACCCGCCCAAGAGAGTATGTAGCTCGTGATTTTCTATCACAGGTTTACATGTGACCATCAGTCTTGATTACTTGCAACAAATTTGACAGTCTCCTTCCTGAATTGGAAATATCAATACGTGTTATTTTGTCTCAAGGTTGTAAGCTGTTTAGTGAAAGAGGCTTGCTGGTTAGTTTGCTTGCTTCAGACTAGTTGGAGCAAGGAATCTGATTTACAGCGTCCTGTTACCTTGGGGCCTCTCTGAATTCCAGCTCCTCAGGTTTCATTGTTCTGATGCATCTTAAATTTGTCTGATTCAGTCTCTGATATTCTACACAGGAAAGAATTGCTCAAATGACGTATTAAGGATAATTCACCCTAAAATTATAATTTTGGTAATTACTTAACCTTTTGTTGCTTTGAACTTGTATGATTTCTTTATTCTGTGGAACATAAAAGGAGAAATACTGAAAAAATGTTCTCTTCGCTTTTGTGTGCAATAGAATACAGTCATACAGGTTTGAAATTACATGAGAGAATTTTAATTTGGAGGTGAACAACACCTTTACCATCAGAAACGTTAGCCAAAAAGGGGTTAGTAAATACTAGTAGAAACACTGAGTGCTTGTTATGTTATAAACAACTGTATGCACACACATTGTCACCTTGATTCACCGTGACTGCAGGGCCATTAGGGAACCAAAGCAGATATTAAGGAGGCCACATAATAAGTGCATGTTTTCTCATATCTTTATAAAGTACTCAAAGATATTAAACAGCTATTGCAAAGTGAAGGGCAATGAGGTTGCCTGTAGTGAGAAGACTCACAGCATAGTAGGCAGTACAGAGGAACAGCTCCCTCTAGTGTAAAACTGCACATCAGCATTGAGAAATAAAAAGGCCTTGGGTCAAATACAGACAAACACTTAATGCAGGCAAAGAGCTGTCATAAAATTTAAGATGTTGTTGGTTTTTTAAAGCATTGCTTCATCTGAACATTTCTTATTGTCCATCTAGTCGGAGACTGGGACTGGCAACTACTGATTTGGGATTTACTCTTAAATTGTCGGCTCATACAACAGCAGACAGGAGTGAATTAAATAATGTCATTCAGCCTCTGTAAAACAGTCAAGCCTGTGTCCTCTAACTTGCAATAGCCTTTAGTAATACCTGTGACTGTAGTGAAAGATGAAAATAGATATTTCAGGATGCTGCTTTTATCTGAACACATCCAGGCAAAATGTTCATCTATTTAGTTACCATGTATTTATTGACAGAAGCTTTATATTTCTTCTCTAACCACACAATCTGGATTATTGTGGATGATAGCATTAGTGATTGAGATGTCGAGTGTGCTTGTGTTCATACTATTCAGTCAGTTATGACTGTCAGTTTAAATGTGAATTGTGTTTATGGTGGTTTACAGTTTTGACTATTAGCTCATTTTTATTACTAAACCAAGCCAAAAGTCAAATCTCTATGACTCACATCACTCAGTATGAATCTATGGGATTCTTGACCCATTTTATCATTTGGAAGGTTAGAACCTGTTTGAATACAACAGTAAACCTTTAATTTTAATAATAATAATAGTAATAATAATAATAGGACACCTTTAACAAGCTGTGTGATTAGAAGCAATATTTATGTCTGTTTCATAAACAGTGAGGTTTGAACTGACCCGAAGCATGAGCAAACTGTTAGCAAATAGTAGTTGTGTAGGACTAAATTACAAAAAGCTTAAAAAAGTTTAATGAGTTTATTTATTTTTACATTTCATTGTAGGTTTATAACTACTAACAAGTAATCTGAACAGTTTAAGGCTACTAAATGTTCAAGCCAGTCTCATGAAAGCCAAAAAAAAAAAAAAAAGTGCCTGTAGCAACGCTTTGTCAAATTATATTATGTAATGTTACTTTTTGTAAGTTTTATGGTAGTTTCAAGAAACAAATTCCAGTGCGTAGCACTAAAAGCACATTCAGTTTTCTTTGAAACAGATGAATGGGTCCCACTTTATATTGTGTCCCTAATACAGGGGTACTTACATAGTAACTAGATTTGTACGTAGTATGTAACCACAGTGTAAGTACATATTGATACATGGTATCTACAGCTGTAATATTTCTGTAACTACAGATATGTAACAACCCTCAAAATGGTATGTGTAAGTACAAATGTTTAACAGGACATTGGTAACAACACTTTTTTCACTTCACTAAGTACTCGTGTAACAGGAATTATATAACTACATTTTGTAAAAACAGTATGTATGAGAGTAATTGGAGCAATTTGATACAAGGCGTGGAAACGGGTAGGTTTAGGGATATGTAAAGTGGGAGGAGTTGGATCTCGAGTTGGTGGAGTTGGTGCACCACTGTAATATTAGTGTAGTTACATGTTAACTCCTCAGGAACTGTCCACTTAATATAAAGTGTAACATTCTGGATACCAACCACAATTTATATGTAAAGCCTAACTTACTGGCCGCTGCCGTGTAACATCAGAGTAATTACATGGTAAGTGTACCACTTTCTTTACCAAAAAGTGCTGTTAGTCCTGTTACACATTTGTACTTTCATTACCAAAAAGTGTTGTTACCAATGTCCTGTAACATATTTGTACTTACACATACCATTCAGTGGGTTGTTAATATGTGTAGTTACACAAACATTAGAGATACTATGTACCAATATGTACTTACACTGTGATTACTACGTACACATCTAGTTACTCAGTACACATGTATTAGGGACACAATATAAAGTGGGACCCCCTACACAAGTAAAACATTTGTTTGCTAAAGCAAATGCCATTTTAATTTTTAGCCATTTTGAGCAGTTATTTGAGTGTCGTAACTCATGTTCCAAGGGACTTGTACCCAATTGTTGTATCAGGTGAGCTACCGAGCATGTTTACCAAGTCTGGTTATGTGATGCAAACATCAAAATGTATTAATTTTCTAATCATGCACTATATGGTAAACATGTTTTAAGGTCATAACATAGGATTTGTGCAAGCAACCATGTAAAAATAAGTTAAAAAAAAATAAGCCACTAATCTATAATTGTCACGGTGCACACACGAGGGAGGACACAGGAAACACGGAAACGAGGAAGTAACTCAAAAACAGTCTTTACTGGACATCAGGACAAGACAAGGCAGGGCAGACACTGACAGGAACACCGGGGAGTAACGAGTAGACCAGACAAAATGGCACAACACAGACAGGACTATAAATACACAGGTAAATTAACAGACACGGCTGGACACGAATAAACTACTAATGACATGACAAGGACAGGAAACAAACCAAATATGGGCACAAGAGGCAGGAACACATGACACACACAACAGTTCCCTGACAATAATATGCCTGTATTAAAGTAGAAGAAATACAAGTTGTTTGTGTTTTACTGCCACTAGTGTTCATTTCAGCTGGAAACTATTTTATGTAGATGTGTTTTTTGTTATACTGTAGTTTCAATAATGCAATAATGTAAGAGGAGGCTTGTTTGTAAATGAGAGTATTCAAATATAATATTGCTGTAATTACAAAAATATATATTTAATTTGAGATATTAGTATCAATATCTGTGACATTGCCAGTTGGATCAATAGAATAGTGGTAAACTCACACCACTGGTTGAGCCAGTCTTGCTGTGTCAGGCTGGTCTGGATCACTGTCAGCATTACATTCTTTATTTATCACCCCAAAAAAGCCATACAGCAGTATTCTGCTGCAGTGTGTGAATATAGCCATAGAGTCTAAACTCATTTCTCAGACAAAAGACTAATCAGATCAGACCCCTGCCATGCGTCATCCATCAGTCTAAAAAGTAAAAGCAACATGCAATATCTTACACATCTCTCAAATACAGTAAAGAGAATCATCCTCATTCACTTTGACCTTGGTTCCTCTCAACAAGTACACTTTTCAGTGAGAGCACTAAAGAGCTTGACTGAAGAAATTATTTGGTTCTGCGTTACTTTCACTGACCTCGGTGGGACCATTTTCTCAGTGGTTGGTGTTTGAAATTACTCCACTTTAAAGGTCTGTAATTGAGTTCTATCTGTGGCCGTGTGACAGCAAGAGTAAAGCCACATGTGGTCAAGTACCCAGTGCTGAGCGCTAAAACCGTATTATTTTCCCCCATCAAAACAAGGGGGAACAGTAACTTAAGTCTTTAAACTCAAGGAAAATCAAAGAAAGTGGATTCAGTAACTGACAGGATGTATAATACTGCAAAGCATTGAAAATTGCTAGTGCAGACAAAGTCGCCTTCTTTGCCTGAATAAAAAGTCTCACTGCTATAAGGACCATTGTTCAATTGATTGAAAACCACCATGCATTCAAACTATAATCATGAAACGAGTGAATTACACAATTAAATCCATTTAGTCTTATCCGGACCACCTTTGTCAATGCGCACACCTTTTTTCCTCTGGCTTCCGCTGTATTTCAGGACTATTTCAGGCCTTATGCGGCGGACCCCGAATGACCTCATGTTGTGCGGTCGGGGTTGTTAGCACTCTGGCTTCTGCAGCCTCCAGAACGTTCTCTCATTAGTGGAAGTGCAGGAGTTTCACAGTGGCTGTGGAGTGTGACACTGTTTCCCACCGCCGGCCTGAGACCTCGGGTCAGGGCAGAGCTCATCACGACCTCTGCAGGAAACAATTTCAGGTCGATGTTCTGAGAGTAAAGCTTGCGGGTCACGGTGGAGGGGGCATAGTGGGGGAAAGAGCACGGCAGGACTGTGTAGTTAAAATAAAAAATCATCCTAAAAGTATGATAAAGTGAGTTAAGAATATTTAGAGGCAGCAGATGTGTACAACACGCACAGAAGCTCACCCCGAAAACCCTATTAATGTCCAGCTGGAGCCAGTGAATCTCAATTAAACAGAATAATGCTTTTTGTTAAAATACAACCACTGCAGAGCATACCCATAATGCATCATGCTTATATCAGCTCTGCCTTTCACTGTTCTCTAAGTGCAATTGATTTATCCTGCTTTGGAGAGAGAGGGAACACAGATAAACCAAGAGGCAAGTTCATAACAATCTTTCACCTGATCACACACACTTGGACACTGGCCAAGATGGCCGAGGCAAACATGTTTTTTTAGTTTACAATTTCTCAAGAAAACGTAATTGTGCTTGCTTGTTTAAAACTCTCCCTGACTCTGTCTTCCTTAGCAAACCTCACTAATGAGAAAAATAAAATGAATCACACAGGATGATGTAAGATCAGCTTTTACAATCACTGTTCTGATAAAAACATCACGTAAAATCAGCCAGGAAACTGGTGGATAACAGAGGCCACACTGTGACCACTAAGGTTATTCTGATTATCTCACAACATGGCAGATTCATTGTAACATGCAGCTTTGTGAGATTAAACTAAAGTCTTTTCCATTCTGACTGAGAGATGCTATCTCCTTGTCTTCATCTTGTAATTTCCACACAGGTTAACTCCTTTAAATGAGAGGTACAAGGTTGGATGCACGCACAAAGTGATCTAAAAGAGAAATTATGGGTGAGGAAGATGGTCAAATGGAAACGAGGCTGATTAAACGAAGCAATCACTTTAATGGCTGAACTCAGTGGAGATCAAGAAGAGCATTGTGTGGCCGTGTGATCAATGCCAAACCACATCTATCTTTTGCCAACACGCTGGCTGCATCCAAAATCGTTTTCTGTAGTATGCAAAAAACGTGTGATGAAACAATTTAACAGTATTCATAAAACAGTAGGTGAAAATTTGTGTGAAGTATGACTGAATGACACATCTAAAGGACATTTTTACAATCCAATGAAGCCACAGGAGAAGATTTGTGAATGACAGTGAAGCAACGCAACTTACACTAATAGGTCATGTGACAATATGGTTGTCAGTCCTTGTCTTGTGTTTCCCCTCCTCCCGTGCCCATATTTGGCCTTCCTGTTCCTGTCCTCGTTTGTCTTCATTAGTTTAATTAGTCCCTAGCCCTGTGTTTGATTAGTCCACACCTGTTCCTTGTTTTCCTAGTGTTTATAAGCCCTGTGTTTCCTAGCCCCTGTGTCCGGTCATAACGTCATTGATGTTCGTCTCTCCCCAAGCTCCTCGTCTCCTTGTGTGTCTCTCTCCAAATAAATGTGATTATTGGAACTCCTCGCTCCTTGTGTCCCGAGAGGGAACGTGACAGATGACCGGACCCACAAAGTAAGCGGCGCTTTTCCACCCCCGCCTTTTTTTTCCCGTTTTTGAAAGTTTTTTGTTTGCCCCTTTTTCCCCGCTCCCTCCACGGCGATGGAGTTCACCGCCCGCCTCGGCGCCCTCGTTTTGCGGGACCTCCCCTTCGTGGAGTACACGGAGGAGTTCTGCGAGCTGGCCGGGAAGGCGGAGCTGCACGACGCTGTCATCCTCCAGCTCTTCCGGCTCGGGGCCTGTCACCACCGCCCCATGAACCTCCCAGACACCACGGGATTGACCTGGAGGCTGGGGATATACCGGTGTCTGGGAGACTTCCGGGCCCGAGTCGAAGCTAGCCCGCCGTCGTCAGCGGCTCCCCCGAGCCCGCCGCCGCTCGCGCTTCCAGAGCACCCCCGCGAACTCACGCTTCCAGAGCGCCCCCGCGGCCTCGCGCTTCCAGAGCGCCCTCCAGTGCCTGCTCCTCGCCGGTGGATTCCTGCGTCTCCGCTGGTCTCGCCCAGCCCTCCTGAGTTCCCGCTGGTTCCGTCCAGCCCTCCTGAGTTCCCGCTGGTTCCGTCCAGCCCTCCTGAGTTCCCGCTGGTTCCGTCCAGCCCTCCTGAGTTCCCGCTGGTTCCGTCCAGCCCCGCGCTGCAAGAGCGCCCCCAAGTGTCCGCGCTTCCCGAGCGCCCCCACGTGCCGGCTCCACGCACGTGCCCTCCTGAGTTCCCGCTGGTTCCGTCCAGCCCCGCGCTGCAAGAGCGCCCCCAAGTGTCCGCGCTTCCCGAGCGCCCCCACGTGCCGGCTCCACGCACGTGCCCTCCTGAGTTCCCGCTGGTTACGTCCAGCCCTCCTGAGTTCCCGCTGGTTCCGTCCAGCCCTCCTGAGTTCCCGCTGGTTCCGTCCAGCCCTCCTGAGTTCCCGCTGGTTCCGTCCAGCCCTCCTGAGTTCCCGCTGGTTCCGTCCAGCCCTCCTGAGTTCCCGCTGGTTCCGTCCAGCCCCGTGCTGCAAGAGCGCCCCCAAGTGTCCGCGCTTCCCGAGCGCCCCCACGTGCCGGCTCCACGCACGTGCCCTCCTGAGTTCCCGCTGGTTCCGTCCAGCCCTCCTGAGTTCCCGCTGGTTCCGTCCAGCCCTCCTGAGTTCCCGCTGGTTCCGTCCAGCCCTCCTGAGTTCCAGATGGTTCCGTCCAGCCCCGCGCTGCAAGAGCGCCCCCAAGTGTCCGCGCTTCCCGAGCGCCCCCACGTGCCGGCTCCACGCACGTGCCCTCCTGAGTTCCCGCTGGTTCCGTCCAGCCCTCCTGAGTTCCCGCTGGTTCCGTCCAGCCCTCCTGAGTTCCCGCTGGTTCCGTCCAGCCCTCCTGAGTTCCCGCTGGTTCCGTCCAGCCCCGCGCTGCAAGAGCGCCCCCAAGTGTCCGCGCTTCCCGAGCGCCCCCACGTGCCGGCTCCACGCACGTGCCCTCCTGAGTTCCCGCTGGTTCCGTCCAGCCCCGCGCTGCAAGAGCGCCCGTCCGAGTCCGCGCTGCGAGAGCGCCCGTCCGAGTCCGCGCTGCGAGAGCGCCCGTCCGAGTCCGCGCTGCGAGAGCGCCCGTCCGAGTCCGCGCTGCGAGAGCGCCCGTCAGAGTCCGCGCTGCGAGAGCGCCCGACAGAGTCCGCGCTGCGAGAGCGCCCGACAGAGTCCGCGCTGCGAGAGCGCCCGACAGAGTCCGCGCTGCGAGAGCGCCCGACAGAGTCCGCGCTGCGAGAGCGCCCGACAGAGTCCGCGCTGCGAGAGCGCCCGACAGAGTCCGCGCTGCGAGAGCGCCCGACAGAGTCCGCGCTGCGAGAGCGCCCGACAGAGTCCGCGCTGCAAGAGCGCCCGACAGAGTCCGCGCTGCAAGAGCGCCCGACAGAGCCCGCTCCTCTGTGGCTCCCAGGGGGGAGCTTCCCCAAGAAAATTTTGGGGGGGGGTAAGAGGGTCACAGCCTGTGTGGCCGGGCCAAGGGCCAAGGCCACAGAACCCCTTGGGCCCGAAAAAAATAGGCCGTGGCCTCCCGAGTCCCCTGACCCGCCCTGGCCTCCAGAGTCCCCTGACCCGCCATGGCCTCCAGAGTCCCCTGACCCGCCATGGCCTCCAGAGTCCCCTGACCCGCCATGGCCTCCAGAGTCCCCTGACCCGCCCTGGCCTCCCGGGTCCCCTGACCCGCCCTGGCCTCCCGAGTCCCCTGACCCGCCATGGCCTCCAGAGTCTCCAGATCCGCCATGGCCTCCCAAGTCTCCAGACCCGCCATGGCCCCTGGAACGGGCACCGCCCTGGAGGCCTCCAGAGCGCCCACCCCCCCCTCCCCATTGGATGGTGTTAGGCGTGAGGACACGCCTTCCGGAGGGGGGCGTAATGTCAGTCCTTGTCTTGTGTTTCCCCTCCTCCCGTGCCCATATTTGGCCTTCCTGTTCCTGTCCTCGTTTGTCTTTATTAGTTTAATTAGTCCCTAGCCCTGTGTTTGATTAGTCCACACCTGTTCCTTGTTTTCCTAGTGTTTATAAGCCCTGTGTTTCCTAGCCCCTGTGTCCGGTTATAACGTCATTGATGTTCGTCTCTCCCCAAGCTCCTCGTCTCCTTGTGTGTCTCTCTCCAAATAAATGTGATTATTGGAACTCCTACGTCTCCTCGCTCCTTGTGTCCCGAGAGGGAACGTGACAATGGTGTATGTAGTATATTTTGTTAGCATTACTGCACGCATCGCTACATTGTTGAAATGGACTCCACAAGTTATGAGGCCGACTCAAGAACAAGTTCATATGGGAACTTCGTCCCCAAGAAGAATATCAAGAGATCAAGCATCCTCACCACAGCTGCTATGTTTCACTCGAACGTCTTCACAAGCTTCTTTTAAATGCTCTCAGGTTATTGGCAACATGTGTGTTGCTATGGCTATCCGCGTTGCTTAGGCTCATATATGGCGCTTTTCCACTGCATGGTACGACACGGTACGGTTCAGTATGGCTTACTTTTGGGGGTTTTTCCACTGAGTACAGGACCTGGTACTTTTTTTTGTACCACCTCGGGCAAGATTCTAATTCAACCGTACCGTTACCAAAACGTGACGTGTAAACTCTGCTGATCACTGATTGGCCGGACAAAATCGTCACTGACTGCGTCATTGAGCTTGCGGCACGAGACACAATAGACCCGCTAGATTTAAATCAGGACAGCCGGCGAAGGATGGAACACAACTGTTTTGAATGAGCGCACCTTTCAAGAAATGGCTGTTTCGTTGTCTGTTGAGGAATTTTATAGTGCTTACAGCACAGATTTAAGCAGCAGAAAATAATGACCATGGTGCAAACAGAATCATTTCTGTTGTGGCGCAGCTCCAAGAGAAATGGTAAATGGTCGTTGTTGAGTTGAAGTCTTCTGCATCCGAAAACCTTGGCTGCTGACATGCTGCCTTGCTGTTTTTCAGCCAATGACTTCGCAGGCAGCGTTTGTTCATGAAGGTCATGAAACTGATATCGGACATGCGTTTGAGGCAGCTTAACGGTTCATTGATATAGAACAAAATAGAACGAGCTTTGTTGATAACTAAGCAGTTATTGAATTACTTAATACTGATTAATCGCTAGAAATAACTTCAAACACCATCTTTATTTTTCTGGATTGTGGATATCAGGGCAGCGAAGGATACATCTATTCTGCTTTTAATTATCTTCTAAATGAAGGTATCTCAGGAGGCAGGAAATAAGGCTAACATTGGATTTGACATGTCTTGATGCCTTCCTTCCTCAAAATGTGTCTTCCAAAGGCAGCATTTTCCAGTTTTGGATACAGCCTTCATTTCAGCATTGATTCTGCTACAGTATCAGACGCGCTTGTTCTGTCAAGTCGTATTGGAAACATGCTTGTTCGTAAGCTCTTGGTTGTATTGGGGACATGCTTGTTCTTAGTTATAGTTGTATTGTCGGGAACACGCTTGTCCCAGAGCTATCTGCTTGTTCTAAAAGTTGTAGTCGTATTGGGAACATGCTTGTTCTTAAGTTATAGCTGTATTATTGGGGAGCATGCTTGTTCCAGAGCATTCCGGTTGTTATATGGAACATGCTTGTTCTTAAAGCTGTAGCTGAATTGGAAACATGTTTTACTTAGCCTATCTGGTGTTATTGAGAGCCTATCATGTTGCTTAAGCTTTTAAGGTATTGGCAACATATTCATTAGGTAATCTGTTGAAGGCAATATGCTTTTTGCTACAGGTTATGTGGGTTTTGCCAAAATATTTGTTTTGGTCATTGGTTAAGGGCAACATTCTTGTTGCTAAAGGCTTTGAGATTTTGTTATCAGTTTGTGTTGGGGGATATCAGCATATGGTTTTGTTTTGGAGGGGTTATCGCTGATCTCCCTGCTCTCATCCATGCTAGGCTTCATGGATGCGCAGGGAGTTCTTGGCCAGAACAGAACTATACCGCCAATCCAAACTGTATGCTAATTGTCAATCTTTGAATAGTGGTCCTGACAAAAGTATACTTTTAGTCTACGTTTTATGTACTTCTCAGAAATGGGCTTTATGTACTTCTCAGAATTATATTTAAAATGATATTTAAGTACACTTGACTTATACTTCTAAATAAGTCATTAGATTATAAGTCTAAATAGATTTGAGCTATACTTGTGCTCCTAGAATCCGTGTTTTCATTGTTATACGGTAGGGGGCGCTAGTACACATCTTCTGTACAGAATTTCCAAAAAAATCACAAGTGAAGAGGAACCCAAAACAGCAGATGCTTCCATGTGTAATCTAACACGATCATCTGACATAAAACAGCATGAAAACTGTGTAGCATTATGGAATAAAATGTCGAGCAATGAACAGGTAATACTGACTGTCAAGCTTTGGGTTGTTGATCGACTCCATCTACGTTTTGATCATCATTCTAAATCCAATTCATAGTCTTTTTTCAGCTTTTTGTTCAAAATGTTGTTTATTTCTTTATTTGTTTTATTTATGAAACTTACCCACATTCAAGTGTTTAAAAAAAGAATGCATGAAGCTAGAATAAAATGTTTTTGTTTACAAGCAGATACCCTGTTCTTTCTTTTGATATTTTGTACTCTCAGATATTCATATAACAAAATATAAACAAATTAATACCTAAAAAGGGACATAGTAGTATACTTAAAGTGTGATGTAAAGTTCGCTTAAAGAAAACTTACGAGTATACTTGCAGTATAAAACTACTAAACTAGTAGTTTACTGAGACTAACGTATACTAAAAATGCTACTACAAGTATTTAATTAGTAAACTATCACTATAAGTTCAATTTTAGTATAGTTGCAGGACAAGCTAAAAACTTTGTTGTAAACTAGTTGTGCACACAAAGTTTACTACTGTTATACTTAAAGTATACATAAAAGTATACTTTTATATACTAGAAAGTGGGGCAATTTAGTCCCAAGGAGTATTGAAATAGTACACTTATGAGTATACTACTAGTACACTGATATGTGTATACTTACTACATAATATATACGTAAAAATATACTTAAGTACTTAATTAAATAAACTTGAAGTATACTACTTTTTGGTAAGGGATTAAAATAAGTATCTACTCATAGAATATGCAATTTCAGATGCAACCCAAGTGATTTAAGAAAGAGATGTTACACCTCACCTTACAACAGATAAACAGTAAATTTATCAGGAATTCTAAAGTTTTAACAGGTTTTGTCAGTTGTGTTTCCTGAAAGTCTGTGTACTGTAAAGGAGCCAGCAGCATCTTTATCATCTCTGAGGGTGTACTCACACTAGAGTCATCTTTATGAGAAACAAAAATGAACCAACAGAAAAAATTATTCAATTGTCCCTGCATTCACACTGATTCTTGAAAAACAAAAATTGACTAAAGCCTCAATGTAAAACTGTTGGTTCAGTAGAAGATGGTGTTATGACAGTTTGATTAGTTTATGAGGTAAATCAGAAATGCATAAAAAAAGAAACATGGATGAATTGTTCACAACAGATGCATTTAGCAAATAGATAGGGAGAATTTTCATTTCATGCCCATTTAAAATCCCATGAATCCCAAATTTTTTCCCATAACTGTTGTTACGGGGCGAACAAGACGTGTGACGTGCAGATCCATTTGCAAGGCTTTATTCAAAGGCGAGGTCACAAAACAAGCAAGGTTCATGCAATGGGAACATCACAGGCAAGACAAAGAGTAATCCTAGGGCAAGAGTGGGTCGACGATCGGCAAACAATATCCAACTGGGCAAGGCAGAGAGATAATCCAGGTACACGAGCAATAGTCCAAGAGAGGTGCAAACAGAGTCCGAATGACAAGGCAAAGGGTTAATCCAGGAAACACGGGCAGATATCAAAACACGCAAGGCAAGACTATGTCAACTTCATAGGCTCCAAAGAGTAGCTATCGCTAGGAGAGTGATAAACGCTATACAATACTCAGCAATGACAAGAGAGGAAGTCCAATGCTTATAAAGCGTGTCTGTTGAGATCAGCTGTGTAATCAGTTCAATGTGTGATTGGTGACAGCTGTGTGTCATCAGTGCAATGGATGATGGGAATTGTAGTCCAATGGTGCATTGCAACAGTGGTGTAGTGCAAGAGTCCATGCGGTGAGCGGGTGACCTCTGGTGGTGAGTGAACGGAAGTTCATGGACCGGATTCGTGACAACTGTATTATCATTTTAATTTTTTTAGCTATAGTATATGTTTTGCAAAAACTGTAAATGCCCAACAATCATGCCAGTGCATTTTTTTTAGTGTTTCCATAAAACTTGAATAAGTGACTCATGTCCTCTGTGTCATTGTTTGTCATCATTACTTTTGAACAGATCCTGAAACAAGCCAAGTGTAAAAACACTATGAAAGCAAAAATGACTTTTGCTTTAAAGGCCATGGCAGGCAACAGAGAAAAAGTCAATGTGTCACCAATCACAGGCAGCCAATAATGCAAATGTCAACAGGACTCTAAGCAGCCTCAGTGTGAAGTCATCTGACTGATTGGCAAACTCAATACGTTAGACAGACAGACAGCACAAGTGATAATCAATCACTTGTATGTTATCAGGGACAGCATTATATCCTGGCAAATCAATATGAGGATGTTCTAATGGTACTTTAGATGTAAACATTTGGGTTTAACCTTTGAGAGTATTGCTGGCCTTTTAAACAGCAAGTTGGATTTCGGTTAGACCAGAGAAAGCATAATAAGGAGACTTTTCAAGACAAATGTGTTGGATTGAAAAGTTTATTTATTTATTTTCCTGAAAATTATTATTTTTCCTTACTATAATATAATTCCCTACATTCACATAGTTATATGAACACACAAACACACACATACTCAATCTTCCCTGCTTATCCATTCAGAGAATAAGCTACAATCCCAACACACTGGAGCCCTTGGAGAAGAATTAATTTAGGAGGGCATGAAATAAGAAATTTCATCGCTTGACTGGCCACAAGGCACAATCCAATCACAGCACACATTAACAGTAACGTGGAGTTATGCAGATGAGACGACCTTTCCCATCAACCCGCTGCTGGGCTGTGAGCTGCCCCTATGGCAGCAACAGATACAGATTTGCATGTAGAAGCAGTCGACACAGAGATGCCTGAAACTCCACTCATTTTAAGATGCCAGGCCAAAGCATGCAGCCATAGAAAATGTATCTAGTGTTAATAATAACACAATAGTGGTAGCCTGAGTACTTTCCAAAGCTATGCATATAATTGCATCTATTGTGAGGTAAATGTAACTTCACTACAAAACCCTCATACCGTTTGTAGTCACTACTATTGCATGGCCAATAAAATTCGCATTTTATGTGAAAATTGTTCCAAGTGATTGATTTTCTGTGTCAACCCACATAAAACGTTTACCTTACCCTTGTTAAAAAAAGAAACTATAATATCAAATAACACACTACAGTTAAAATTATAATCAAGTATTTAGTATGTTAGTTAAAATAATTGTAAAGCGCAACAAAAGATTAAAACAATGCTTTAAAATATGTATTTTAATGTTTAATGTGCACTTTTTAAAAGTGTACTTAAATGTGTTAAGAAACTAATGTAATTAACATTATAATATCTGCAATTGTCTGCAATTTTTTTCACTGGGATAAGATTCACTGTAAGAGCTTATCTGGCACAAAACAACGTCACTTAAATCTAGACTTTTTTTCATGGCTTCACAGCAAAACTTGGGAGACAATTTTTTAATGTGACTACACATTTCAACTTCAACACTTTCTTAGTTAGTAAACAAAGATTTCCAACAAAACTAAACCGAATTAATAGGTGTTTAAACTGTTTGTGTTAGTTTACCCAAACATTTTAATTCTTTTTCATCCTCACATCATTCCTAACACATAAGTCTTTTGAGGAAGGAAATGTTCATGAAACCGGAGAGATTTCTGTCCCTCAAATTAAAGTCAATTCAAGAATACATTGTGACGAGCTCAGTAACAAAATATAAGATGGAGTCAGATTTAATGTAAATGAAAAAAAAAGGCAGATAAAGAAAATAGTTTCTTCTAAATAAAATGCTGTAAGTAAGATTCTTTACAAAGGCAATTGTCGATTTTGCCCAATAGCAAACTTGTGGCAAAATTCATACAGTGTACACTGGTTTTAGGAGTATGCCTTTAGCTTCTCAGGGAATAGAGACTCATTGTTCCCTCTGAGTCTCTCAGAAGCATCCACAGCCAATCAACACGTTCAGATTAACTTTGCAAACAGTTACACCTGGCCCAACCTCAAGCCTTGCCACATGACTCACAAGGAAAAATGTGAAGTACAATTTATTTCCATGCCCTCTCCTTGCTTCCTCATTCTTAACAACCACTTCAAAGCAACTTTGACTGCTCTCTCTCTATCCTCTCTTTTCATGAGCCATGAGAGGTGTTGCTCATCAGAAGTGTTGAAATGTATTATTGAAATGATTTGGAGCGGGGCACGCAGACGCTGACCTCCCTTCGGCAGTGTGAACTTGGGCACGGCTGAGTGCACACAGCACACATACACAGCTGCGATCAATATTTAAACCTGCAAATGTTTCTTTGGATAAATTCACAAAGTAATTATTAACAGGTTTGACTTTTGGTATGCATGTTGGCTTTGAAAAACTTTCAAGAAAATATGTATTAAACTTTTTTTAAGAAAAGAAATCTAAATGTACATTTGGTGTAACTATCAAATAAACTAAAATGTTTCTTACATCATAAATATGTCAATGTACACATGATTCTCAATTTGCTTTTGTTTTTTGTTTTCAATTTTTTTTTTTTTCGCATGATATTTTTAAACCCTGAACTAACATTGTTTCATCATAATAAAAGGACAAATTATCTGAAATTTAAAGAGACCAACTGACCTTGACACTACTCTAGTGAAACAAAAAATACTAAGATGTATTTGAAATGCATTTATTTTCGTGCTAAGTATACTATAAATACATTTCAGTCATTCTTGAGAAGTGGGACAAAACAGGGTGCAAAATTGAAAAATAAAACTTTGCTCAGATGAATGAAAAAATACATTTATGTAGGCCTATCTTATACACTCACTGGCCACTTTATTAGGTACACCTGTTCAATTGCTTGGTTCAATTGAATTTGGGCACAAATTCCTAATCAGCCAATCACATGGCAGCAACTCAATGCATTTAGGCATCTAGATGTGGTGAAGACGACTTGCTGAAGTTCAAACCGAACATCAGAATGGGGAAGAAAGGGGATTTAAGTGACTTTGAACGTGGAATGGTTGTTGGTGCCAGACGGGCTGGTCTGAGTATTTCAAAAACTGCTGATCTACTGGGATTTTCACGCACAACCATCTCTAGGGTTTACAGAGAATGGTCCGAAAAAGAGAAAATATCCAGTGAGCGGCAGTTGTGTGGACGAAAATGCCTTGTTGATGTCAGAGAAGAATGGGCAGACTGGTTAGAGATGATAGAAAGGCAACAATAACTCAAATAATAACTCGTTACAACCAAAGTATGCAGAATACATCTCTGAACGCACAACACGTCAAACCCTGAAGCAGATGGGCTACAGCAGCAGAAGACCACACCGGGTGCCGCTCCTGTCAGCTAAGAACAGGAAACGGAGGCTACAATTCGCACAGGCTCACCAAAATTGGACAATAGAAGATTGGAAAAACATTGCCTGGTCAGATGAGTCTCGATTTCTGCTGCAACATTCAGTAGGGTCAGAATTTTGCGTAAAGAACATGAAAGCATGGATCCATCCTGCTTTGTCTCAAAGGTTCAGACTGCTGGTGGTGGTGTAATGGTGTGGGGGATATTTTTTTTGGCACACTTTGGGCCCCCCTTAGTACCAATTGAGCATTGTTTAAACGCCACATCCTACCTGAGTATTGTTGCTGACCATGTCCATCCCTTTATGACTACAGTGTACCCATCTTCTGATGGCTACTTCCAGCAGGATATTGCACCATGTCACAAAGCTCAAATCATCTCAGACTGGTTTCTTGAACATGACAATGAGTTCACTTTACTCAAATGGCCTCCACAGTCACCAGATCTCAATCCAATAGAGCACCTTTGGGTTGGAACGGGAGATTCGCATTATGGATGTGCAGCCGACAAATCCGCAGTAACTGCGTGATGCTATCATGTCAATATGGACCAAAATCTCTGAGGAATGTTTCCAACACCTTGTTGAATCTATGCCATCAAGAATTAAGGCAGTTCTGAAGGCAAAAGGGGGTCCAAACCAGTACTAGCAAGGTGTACCTAATAAAGTGTCCAGTGAGTGTATGTACTAAGCTACTGAGCTATGCTTTGATGCAACCTCCCAACTTGTCTCTTTTTTTAACAAAATGTGCTTTTTACTTTGGACTGTGTAATAGAATTAAGTTTATTTTTAATGGCATTCAAAATGTTTTTAACATTTCAAAACACATTCTCATGTTAGCAGATAGATTACACTTTCACATGTGACCAGCAATTCCACAACAAATATAAAATATAATTAAATATTATCAAAATATTCATCTTACGGAGTTGACACATCTGACGGTGGTGGCGAAAACCTGAATTTGTTGTCATTTTAACTGTCAAATACATTGGATGAATCAATTACTATACTAAAACAAACAGTGGGTATGTTATTGTTCATAAAGCTTTTATTCAAGAGTCACATTTAAGTATTTCTGGAATACAAAATCTTATGGTGGTGACATCTGACGGTGTTGACGAATTTGGCATTTCTTTCCCAAAACAAATAGAGTTCATAAAGTAGCTATTTTGTTTTTTTCTGTTGATGCTAATGGAACCTGCTTCAGGAGAATAAATATTTCAAATAATTTCCTCAGAAATTGGAAGATGGTGTTGGCATATCATGGTTGTGACCAGGAAATATTAACATTAGGATTTAAAATATTCTAAAACTATTA
This sequence comes from Barbus barbus, assembly GCF_936440315.1. Classification (NCBI taxonomy): domain Eukaryota; kingdom Metazoa; phylum Chordata; class Actinopteri; order Cypriniformes; family Cyprinidae; genus Barbus; species Barbus barbus. Next base: position 11,298,379 of record NC_136732.1, on the reverse strand, counting down.
AACTTAGCAGAGCCTGTCTGACAGTGATGTACTCTGCAGAGAAGGATTGTGACATGGGGGTCCTTTAGAGTAACAGCTGACCCTGACAACTTTGAAACCTTATGAAACGTGCATGTGTCACCGAAAAACAACCTTGCAAGTGTTGCTTTTCATAAGATTTGGTATTTTTCATTATTAAAAACATTGTTATCCATTTTATAGCATATGAATGATTAAACCCTTCTCTATGGACACACTTTTTTAGAAGTAGCGAGAAGACAATAAGTGTCACAGATTTCACATAATAATGATACAATTAAATTGAAGGGGATAATTGTGTTAAATACATTATATTATTAATCCCCATAACATTTACAATTTAATATATATATTAGGGCCGGGACTTTAACGCGTTAATTTAGATTAATTAATTACACAAAAATAACGCGTTAATTTTTTTTAACGCATTTTAATCGCACTTATTTTTGCACCGCGGAACGTTTCTCACTGGATGAGTTTCGACGGACCGATTATACTGGAGCACCAACTAGCGTCAGAACGGACTTGCGTTCGTGGAGACCGGTCTTGGCTAGGGCTGGGTATCGAGTTCGATACTTTTTAGGCACCGACCGAATTGCCTCGATACCACCGAGTATCGAAAAACGTCTTGTCGTTCGGTACCAAATTTCGATACCTAAGGGGTTAATCTCATCACATCAGTGAGCCAATAAGCCTGCATCACTAGCTGTGTTTGACTAGAAACGGCGACGTGCAGATTGATCAGTGTTTGACCTCCGCGAGAGCGTTTCGAAAGCGCACGGAGCAGTCCGCTCTTTAAATCGCGCGGTTTGTTTATTATACACAGACTGAAGCGTGCGTGACGCTCGCGGTCATTTCAGCGTCTGCCGCCTCACTAAATGAGGACATGAACAACATCTCCAGACCTGCTCTGAAAGTCACTTCATGAGCATTTTACCGTTTGATTCGAGTAAAACTAACTCATCTCATATACACACAGAACTGTAAAGGTATTCCAGGCAACCCGTCAAAATAAAAGTTCGGTTTTAATATTAACGGTATTAATATTGTTCAGTAGACAGCACTGCTAATACTAGGCTACTATTAAAATTAAAACTTTTTTTTTTTTAGTAATGATCACACAACAGTTATTCCATGTTTTAATTTTAATAGTAACCTCCCTTTGTTTGCCAAAATAAATAAACTTTGATTTTCAATAATTTAAAGATAAATTAAATGAATGTTTTATGTCTTCATTTGAAAACCAGATACAGAACACAGAATTTCTGAGGAAAAATAAAACATTTCATTAGGCTATTTTAAGAATAAATTTAAATAAACTAAGTTGTTTTTATGCATTCAAATAATTAGACATACGACACCAGAATTTAATAACAATAAAACATATGGTGAAAGAAAATAAAACACCCACTTATGAAAGTGGATGAAGGTTTTACATTTCTTGAAGTCTTTAACAACCTAGAAATGATGATTCTGTCTGAGCTTTGTGTTTTAAAATGAACATGCACTAGTGTAAACGTAGCCTAACAGATGTGTAAACTGAAAACAATTTGAACTTTATTAAAATTATTTATTTATTGTGTTGTATATATTTTGTTCCTTTGTGCAGTGGCTCAGGAGATGAGGCTTTGAGTCTGTATAAATATCAACAAGCTAAAAAAAAATAGTTTTTTCAGATAATGTAATCTTATTAAAACTGATTTTATAAAACTGGTATCGAAAAAAGTATCGTTCAGGAACCGGTATCGAACTCAAGGTATCGGTATCGATATCGAAATTTTTTGAACGATACCCAGCCCTAGTCTTGGCAAGCTTCCTTGGAAGAACGAACTCGGAAGGACGCGAGAACACAGAACGCACACTTATGAGAATTGAGATGTACTGCATTCCTGCTTAACTGACCGCATAGTCTCAGCATAAGAAATGGCCAATGAACAATAAATATTACAAAATGTCATATCATAACTTATTAAAACATTTCATACTATTATAGATATTACTTTCATATAATTGTATTGTTTTATTTTACAGCGTTATATGTTTTACTGTTAAGATTCATTTTAATATGCCAATAAAAATGCTGACTTTCTCCGGGTCTTATAACTTTATTAAAATTAACCAAAACAAAACGATAAATGTTTACTTTCAACTTGAAGAGCCGTTAAGTATTTGTGAGAGCGACTTTAAAGCTTACAGGCTTCCGTACACCGGCCACCCACAGCGTTTTCTGGGATTTCTAACGGCTCGATTCTCTCAAGTCTACACTCGATGCATCCTCAGTTTCAAGAACATATCCGGGCACTTTCATGCATCCTCTGTACTTGCGTTCTTGAGAATTGGAACTGAACTTCGGCGGTTAATGATGACGTAGAACGAGAACACAAGGACGCAAGATCGCTGAAGAACGCATATTGAGAAACAGACAAAAACAAACCACAGTGAACATGGACAAAGAAGCTGATGAGACCGCTTTGGTTGGCCCTGTGGATGGGAAATTTAAAAATCCATATAAAAAAACTTACTTCTCACTGTTCTCAGGTCAAATATTTATATGCGATTAAAATGCGATTAATTTCGATTAATTAATTACAAAGCCTCTAATTAATTAGATTAATTTTTTTAATCGAGTCCCGGCCCTAATATATATATATATATATATATATATATATATATATATAAAAACAAACACATACATTTAGTTTTTTTGTTTTTTAACCTAATAGCAGTTACAATTGCTGGACATGTTGTGTCCCATGTCTCAAGAATGACTGATTTACACATGTATGTGCTAAATAAAAATATCCTCCATTTGTACTTTTGTTATATTAAACTGATATACTTAAAGTCTGCAAAAAACTAATTTTCTGCTGAATGCATTTTAATTGTGCAGAAGACTAACTAAAGGTATACTGAAGTATATTTGATTGTGCTAAAGTGGAACTATTGCAAGTATAATTCAGATACACTTTAAATTAGGGCCGGGACTTTAACGCGTTAATTTAGATTAATTAATTACACAAAAATGACGCGTAAATTTTTTTTAACGCATTTTAATCGCACTTATTTTTGCACCGCGGAACGTTTCTCACTGGATGCGTTTCGGCGGACCGATTATACTGGAGCACCAACTAGCGTTCTGTTTCTCAATTCCAAGAACGCAAAGAACGGACTTGCGTTCTCGTGGAGACCGGTCTTGCCAAGCTTCCTTGGAAGAACGAACTCGGAAGGACGCGAGAACCCAGAACGCACACTTATGAGAATTGAGATGTACTACATTCCTGCTTAACTGACCGCAAAGTGACGGGGGTCTGGCGATCAGTGCGCTGGATCTGATGCTAGCCGACAGCTCGCCGCTCCCGTGTGTTGTGACAGCTGTGCCTGAACCACCAAAGAGGTTCACCAACAGACTCATGCTTATTCTGATTGACAGGAAGATGTTGAGGATGTCCATCATCTTTATTTAATCTGTTCTTCTATTTAAATCAGCGGTTAACTCATAGTGGGTACATTGACTATTATGCTTCTCAGCATAAGAAACGGCCAATGAACAATAAATATTACAAAATGTCATAACTTAAAACATTTCATACTATTATAGATATTACTTTCATATAATTGTATTGTTTTATTTTACAGCGTTATATGTTTTACTGTTAAGATTCATTTTAATATGCCAATAAAAATGCAGACTTTCTCCGGGTCTTATAACTTTATTAAAATTAACCAAAACAAAACGATAAATGTTTACTTTCAACTTGAAGAGCCGTTAAGTATTTGTGAGAGCGACTTTAAAGCTTACAGGCTTCCGTACACCGGCCACCCACAGCGTTTTCTGGGATTTCTAACGGCTCGATTCTCTCAAGTCTACACTCGATGCATCCTCAGTTTCAAGAACGTATCCGGGCACTTTCATGCATCCTCTATACTTGCGTTCTTGAGAATTGGAACTGAACTTCGACGGTTAATGATGACGTAGAACGAGAACACAAGGACGCAAGATCGCTGAAGAACGCATATTGAGAAACAGCCAAAGACAAACCACAGTGAACATGGACAAAGAAGCTGATGAGACCGCTTTGGTTGGCCCTGTGGATGGCAAATGTAAAAATCCATATAAAAAAAACTTACTTCTCACTGTTCTCAGGTCAAATATTTATATGCGATTAAAATGCGATTAATTTCGATTAATTAATTACAAAGCCTCTAATTAATTAGATTAATTTTTTTAATCGAGTCCCAGCCCTACTTTAAATACAATATATTGTATTGAAAGACTGTTATCATACAGAGATTTAATCACATATAATCATAGTAATAGTGTTATTAAAACAAATTGTAGGCATAATATTAAGAAATGTGCATTGTGCAATAAAGAAATACTTTAAGTAAGTCTTAAAGGGTTCACTGGATGCCTATTTTCCGCAAGTTGATATGATTCTTTGGGGTCTTAATGAAAAGTCTATAACATGCTTTGGTTAAAATTTTTCAGTGGTAGTGTAAAACAACACCCTTTTTTACCCTGTCAAAAACAGTTCACAGCAAGCTGTTTCAGTGCATGTCCCTTTAAATGCTAATGAGCTCTGTTGACCCCATCCCTCTCTTCCATGGGGTGATAAGCCATTCTAATAATATTATAAACTTTAGCCACATTCATCGTGGAACTTGCTAACTAGCACATTATTAGGAAAGGCCATTTGCAAAGATTCATAAAAAAAAAACCTCATAGTCACTTCTTCGTTAGGTGAAGCTGGATCACGAATGATTTGTGTGAACATAGATGCATTTAGGTAGATCGGGGGCTCATTCCCTTCAAAACAAACGTACTCCACTGCATCTTCAGTGAATCAGATGTCGGGAGTAAATGACGACTGCTATGTTCATTACATCCAACAACAAAATACCTCAATCGCTTAGAAGCCATTCTTGTCTACCCCTGCTCCAGTGTCAAAACAATGGCAGACTGTTGACAGCTCACTCGGGGCGAGTCTGTGATAAAACGCCAGTGTCAATCAACAATCGTGGGAGGAGCTTGTGCAGAACTACATCACTCTGCCAAGAATCTCAAAACAGCCTGATCTGAGAAAGAGATCATTATTACTGGGGATTAAATAAAAAGCACTGGGTGGATTTGTATCATTATAGGGTGGTTGTGTACACACACTGCCAGCAGTGAATTTGGCATACAATGGCCCCTTTAAGAGATGTGTCGATAAATGTTAATGGATTTGAAGTATACTTAATTTTTTTTTTTCAAAACACTGAATCAACTGAACGAGTTGCTTCAGAAAATGATTCACCCTTTCGAAGCATTTGAAACACTCCAGGATGGCGTAATATGGTTACCTTTTGCAAACCAATTGACCCTTTGCAAAGAGCATGATTGACTGGCGATCTGACCAATAATAATCTGCCTTTTAGCCTGACAAACGAATCAGACAGGAGAATAGATTAAATTCAGTGGACTTATGCTGCCTTCACGTACTATCAGAAACTTCCTACTTCCCATTTCTGAAGTTGTAATTACGAGTTTGTCATGTTCAAGTGCTTTGTTGTCAAAAAGAACATAAATCATGGTGGATAGCCTATTTATGCTTGCTGTCAGCAGATAGACACAGGACACAGAGGTAAGTGCAATACAATCAACAGGTTTGAGTAGTAGCAGAGGGGAATGAGATGGGCAGAATGTCCAGGTAAGCAGGCAGGGGATAGGGATATTAAATAAAATACCTTCTGATGTTCATTCATGTTTATTTCGTGCTTTATGTAAATATAAAATGATGATCGCTTCACATGCCGCTTGAACTGAGGTGCTACAGCAATCTGTCACGACACATTAAAGAGCCAAAAAACGGTATGTATTGCTTGAACTTCTCTAAAAAACAAAGACAACATTTGAAAACTTTTAGACACCAAGGAAAGGATTTTGAAACCAATGTTTGAAACAGTATGAAGTAACAGCTTTGTTTGCTAAAATCGTGTGACTGCAAGACTGAAAGAAGCTCTGAACCACAGATAAAAAAAAAAAAAAAGATTAATAAATGTTTCGAAGCTTCACAAAGCAGTGTTTCAACACGGACGGAGCAAATGGCTTTCAAATGGTGGACAAAGATTCCTCAAATATTAATCAACAGTTATTTATAACCAACTGTGCATGAAAGTCACCATATTTAGCATATTAAAACAAAACTGACAACCACACATTCAGTTGCTGAGTGAACATGGCCTTGGATAAAGAAAAGAGTAAACAGATCCAGAGGTTGGGGAAAATGATTATTTATCATAATAATCAAAGAAAGAGGTTATTTACGTTTACAGTAATTTTCTGAAGCGGCCTTATGAAAAATTGTTTGGATCGCATTACGTTGTTTTACAAGATGCTTGATGGGATACTTTTTCCCTGATTATTAGGTTGTCCTCGGCAGTAATTTCATCCTGAGCGTAATCCACTCTGCTCAAATCAATACATGTGTGTGGATGCGTATCCAGGCCTATCACCTCATCTTCTCAGAATTTACAGACAGATGCACAAGTGCATGTGATTTACACGCTCACACCTGTCTCTGAGTCTCACACAGAAGCACAGTGATGCTGGCTTGACTACAAACCACTAACTGAAGAAGACCTGCACAGCCCCTGTCAGTCAGAGTAATGGGAGCTGATTAGGCATAAAAAGATCCAGTTACAGTGGGAGGACATGAGGAGGTGGAAGGGGAACTATGGACTTCAGTCAGGATATGTTTCAAATTATACGTGAAAGAGTGAATCGAAAAAAAGGCTATGAGGGACAGACGTGCAATTGTGCCAATTCTTCAGCAGATTATACATTACCAAGGGTCTAAAAAGGCCCAATATACTTATAACGAAAGTTAATTGTAAGTATACCCTTCACTCAGGGGTAAAAAGCAGTTCTAAATAGCTGCAAACCGGTACAATGTTTGCGAACATTCTGATCTAGTTTATTATAGTTAACTAAAACTAAAGCTATAAAAACACATTTTTTGTTTCTTGAAATAGAATAAACATTAAAGCCCTAGTTCACCTAAAAATTTTAAATATCATCATTTACTCAGTCAGTCCGCCATTGACTTCCATAGCATTTTTTCCCTACTATGGAAGTCAATGGGCACCAGCAACTGTTTGGTTACCAACATTCTTCAAAATATCTTATTTTGTGTTTTGCAGAAGAAAGAATTTAGTTTTAGAACAAATGATTGATCAAATATGGAGTAATTGATGACAATTTGTAGGTCAACTATCCCTTTAACAGAAAGAAAATATAAATACATAATTTTTGTTTTTATTATTATTAAAGAAAAAACAAGAAAAAGAAAATTTAATTATTTGAACTAGTTGCCAGATCAACATTTCTCGTTCGGTTTAAATTGATGCTATATGCATTAATTATGTAAATAATATTTTAATAAATAAATAAAAATGACAAAAACACAACAAAATTACTTACTTGAAATAAAATAGAAATTAAAACAAAAAAAGCCAATATATGAAAATAAAACATTATTTAAAATATTTAAAACATAAAAAAAATATGTAAATGTGTGGTGTGAGCAACTCTCTTTAAAACACAAACAAACATGTGTAAAACATGTAAAAACACTATCATCATTCATCAACTGGTAAAAATCATTCTGAAAGTGATTCCATCAATATCTTTCCTCTGTGTCGTTATTGCTATCGATACATAGTTGCACTGTGGACTTACCTATTCTCTTGAATTATAACGATTAATAACTTTATTGTAATAGTTGTTCTTTGGTGTGAGTGGGCCTTAAAAATGATACAACATACTAAACAGTACCTCATCTGCAACAAATTCAAGTTCAACTTAAGTGGTCAACATGTGCTGTAGCTATTAATTCAACTTAAGTCACCAACAAATGAAAATTCTGTCATCGATTACTCACTCTCGTGTTGTTTTTTAAAACCGTAAGACCTTTGTTCATCTTCATAATACAAATAAAGATATTTTTGATGAAATCCAAGAGCTTTCTGACCCTCCATAGACAGCAATAGCATAGACATCGTTAAAATAGCCCATGTGACATCAGTGGTTCAACTGTAATGTTAAGAAAATACTGTTTGAAAGGACTTTATTCAACAATTCTTCACTTCAGCATCACTGTCCTCCGCCATTATCAAGAGTATACTATGACGCAACCATGACAGAATTGTCATTTTTGGGTGAACTATCCCTTTAAACCAACCTCTACAGTTGCTCTACATGAAGAAAGACTATAAAGACTATAAACAATTGGCCTGACAACAATTTGATTAAATTATAATTATTTGCATACAATATTTGGTTATTTTAAAGAATATGCTTTAGAAACAGAGGGGGAAAAAATCAGCCTGAAACTGAACCTCACCAAATGAATCACTTCAGAAGGTGCTGCAGAACTCACGGCACTCTCTTTAACGTCCTCTCTTTTGGCCCCTGCTCTATTAGTACAAACTCATGAAACAGCCTAGCCATGCATGGAATGAATTCTGTAATACAAATTGTCGCTGTTACTTACAGAACCTCCAAACAGAAACAAACATGACAGCGAATAATGCAATGTACCTGCAAAAGCCTCTGCACCTTGAACTCGACTATGAAATGGGGACAGAGAACAAGAGAAAGATAGAGTGAGCAAGACAAGAAAGAGGAGGAGGACAGGCCAGCATATTGTATTTAAGAGCCCATTTCCCTGAGTGATTCCATTAAAACTCTCCACTGGGCCAATTACAGCATGAAGTGAAAAACGTCCTCCCTCATTAGGTACTGATGGGGGGTGCTGAGTCCGGTCAGCGGTGGAGAAGAGTGTGTGAGTAAGAAATGAGCAAAAGGGAAATTTGTGTGATAGATGCATTTTGAAGCCAGCAATGACACCGACAGACAAAGGCAGAATGTATTTTTTTTTTGTTCACTGGTCATTAGTCAGAAAAACATGTCTACACTGACCTCACAAGCAAATGACTAAATGTCTAAAATGTGCTGGAAATGACATATTTGCAGGGAATCTGCCAGTTGATTTATCATCTGAAATTTAGTCACTGCTACTTTGCCTTTGGTCTCATCAATTTCTCGCTAGTAGTGTTTAATACGCCATAGTTAACATCTGACCTTGATAAATGAAACTGCGTAAACAGTTCTTCTTCAAATAGAGCGGCTCAGTCATGACGTCAATTTGTAGATCGACCTGGGGAGCTGATTCACCATGGGTTCACACAGGAATTTAGAATAGGGTTTTTGAATTTTGCTTATTTGATTTATGAATAAAATGAGTCTGAGGTGAAAATTAATTCTACAGATTTGCACATCTTTTAAACAACATCATTTATGAACAGTTATACATCAAACATGAATTTTGAAGCCATGCAGTGTCTGCTTTAAAACTCAAATCTTTGCGGTTGTCCTTATGTAGCAACTTATAGGAAATGTGTACAATATATTAGCAAAAAGGCTTATTCTTGTCCTGGTTTTAGGAACCGTCCTTGTCTATTTCGGTCTTGTGACATATCGTCCATTTCTTGTCATTCAAAGTGTCCTACTGAATGATACTCCAGAATGTTAGAGGATATAGTAAGTCATCCAGGAACTACTGTTTTTTTTTTTGTTTTTTTTTATACTATGCAGGGTTATTATCGTTAACTAAAACTAAAACCATACAAATTACTTGGAATAAAATAAACTATAACAGAAAATAAAATAAAATACAAAAAAAAACGTAAATATTTTATTTCTGCTATAGTTGCCATACACATTCATTTCAAACTCATTTTAATTTAAAGAACTAAAACAGCCTAAATAAAACTAAAATAAAAAATTGATACGACATATTAAATAAAAAAAAATTAAAAATCCCAAAACAAAAACTATACGAATGATAAGTCTGTTCTGGTCATTTGATTTTCTTCTTAAAAAGAAATAAAGAGAAATGAGAAACATAATCTAATGTTTTACCCATGAACAAAAACACACAAAAAATCTCTTAAACAAAACGAAAAAAATATAATTAAACCATTCTCATTTCTCTCTATTATTAAGTAGAAATCAAATGACTAGAAGGTACACAGACCAGGATAATAAAATATAATTGACACTATTGTATGTACATACTACTCTTTTAGCCTAGTGTTTTTACACACTATATAGGATGCAGCAAAAGGGTGGTGTTGCTTTTTTTAGTTGTTGTTTTTTTGGTATAGTATCTCATAAATAAGACTCAGAAATATACTGTATACTATAATAAACTATAACATTTAACATCCTTGGAACCTTTACTTTGCACAGAAGGTTCTTTATAGTGGAAAAACTTAAGAATTTAAGAACTTAAACTTTAAGAAATAAAAAAGGTTTACTGAAAGATCCAAGATGGTTCTTCTACTACAACACCCTTTATTTTTAAGAGTGTGAATATCTCATTACCATAATACATGCACTTATAAAATAATATTTCAAAATCATATTTTTCATACAACCTCATGCATAATACAGTGCAGCGATTGGATCATGGAGTTCATTCTCATGAATAATACTGAGAAAAAATAATGACGTAGATGCATACTCTCCAGCCAATCACTCATCCAAATGAACACAATGGTATACATCACTTTTAGTGATGTTGGTTCAACTTTGCTTTTTGGAGGAACTGGAAGAACAAATTTGCCCCAAAAAAGGAAGAAATAACCACTTTTCCCTTAATAGTAGACATAATGAGTGCTCTTGTTGTTTTGACTGATGTGCAACCTGTTCATATATGTTAACATCTCAAAAAAATGTGTTTTAGGGTTTCATGACTCTTTAAAGCACTTTTTGTCAGAGCACTGGTCCCCATGGAGCACACTTCACTTTGACTTGTATTTTTTGGCGTGAAACACATCTCAGGTGACGAAAAGTAATATCTGTTCTTGATGAAAAACTCCTCACTATTTCAGTTAGAGGTGATGTGATATCTAAGAGTCCATTGCAACCCTTCAGCAACATACTTTACCCCTGGGCTCTTCAGAGGACACTTCAATTGGAAGCAAGATGTGGTTTATAGCTTGATGCCACAGAAGAGCCCTTTTTCTACGTTTTTTAATATCTTTATGAAACCATCTACGTGCTTTAAACAGTCAAGATTAGCATTAGTTGGATATAGTGACATGGCGACTCACAATTGGTCTCTAGCAAGCTAGCTAGCTAATTAATATGTGGCTTAAGTTAATAAAAGTTCCTTTAAAAACTATACTGAATTAACAGAAAAACTAAAAAAAGAGAAAAGCCAGAGATTGTTTTAGTTTGTGGAGGGGTGAAAATTCAACACCAGCTAACTGAAATAAAACAACTTTTCTCAAGCCAGTCTCTAGCCGGCCTAACAACGTCAGGAAAAATAAAAAACTTAAAGGGTAACTCCACCCCAAAATTTAAATTTTGTCATTAATCACTCACCCCCATGTCGTTCCAAACCCGTAAAAGCTTCGTTTGTCTTCGGAACACAATTTAAAACCGGGAGGCTCGTGACTTGAAATTTGAAAACAATATTTGAAGTGTTCAGATGCAAAAGACCCTAAGTGTCATCTGAAATTTTCATCTAAAATTAGCATTTTTATCAGGCTCCTATATTTAGGTTCAGTAATTTTAACATAATTGCAATGTATAGGTCCTTTTCTGTGCAATTAAAGCGGAATAATCAAACAAATATAGGAGCCTGATAAAAATGTTAAGTTTAGAAGAAAATTTCAGACGGCACTTAGAGGCTTTTGCATCTGAACTCTTCATTTTGAAAACAACACTGAAATGAAAAACTGGTTATAGAAAGCACCAGGCTGACTTGTTAATCACTGTGTTTCTCACCCAGATAGCACACGTTCGTCTCCAAGATGTCTGTTAAAGATCACTGAATCTGGAAAGTATCTGCTATGTAAAAACATCTGACAGACGCCTGTAAGAAGTCAGTTTTACATACATTCTAAATCATAAACATCTTAAAGACATCTAATAAATGTCTATTTGAGAACGAATAGGAAACGTCCAGTAGATGAGCAAACACTCAGAGGTAATGCAGAGGTCAAATAGACGTCTAGACTGTGATGTACATGTGCAATCAGGGCAACCTTTTTCTCAGTTACCCTGTCATTCACCCCAGTTTGAGACCACCTGGAAACAGATGCTGAAGAACGAAGCAGTGAATGTTCCTGGGACAATGAATCACATCTCCTTGTGGGAGGTAAGTCCAAGAGTATAGAACCAATAGGAAGATGTTCCAGTTACCTGGGTTAGGAATGTCCATATGTTTTCAGCATCCTCCTGGGATTGATGACACATTTCTCAGGAGGAAACCTCGTCCCCACAAATCCGGTCAGGTGCAGGTTTCACCGATAACAGCAGATGCTACGAGCATAAACATCCTCAATTAAGACTTGTATTTCCCTGGGGAGTAACACCTACAGCCCTCAACATTTATTAATATCAGCAGGCTAATAGTTACTAAAAAGCCACATAAAACAGTGGGCTTAAAGGATGTGCTATGTGATTATCATATGCCAGATTATGGTTATAATAATTATACCATATACCATATAATTTGCACCTAACATACCTGTATATACCGAATTGTCTATTTTGTATATTGTGTTTGTGCTATTTGGCACATTGTTCATTTTTGTATATTTGTATATTATTTATTTTATTTTTATTTTTTATTATCTGTGTCCCGTGCTGTCACTGTCATTCTGTCGCACTGTGTAGCTACTGTCACTAAAACAAATTCCTTGTATGTGTAAACATACCTGGCAATAAAGCTCATTCTGATTCAGATTCTGATACCGGTTTAAGCATTTTCAGTTTTTCTTTCATTTGTAGGAATGCTACTTTCACATTAACTTTTGTAAAAAAATGTTTTATGCCTCATGGAGACATTTCACTCAGTAATTTACAACTGAATAAAATTTTTAATAGTAATGATTCAGTTGAAAATACAGTGCTGAGTTAAAAATTAATACTTTTATTCAGCAAGGGTGTATTAAATTGGTCAAAAGTGACAGTAAAAACTTTTAGTTTGCTACAAAAAAAATCTAGGTAAAATAATTATTTTGAACTTTCTATTGATCAAAGAGACAACATCTATTTTAAATATTAATATTTCAGATAAATGCTGTTTTCACTGTATTGAATAAATGCAGCCTTGGTGAAAAGACTTCTTTCAAGACAAAAAAAAAGTGGGTATGAGTTTATTCATGCGAAGTTATGTGTTTAGATTCCATATTAAATATATATATATATATATATATATATATATATATATAACAAGGAATATATATATTTTTTATTCTTTTTTTTTTATTCTATTTTTTTCACTGTTCTGTTGACAAGATGGCCCCACCCAAAAATAAAATAAATAATACAAATCTAAATTAATAAGTAATATCACATCATAGCATAGCATAGCACAATGTAAAATCAGTACAATCCAGATCATTTAAGTAGAAAACCAAATAAAGAATAAAGCCTAAATAAAGAAAATCTCATTTATTTCTGTACATTTCTTAAAAAAAAAAAAAAACCCAAGTAACAAAATGGTTTAACCTGTTTTGAATAAACCTGTTTTCAGTCCTTTAACAAAGGGAACTTCAATGTAAAATGTCAGTGCTTTATTTAGAGACTTGGATGACCATTTTTTTTATCCTTTATTAGCAAGAGCCTGCTTTATTAATTTCATCCACCAGGAGGCAGTCTTGTCATATGTGTTTGTGACCTATAACTTCCGATAGATAGATAGATAGATAGATAGATAGATAGATAGATAGATAGATAGATAGATAGATAGATAGATAGATAGATAGATAGATAGATAGATAGATAGATAGATAGATAGATAGATAGATAGATAGATAGATAGTTGGGCTCTTCACCACAGCTGCAGAACTAGGTTAGCATGAAGTCAGCATTTATATTAGTCTCGTCTTTCAAATTTTGAAACCTCAGAGTGAAAAGTACTGCACAAAACTTCTTTGCGAAAGTTCTCAAAGCACAAAGCTGAATCTGAACCCAACTTTGGAGCTAAAATGCAATAGAGGGGGTGTGTGTGGGTGTGTGTGTATAAACATGTTTTATTCAGTTTTATTCACTGACAATGAACAGAACATCCTGACAGAATATGAATAGTTTTTGTTCTCGTCTTATATAACAATATCTTTCCCTGAACTTCCCCATCATTCTTTTCGGTTTTCCAATCTCCATCTCTGTTATGAGTGAAAACTGTTGACATAGTAACTTTACGGAGACATTGATGCTTCTGAAAGGAAGTCCTTGATACTCTCCTTTCACAGCAATGCGACTGTATGTGACTAGAACTTGGCTGTGGTTATTTATGTCAACAGTAATCATTACAAGGGACCTTGCTGTCTATTAATTTTTTCATAATTTGGAGGTCAGATCTATTTCAGTTCATTACATTCATCATGGATTCTAGTCAGGCACATTCAGTTCTAAAAACAATGTCTGTGAGGTTTTAAACAGTATTACATTTACTCTAGTTAAATTTTTTGTATTTAATGTAATCACCCTCGACCTGCAGTGTGGAGCATCATTTACAAGTTTTATTATGTTTGCTTATTGAATCCTTCTGAGCCCATTGTGGATAGTATAGTTTCTTCTCTTGCAGCTTCTGCTGTGTCTGAATGCTGTGATCACGTGTTGTGAAGTTTACCAATGTTCCCTCTAGCCATGCACGCACACACACACACACACACACAGAGAAAAAATTATAATAATTAAATCAGCCTGGTACGCTGGTCATAACTAGTTTAAACTGCTTTTGCTAGTCTTTCAACCTGACCAAACTGGCATTCAGCTGGTATGGCAGCTGATCTCCCTGCTTAACATGTTCTCTAAATACTAAAAAGAAAAGATTCAGAGCTAAATTAATAGAAAATGAGTCCATCCGCTTGTCCATTGATTTTCTGAAGCTGTGAGAAATCTTGTGTGTGGAAATAGCGCTGGTTAATTAAACAGCTGAATTCAGAATGCTCGGAATAAGGGTCATGTGAATTACTTTAATGGTGTATTTTTTGTCTTTCTGGAGCATTACAGCCCAGATCCCTATTCACCTTCATTATAAAAAAGAGTGGCCATTACAGTTTTTTTTAATTTCTCCTTTTGTGTTTCACAGAAGTAAGGAAGTCATGTCGGTTGTAACAACATGATGTTGAGTAAATGATGGCGGAATTTTCAATGGAAGTCAAAAGTAACTAAAACTGTTTGGTTACCAACATTCCTCAAAATATCTTCTTTTGTGTTCACAAGAAGAAAGTCAGTCATACAGGTTTAAAAGAACACAAGGGTAAATAAATGACAGAATTTTCATTTTTGCATGAACTATTGCTTTAAAAAAAAATTACACACAGACACAAATGCACACACACACACTGCTGTTCACATGCTTAGGGTTGGTTGGATTTTTTATGTTCTCAAAATAAGTCTCTTTTGTATGATACGACAGCGTTTTTATAATGGCGATTTAGTGCCATATATATAACAAGAATTAAGTCAAAATATTTCGAGAATAAAGTCAAAATATTTCGAGAATAAAGTCAAAATATTTCGAGAATAAAGTCAAAATTACGAGAATAACATGATAGCATTACGAGAATAAAGTCGAAATTACAAGAATAAAGTTGTATTTTGAAATTTAGTTTGAACATTTATTTTCAAAATAAATGTAGACTTTTTTAATTCACAAAATATTGTGACTTTAATCTTGTAATCATAAGATTTTTTGTTTACGTAGCACTAAAACATTGAACATTTGCAATCAGGCCACGTTTATTTGATCAAAAACACAGTAAAATCATTAAAAAGAAAACAAAGTAAAAATATTACTTATTTATTTAATAATATTACTTTTTAAATAATAGTTTTCTATTTTTATTTATTTATTTTGTATGGAATTTATTTTTTTTATTCATTCAGAAATCAGTCTAATAGTTGATTTGGATGTTAACAGTGTTAAAAACAGATGCTTAATATTTTTATGGAAACCATGATCATTTTTTCAGGATTCACTGATCAAAAGGACAGCAAGTCTTTTGATTAATTTAATGCACCCCTGCTGAATAAATGTATTAAATCATCAATAAATGAAAATTCTGTCATCGTTTACTCACCCTCAAATTGTTCCAAACCTGTATGAATTTCTCTCTTCTGCTGAATACAAAAGAAGATATGATGGTAACAAACAGTTGACAGTAGCCATTGACTTCTATAGTATGGTATAGTATAGTAGTATAGTATTTATTTATTTACTTATTGCATACTATGGAAGTTGATTCTTTCAATAAATAAATAAATACAAATTTGAACCCCACATTTTTTTACACTATAGTGTGTATATGTAACCTTTCCGTAAATTTGTGACTCATTTGTGTTAGTGTTTATTGACATCTCCAGGTGTCCTCTGCTGAGTGTTAGGGAGTAGTGAACACTACCTAGGAACCCTGTGAATCAGATCTGGGCTTACATCTGTTTGAATCCAGCTGTAGGGTCACCTGACCAGCCGTGTCATCCACCCACATGTCCCAGCAAAGTATATGCTTTTCTCACCATAATCCCTTAATCCAGCCAGCGCTACACCAGAGAGAGAGAGAGAGAGAGAGAGAGAGAGAGAGAGATTGCATGAGACACAAGTACATGTGCCGAGAAAGATGAGATGGAGGATTAAACGGCTCACCTTTATCTTTGTGAATGAATTGTATACTAAAGTAAAACACACAATAAATACAAGCCAAAAGATGCGTAAAACAGATAAACTGCTGTCGTTTCTTCAACCCGGGGCTATGTGTAATAATTCAACCATTTGATTTCACAAATATATAAAACCATTTCTAATATGCATGCTGCTGGCTGGGAGAGATATTGATTTATTGCATTTGACAACAGAAAAACACAATGAATTATGGATGAATTTCTTTCTACACGCTGTGTACCGAAGATTTACTCAGAACTAGTGAGGAATTGTTGTGTAACCTAATGGTATTGACCTCAGTCTGTTTTATTCGTCTGCTGTGCAATGTTTACACAACGCACACTAACTTGTGAGAGTTTCAAAAGTTTTCTTAGCTGTGGACACAGGCAACGACGTGCTCGTGAGAAAACAGCTTTGTGTATGACAGGGCTGGAGATGAGGGATAAAGAGAGAGAGGGAGAGACAGAAAGAGATCAAAGCGCATGAGAGCTAGACTAGCGATGTATTACGGCCTTCAGTCCCAACTCGAAAATATTGGGTTGCCATGGAAACGCCTGTTGAACGAGGCTGCTATGAATCTTTCAGTAACTCCTTGCTTGCGTCTAGCAGAGGAAAAAAAATTGGCATTACTTATTCTGAAAATATACTTCACTATGCGCCGCTTCCAAAATGTAATAATAATATTATTGTCTCACTCAAGCACTCGTGTCATAAACAGAGTAGAAATTATAGATAAGAGAAAGGCAAGATTGAGATGCGAAGAGAGAAAAATAGACATGAGAGGCCTCTTAGCATCGGGTTTTGCTAAATGTGAGTGGATTGAGCAAGGACTCTTGAGGTTATGGTGTGAGAACAATACAATTACAAATTTATTACGCCAGCATCTCATGAAGAATCAAGTATGACAGAAACACTAGGTTAAAGATCTAAAAATAACAACTAAATTGTCATGCTGTTCAGTACTCAAAGCCTCCTTGAGTGTAAATTTGGGAATTTGTGCCCATTCTGTTGTCTTCAAAAGGATAGTTCACCCCAAAAATGAAAATGATGCCATCATTTACTCTCCCTCATGTCAAACCTGTGTGACTTTCTTTTTGGAGCACAAAATAAGATATTTTGAAGAAGATCTTGAAGTGCTTATTGTTCATTCAATGGAAGTCAAAGAGCTCCAGTGTTGTTTTAGATTCCACTGATTTTTCATTGAACAAAACACGTTTTGTTCTGGAAATTAATGTCATGAGAATGAGTAAATGACAGAATTTTCATCTCTTTAAGCTTAAAATGGTAAGTTTGCATGCATAAAAAAGTATTATTTATGTCTTAGTGCAAAGGATACATAATTCAAAATATTTAGGACTAAATTTTATGTTACATAAGCAAATAAACTAATACGATGCATATTTGTCAATCATACATAATTTCTTTTTTTTTTTTTATGCACTATAACCAAGTTTATATATACACTCACTGGCCACTTTATTAGGTACACCTTGCTAGTACCGGGTTGGACCCCCTTTTGCCTTCAGAACTGCCTTAATTCTTCATGGCATAGATTCAACAAGGTGTTGGAAACATTCCTCAGAGATTTTGGTCCATATTGACATGATACCATCACGCAGTTGCTGCAGATTTGTCGGCTGCACATCCATAATGCGAATCTCCCGTTCCACCACATGCCAAAGGTGCTAAATTGCATTGAGATCTGGTGACTGTGGAGGCCATTTGAGTAAAGTGAACTCATTGTCATGTTCAAGAAACCAGTCTGAGATGATTTGAGCTTTGTGACATGGTGCAATATCCTGCTGGAAGTAGCCATCAGAAGATGGGTACACTGTAGTCATAAAGGGATGGACATGGTCAGCAACAATACTCAGGTAGGATGTGGTGTTTAAATAATGCTCAATTGGTACTAAGGGGCCCAAAGTGTGCCAAGAAAATATCCCCCACACCATTACACCACCACCAGCAGCCTGAACCTTTGAGACAAAGCAGGATGGATCCATGCTTTCATGTTCTTTACGCCAAATTCTGACCCTACCATCTGAATGTCGCAGCAGAAATCGAGACTCATCTGACCAGGCAACGTTTTTCCAATCTTCTATTGTCCAATTTTGGTGAGCCTGTGCGAATTGTAGCCTCCGTTTCCTGTTCTTAGCTGACAGAAGCGGCACCCGGTGTGGTCTTCTGCTGCTGTAGCCCATCTGCTTCAGGGTTCGACGTGTTGTGCGTTCAGAGATGGTATTCTGTATACCTTGGTCGTAACGAGTGGTTATTTGAGTTACCGTTGCCTTTCTATCATCTCTAACCAGTCTGCCCATTCTCCTCTGACCTCTGACATCAACAAGGCATTTTCATCCACACAACTGCCGCTCACTTGATATTTTCTCTTTTTCGGACTATTCTCTGTAAACCCTAGAGATGGTTGTGCGTGAAAATCCCAGTAGATCAGCAGTTTTTGAAATACTCAGTCCAGCCCTTCTGACACCAACAACCATTCCACGTTCAAAATCACTTAAATCCCCTTTCTTCCCCATTCTGATGCTCGGTTTGAACTTCAGCAAGTCGTCTTCACCACATCTAGATGCCTAAATGCATTGAGGTGCTGCCATGTGATTGGCTGATTAGCAATTTGTGTTACCAAGCAATTGAACAGGTGTACCTAATAAAGTGGCTGGTGAGTGTATTTACCATCAATGAATCTATTTTGTTTAAATATTCCTTGTTGCACAGTTAGCCATAATTTAACCATGTTCATATTTTTTCATCAGAACTGAACGTCTTTAATTGTTTTTGCAATAAACAGGTATGTGCTGATTCTAATGAATTAGAATAAATGTGTTTTTTTTTTGGCAAAATATGATTTTATGATAGCAAATAGTTTAGAATAATCTATAATTTTTAGTATGGAAATTTTACCTGTTTCTTACTTGCTTCATTTTATGTATTACTTACAAATATGTATCAGATTAAATGTATTAATTTATGTTAAAACTGTGTAATCTAAACGGATGAAATTTTTTATATGCAATTCAAATGTATAAATCTTTATTAAATAAATAAAAATCTTTATAATGTATTATTATTATAAATCATAGAAATTAGTGAGCTTTATTTTAGTGAGTTTCAGCTTTATTTTAATATTTTCATATAATATGTTGGTCGCACTTTAGTATGGAGACCAATTTTTACTATAAACTAACTATTAACTATCACCTTTGCCTAGTTGTTAAGTTTAGGCATTGAGAAGGGTTAAGGGATCTAGAATAATATCATGCAGAATAATGTCAGACCGAAGTGACAGAACTCTGACAAATAAGGCATTAATATGTGCTTAGCACTAATAAAATGCAAGTAATATGCATGCTAATAAGCTACTACCATAGTTAATAGTGCGAATTGGTCCCTAAAACTGAAGTGTTACCATTGTTTGTTAAAATCGTGACTGTGAGCAGTAATAGTGCATGCTGCTTGCCTTAGCAAATGCCACAGACTAGCCTATATAAACCTAATGTAGCCAACGTAATCTTCAGACATCAATAATGTATAGGCTGTCGAGAATTCCCAGCAGGAGCTATCATTACGTTAACTATCAAATACATTTTAAACATGCGCAGTGTTTATAAACCACCTGATGAAACTTGTGTGGAAAAAACGCATATAGCGGACTGATACCCTGTGTAATTAAGAGTTAGATACTTTTTGCTATGTTTGTATGCCCCTCTCCAGCAATTAAACGACTTAGTTTGATCATATCGCCCTCTGGCTTGATCTCGTATTTCTGTCAGCGCTGGAGAGCAGAGAAAACATTTTGATTTCTCATCTCTGAATGAAGGCTCCAGCAGATTTGGGTGAGGCTGCTGCACGATCTACATTTCAGCGCCGCACGGAGCGTGCCGAGCCTCATCCATTCTGGCTAAACAAACAGTGGGGTTGGCTCATTAAGGCATGCTAAGGCTACGCCAGTTTCCATGGTACCTTTAGCATAAATGATTCATCCGAGTCGACTTTTTGAAGTGTCCCTTTAGAGCACCCCCGCTCCTGTACATCAACCCTAGCCGACGTGATTTAATGACATGGGGGTTTATAGATGAAACGCTCAGAAGACCCCAGTCAAGCACCCTGAAATACCAACACTGATGTCATCATCATGAAATGTGGATCCTCGTAGTACTACGTCTGAATATAAAGCTCGTGTTGTCTTTTTTTGGTAAAAAATACATGACCAGTGTGTTCTTGGCTTGAAGTAGAGGCTCTGGATTGGTTTCTTTCTTCAACCTCCACTGGTGCTCAACGAGTCCATGATCGATCTGCACTGAGACACTGACGCAGTTCATATTTCTGGGGCGAAAACCTCAGTCCAGCCTGTTGAGTTCCAACCCTGCTCACTTTACACTTGTGATCAAGGTGATGATCCAATCTGAAGTGGTGCTTATTTCTCACCTCTAAGGATATCAATCTTCAACACCTTTTACATTGCTGCAAGGCTATCATGTGTGAAGGCAATTTATTTTTCAGAAGAGTTTTCTTAGACCAATATACTAGGGTTAGAGAATATATAATCAGTAAACATGTGGTGGATAAGAATTAATTTGTGGATGCCTGATGTAGGCAATAGGTGACTAAAATAAGAAACTTCACCACTTGACTTGGTTTGTCTTTAACACACAGGAAGAAGTTTTTACAAATTTTCACATTTTCACAAATTTTCTTTCCATACAATGAGATTATATAGGGCCCAGGGCCTGTCAAGCTGTCAAGGACAGAAATGCACCATATGAGTGGTCGACATGAAATGACCCTTTTGAAAAGAAGTACATTTTGGCATGCTTTTAAAAAGCATACTTACATAACAGATAAAAATATGCTTTAAAAGAATACACTTTACAAAATTAATGTAATGTTTTTGGAAACTTATTTGAGAATAAATGAAAATATGTTATAGTTGAAATTTTAAAAAGTAGGACTCATACAATATTAGGTAGTACTTTTTAAAATGTCCTTGTTACATATGTTACATGCACTAACTATTATAATAACAATTAATTATGCATAATTACATGTAAGTAACCCTAAACCAAATCATAATCCTAACCCTAACCATATAGTAGTTAATTAATATTACTCAGTACTTAAATGTGTAAATACACTATAACAAGGACACCTTATAATAAAGTGTAACCCAACATTATATATAATTTTGCAAGTATTCTATTGTTTGACATATGGTTAAAGCAACTAACGAATGTTCTGGTACGCATTTATGGTACTAAAAGAACTAAAAGATACATTAATGTAATTTCTAGTGAAACTTGTATGTTGTGTATTTAAATATATATTTTAATGATGTTGCAATTGAGTACATTTAAAATGTAACTAAAATTGAATGATATTGAAAAACAGATTACAAATTATAATCAATAATTTTACATGTGCTTTATATGTTTATAAACATATTAACAGATTATGTTTAAAATGTACTTTAAACTGATTTTTCAAATTGTTTTTTACATTTTTTAAGTCTGATAATATGACAAAGTGGGCTTTGCAAAAGTGTACTTAAATGTGTTAACGGTATTGAAATTGTACTCTTTTTATTGCATCATTTATTGCATTAATATTACCTGTGTAATGGGGCGAACGAGACGTGAGACGTGCAGATCCATTTGCAAACTTTATTAAACAAAGACGTGGTCAAAAAACACAAGCAGGGTCAAAACATCAGCACACAGGTATGGCACAGACAAGATACAAGAATAATCCAGAGGGCAAGCGTGGGTCTATGATCGGTGAACAATATCCAGAGGGCTTGAGAAGAAGGGTAGTCCGATAACCTGAGCAATAATCCAAACAAGGCATAAACCGAGTCCGAACGGCAAGACAAGGATTAATCAAGGGCAAGATAAAGGAATCAGGAAACGTGGCTATAAACAAAAACTAAACTTAGACTTAGAAAACATGGAAGGGCTGTGTAATGTAGCTATCACTAGGAGAGCGATAAACGCTAGACAATACTGGAACTAAACAAACACAGAATGGCTCGGTAAAACAGCTATCACTAGGAGAGTGATAAACTCAGAATAATACTCGGAGCTAAACATAAACACAGAATGGCTCGGTAAGGCAGCTAACACTTGGGGAGTGCTAAACGCAGAACAATACTCGGCGATCTGTGAAAGGAAGTCCATGCTTTAAGTAGGGTGTGTGATTGTGTGATAGTTCTCATGTGTGAGCGTGTGATTGAGACAGCTGGGTGTACTTAGTGCAATCAGCTGTGTATGTGCAATCAGTGCAATGGATAATAGGAAATGCAGTCCAGTGTAATGTGAGGTGTGAGAGTCAATATGATGGAGAGGCGACCTCTTGTGGCAGTCGGACAAAAGACCACGAACCGGATTCGTGACAATCTTCAAGTACAGTTTTTTTAATACTTTTAAGATGTGAAGTACACTACAAATGCACATTTAATACAATTATGCCCAACTCTTGTTTAAAAAAAGCCTCAAATTAATTGTTCACAAAAGTCTTAATTAAAATAAAATAAAAATAATAAAATAAAATAAAATCCCACACGACACTGCTCTTAAATCTTATTCATACCACATTGTGTCAGTTTTGTGATATGATACACTCTGAAAAAAGTTACAAAAGCTGTCACTGGAGCAGTACCCCTTTCAAAAGGTACACCTTTGTACCTTATTTACTCCTAAAGGATGCATATAAAAGGTACATATTATTACCTAAGTACCTTAATGGTACATAATTGTACCTTTTGAAAAGATACCGCTCCAGTGATAGCTTCTGGACCTGGAGTGGTGGAGGGTGGCATTTTCTGTGAATAACAACTTAAATTTTTATTTTGCCAACCAATGATTTTATATGGATTTAGAAAACAGTCCTATTGACTCATTCCTGAATGCCCTATGGAAAGAAAATAATAATAATATGGATTTATAACAGCATGAGAGCAAGAAAATTATTTCATTTTTGAAAACAATTCCAGTATGTATACTACTGCTTACAGAGGCACTTGAAAATAATGAGACCATTTAATCAGACCAAAACTCTTGTTATTTAGTATATATCCCTGCTTGTGTATAGTGGATCTGAGAGTAAGTTTTATGGCATTGCTTTCAGATATTAAATCTCTGTTTCTAAAGCCACAGCATTAGTTTCTGGCCCAGTGGACTCATAAGGCACTGTAGACTCCTGTGTAGATGATATCACACCACAGTGTTACACAGCCCTCTATTTGTTTCGCCAGAGAACTTTTGTAATTTACACTGACTTACAGCTGAACCCTCCACACGGTGCAATATCTTTATGTTCCAGTTTCATGCAGAGGGAGTGAAATGACAGGGAGGCCGGTGGAGAAGAAGGGGGTGTATCCCTGGAGAAGAGCTTTCTGGAAGTAAAACTCATCACTGCAATTAAAAGACAACAGAGAACCATTTTCCAGGGCGATTATGTAGTATATAATGAGCAATTATGAGGATATGTTTAAACCAATGCAGACCGCACCACGCAGATGAGCTTCCTTCTTGGGAGGAATAGTCATACGTTTGTTGAGTGTCCTCAAAGAGCCAATGAAATCAAAACTGTCTGTAGAGTTTTGAGGCCTTAGTTTATGTCAGTTG